>NC_092129.1:161033003-161408003 GCF_043159975.1 Macaca nemestrina | reverse complement strand
GTCTTCAAAGTGACAGGTTGGGGTGGGGTAGGGGGAGATGACATCTCTCAAACAAGCCTCCTTGGTTGTGGCTGCACCCCTAGGTCAGGACAGCTGGGATATTGCTGGCATTTTTAGCAGAAGTCACCTTGGCAGGCTCGTAAGAACAGTTCCCTCCGGTTGGTAAACATATTCAAGAGTGCTCACACCTGCCCGTTCAGGTCTTTTCCTTATGGACTTGTGAAGGTCAGCAGGATGGGCGAGTACTCATCTCCTCCCAACCTTGACAGCTTGTAGAAACATGCCAAGTGTGGTCGTCAACATGTTCTTTAAACCACCACGAAGTCCTGACACAAATGATAGCTTTTTCTTCTCCTTGGTGATTACTCATCAAAATATTGTGTATAAAATTATTAAGTTCTCACATAATTTCCAGACTATTTTGTGAACTTGGGCCCTGGTTGCCTTTTTTTTTTTTTTTTCCTTTTTTCTTTTTTGCCTTCCAAACTGTTCTTACTGTTCTTGTTTCCATTGCCCACTTCTATTCCCAAACAGCAAACAGAGACTTTAGCTGGGTTGTAGAACATTTCCTTTGGGAATACATGAGATAACATTTCTAAATCTGCCACCAAGTCTCTCAGCTT
The DNA here is from genome assembly GCF_043159975.1 of Macaca nemestrina. Lineage (NCBI taxonomy): Eukaryota > Metazoa > Chordata > Mammalia > Primates > Cercopithecidae > Macaca > Macaca nemestrina. The sequence goes on along the minus strand of NC_092129.1, from coordinate 161,407,380 downwards.
AGGCAGATCCTCAAATTAATTAACCCTTAGTTTTTCCATCTATAGAATTCATTATAAAATAGATCTGTAAAACAGACTATAAATACAATTGTTTTTGATGAAGGTTAAAGTAAGTTAATACTAAATATAGAAATTATGTACCTATCTATCTGTCACTAATTATGAGAGTAATTACAATCCTATCTCTCAGAAACATCATGACCTTAAATAAAAATAACATTGCAAACAAAGGAGTCAGAATGTCTACTGGAGTAAGAGAAATTTTGATTTTAAAAAGCAATTTTACACTGACAAAAACAACATGAACATTCTAGAAAGTATTTTGAAATGCACTTGAGAGGCTTGAATCCAAAGAAAATCGGTAAAATCATGTTTGAAACATAATCTCTGGAACCAGACCAACTGGGCTGGGATGCTTGTTCAATATTTATTTGTTACACAATCTTGAGCAATTTACTACACTATCCTGTGCCTCAGTTGCCTCATAGCATTGTTGAGAGGCTTAAATACATGGAGTCCTTAGAATAGCACCTGGCACATACACAATGCATTGCTTTTTTTTTTGATATGTCAACTTGACTAAGCTGCAATCTCTAGTTGTTCGATCAAACATTAATCTAGATGTTGCTGTGAAGGGCCTTTGTAGATGTGATTGAAGTCCGTAATAAGCTGATTTTTAAGTAAGGGAGATAGTCCCAGATAACCTGGTGAGTTTGATTTGATCAGTTGAAAGGCCTTAAAAGCAGAACTGAAGAGTCTCTGAAACAGAAGAAATTCTACCAGAAGTGGATGGCAACTTCTGCTCGTGGCTGAGTTCCAGCTTGCCTTCCCTGATGGCCTGCCCTGCGGATTTTTGAACTTGCCACCATTACATAAGCCAGTACTTTGCAACAAATCTCTCACTCTATATGTCTTCTTTGCTTCTCTGGTTGAATGCATATACCCATATAGCACTGTAAAATACAACACTAAAAAAATTATGATTATTTTAGGTGAGCACTTTACCTGGGTTAACAGAAGAGCAGATAAGGCCTAAAGTCTGCTCAGGAATAGGAAGGCACACACAAAAACATTTGAAGGGAAGCTAGTTCCTAGTTACTGAGAAAGCTAATGAACAGGTTCTTAAATTCTTATCCCACCATGAGACCAAGGGTTGGGTATCTTCCTCCTTCAGTCAGTCCTGCTCTCACCCCGACCCATCCTTCCCATACGAGAAGAAACTCTGGGGACAATGAATCATTCCTCTCAAGACCTCAGGAGTTATCTTTGTGACTTTAAAAATTGTAGTATAGTTTTCAACAAACTACAAAATGTGTATTTTTTTTCTATTTAACATACCTGATTTAATTGTAAAGGCCTTTAATTTTTTTTTTTTTTTTTTTTTTTTTTTTGACAGAGTCTTGTTCTCTTGCCCAGGCTGGAGTGCAGTGGTGATATCTTGGCTCACTACAACCTCCACCTCCCGGATTCAAGCAATTCTGCCTCAGCCTCCCAAGTAGCTGGGATTACATGTGCCTGCCACCAGCCTGCCACCAGCCTGGCTAATTTTTGTATTTTTAGTACAGACAGAGTTTCTTCATGTTGGCCAGGCTGGTCTCAACCGCCTGACCTCAGGTGATCCTCCCGCCTTGGCCTCCTGAAGTGCTAGGATTACAGGCATGAGCCACCTATGCCCAGCCATTTGAAATTCTTGAGAAGAAATTCCATCTCATCTTCTCATACAGAGTGGATTTTTTTTTTTTAAATGATTGGGGCATGGTCATAAAACATGGTTGGTTTGGGGGCTATGTCTGCCAGGGTATGCTTGACTACTTAGAATTTGAAAAGTGAATAATTCTTGAATCCACCAGGATGGTTGAAAAGTGCACTCTACCATTACAGAAAAGAGGATTCTTCTAATGTGGGGTGATTTTCCAACTTGGTCACAAATGTGACAGCGTGGAACTATGGTTTGACAGCTGGTTTAATTTTGCTCAACACTCTGTGTATGTGTGTGTGTGTGTGTGTGTGTGTATGTGTGTAGTAAGCATGTTCTGTTCTCTGTTAAGAATCATTTCCTTTCTTTCTACTTGGTTTCCTTTGACCTGCTCAGAACATCTTTATATTAATGTATTTTTCCCATTAATAGCAGTTGCTGACAATTGACTCAATACAATTCCTCCATAGAGGGCAAGTAGGGAGAGAAGGTGAACTCTTGAGCTTTCACCAAGGCCTACACTTAGATTCGTGCAAATGGATTAATGAAATACATGACTACTTTCTCCTTTGTGCCTATATTTTACTCACATTGTTAAACTCTATTTTGAATGAAAGAGATTGAACTACAATGAAGTATTAAAGATAGCAACATTCAGTGCTATAGATTACACCTAGAAATAAGGTAAATCTGTACTTGTAAATATTACCTTTTGCATCAATCTTAGGCCAAATGATAAAATCTGCCCACTCTTTCTGGGATCAGTCCTTCGAGGTGCTCCACCCTTCCAATCTTAACAAAGTTTCTCAAATATGAACACTTTACCCCAGGAAATGATCTGAAATAATCAGTTGCAAGGCATTTATGCAATAGTGTCAATTAATCACTGTTAAGAGTTGGGGAGAAGCCATGTTTAAGTCTTCCCTTTGATTATATAAAGAGTTTCGTAACATTAGTTTAAGTGTGTAGTATAAGGAGGTAGTTGGAAGAGAAGCCCTTTATTTTTCAGGCAGGGAAGCTTATTCCCAGCCCCTTGGGTACAGCAGCTATATTGAGATGGAGAAGCACAAAGCAAGGATGAATAGCCTGGATTCAAGTCATGTATTGACAACAAATGTATGCCTCTGGGTAAGTCATTTCACTCCCTGAGCTTCAGGTTCAGGTTCATGATCTGTAAAATAGTTGTCATGTACCTACTTTATAGGGTTATGTTGAAATTTTAAAATAATTGCTTACTTTACAATTCTTTGTAAGTTGTAAGCTCTCTGTAAATACAAAGACCTATTTTTCTATCTGTAAACACATTGACATCTCCTCCCAGGATGCCTCTGCTTCCAGCCAAGAGTTCACTATCGAAAAGGCTAGAAATCAGAAAAGCTGTGGCTTATCAAGTCCTTACTAAGTGCCAGGTACTGTTCTGAACACTTCAGTTGAATAACTCATTTAATCAACACAACAACCTTACCAGGTAGGTAATATCAGTATCATCATCATCTGCATTTTTCAGAGAAGGAAACGGAAGCATGGAAAGATTAAATAATATACCTATGTTTACATAGCTTGGAAGTGATGGTACTAGAATTTGAATCTAGGTGTGCTGGTTTGAGAGCAGAGCTATAACAACTCCACTCTATCACGATAAGCATAAATCAAATAATCCTATGATTTAATAATATTTAATTCTGCTGTAGAAAATAAGAAAAGTAAGAAGGATAGATAAAACTAGATAAAGGTGAAAGTAACTTGGGAGATAGGTTGAGCATAAAGTAAGCAGATCCTATGTGTTCAGAAGATGGATAGGATGGAATAGAAGGGCCAAGCGGGCAATGAATATACCTTAGGCTTTACTTGAGTCATTCAAGGGTGACACCCATTCTGGCCCATGTATCCTCTGTCTGGAAATACAGATAAAACTGTAGCTGCTCATTAGACTAACTGGCAAGCTACAGGTATTGGCCAGATAGACTTACCCTGTGTGTTTCAGAGAGTGCAACTGTGTGTTGACTCCAGGTGTCTTCCATCTGCTGAGACCCCTGGCTCAAATTTCTGCTCTGACCTTTACAACTCCATCACCCACAGGGAATTCTGATATGATACAGAGATGGGACATATGAATATTGTGTACCCCAGGATTCAGGTAATGTTGTCCTCCCACCTCACTTGAATGTGACCCCTAGATTATTAACACCCTATTTCTTCTCCTTACTCTTACTGCATTTTTAAAATTAATTTAATAACCAGTGTGATAATTTGCTCTGTGAGCCTGTCTGTTCTGTGACCTCTGGGATAGCTTAAATATTGGTATACTTGGCACTTACTTGGAAGTTCATTTTCCACAGCATGCCCTAAATTTTGCTGTAGTCAATAATTTCAAATTCTACTACTACCAAGCTACTAATAAGTAATAAAAAATATTTAATTTTTGTAACCTCCATTCCTTTAGCCACTTGGTGACACTGAAAATGAAGCTAGTAATCATTATGATGACCATGAAGGTGGTGTGATGGTTTTTCATGTTTTTTGCATATATGTTACCCAAGAACATTGCTGGGTTGTTTACATGCCCCATTTCATTTTATCCTTGCAACAATCTCCTTAGCTGCTTATAATTAGTATCCTGATTTTGAAGATGGAGAACATCAAAATAGTTGAGTAGTCAACCTGACACCATACATGCATTTAATGGCTGAACAGGAAGTCAAACCAGGTCTGACTCCATAGTTGCCCGTTTAGTCATTGGTCAGTGGTATTAATACATCTAAGCTCCCCCAGATCAAGTGCACACTTAGAGAAAAAGATCAATATGAGAAGGACTTGGAGTCCCCACAAGTTGAAACAATAGTCTTTGGTAAACAAGAGTTGACAGTATACATATACCTATCTGAGCACTTGAAAATATATGTACCTGGGAACCTAGAAAGAAAATAAATTTTAAGTAACTCTTTGAAAGCACCTTTAAAAAATGAGTACATTTTGCCTACTGGCTGCTGAAAGCAAGGACCTCCAGAAGGGAACACAAGGGACCATGAAAAAGATCTTTGATTTTTATTTTCACAATTCTGCATTCTATACAAGGCTATATAATTTGATGTCCTTTTAGAAACAATAAACAGAGGGAAAGAAATATCATTTACATCTCCAACTATGATGCTGGTGGACCAGGGCAGATTTTCATACATCTGAGGAAGCTTAAGCTTCAGAGACCCTTCCAAGAACTTGTACTTATAATTTTGGATTTGTCATTTTGTATAAGCTTCTGGCCCCACAAAAAAATGTAATTGCCCTATGAAGACATAGTTGGTAACACAGAAATACCAAAATATAAACAATTCAGTTAGAGTATCTTGCTTAATATTGCCATCAAACAGTGCTATGAGACAATGCCAGCACATTTAAAATTCTTTTAAAATAACTTTAAATATAGCTGAAAATAATTTTAAAAATGATTTTTAAACATTTGATTTCTTTTAGTAATTTAAGATAAATATTAAAAGGCAGCATATTCTTTGTTTTCTTTCTCTGCCCTTTTGATTCCTTTTTCCTCCAAATGCATCTGCTTTTTCATAGAAGGCAGAAAAGATGGCAAGGCAATTTCAGCAGGGAATTTTATGCAGATGCAGTATTTATGATGGTTGTCCTGGGGAGAGTCTCTGATTAATGATCACATATAACCTGGTTCAATATATATATATTTAAAGTAGGCTTCCTTATTGGCTGCAATGTACTACAAAATGGACTAGACATCGAAAGATCTCTTAATCCGAGGACATAGCCCAATGGGTCAGTTGGGTATTGTTTATAACCTTTAAGATCAATGGTTTTGAAGGTCATGTGTAGTACACCTTTACTTAGCCTGCCAGTAGTAAGTCTACTTTCTGGATATGTTAACAAAATTGCCAACATTAGCTATTTTCTTCACCCGGCATTTGGATGCTACTTATTTTTCCAAACAATGAGTTTTAAGACAGATTCATCATATCTACCTAGATCGTAGGGACACTCAACCACAGTATTCCTCTGACTTTCAGTTTCTTCACTGTAGAAATTAGCCAGGAACTCATGTAATTGAGAAGATAATTATGCATAAGGAGCAGCAACAGGAACAACCATAACAATAGGAGACCCTCCAAAGTGAGGTTATTAGAGAAGTGTATTAGACTCACACCTCCTCGGAATATCTTTTAATTTTGTGTTTTGTTTGATTTTTGTTTCAGATTCCTTCCACTGCAGGTTTTTTGCCTGCCTTTGGGAGGCCTCAGGCTAGTGGTTCTATACTGTGGTTGCACTTTAGACATACCTGGGAGAGCTTTAAAAAAATGCTGTAGCAGGGCCATATGTCTAGAGATTTTGTCCGATTGGTAGAGCCCAAGCATTACTATATCTAAAAGGCTTTGCAGAGAATTTTGATGTGCAGCAAGGTTGATGTCACTCCTCTGAGCCATGACTAATATTACACTGCTCTTTCAATGTTCTGCAGTGTATTTCTCCCTTGGGTGCCCCTTATGCTCGCTCCTCTCCCTTCACTCTTCCTTTCAGTAACCCTCCCTTATGCTCTATTTCATCATCATTCAAGAAACATTTATTACATGCACAGGTATGTTTATGGCAGCACTGTTCACAATAGCAAAGACTTGGAACCAACCCAAAAGCCCATCAGTGATGGACTAGATAAAGAAAATGTGGCACATATACACCATGGAATACTATGCAGCCATAAAAAAGGATGAGTTCACATCCTTTGCAGGGACCTGGATGAAGCTGGAAACCATCATTCTCAGCAAACTATCGCAAGAACAGAAAACCGAACACTGCATGTTCTCACTCATAAGTGGGAGTTGAACAATGAGAACCTATGGACACAGAGAAGGGAACATCACACACTGGGGCCTATTGGGGGGTGTGGTACTAGGGGAGGGAGAGAATCTACATTAGGAGAAATACTTAATGTAGATGACAGGTTGATGGGTACAGCAAACCACCATGGCACGTGTATGCCTATGTAACAAACCTGCACGTTCTGCACATGTATCACAGAACTTAAAGGATAATTTTTTAAAAATTTCCAAAAGTGAAAATAATAATAATAATAATAATAATAATAATAATAGGCCTAGAGAACAACAACAACAACAAAAGAAACATTTATTATGTATTTTAAAAACTATCTGACACTGGACTAACATTGGGGATATAAACAAATAAAAATAATGATAATGGAAATACAGGCACTGTCTTTGAAGCATCAGAGTTCATCAAGTAGATGATTGGAAGCCAACCATCCCGATCTGTCTGAGGCTGGGAGTGCATTTGTGGGGAGTACCTTAGATGTGGAACTTTCAGGGCTAAAACCAAGAAAGTCCTGGGAACACTGGGCTAAGTTGCTCACCCTAACTAGGAAACAATGAGGAATGGAAGAACTCTGTCTGGAGGGCCGAGGAAAGATTATGAATGTGACTGTACAAACCCATTGGAGCTCCTGTCTTAAAACATGAATAGGTACAGTATTTGCTTTGTACATTAGAGTGGAAGAATGAAAGGCATTAAAAGTGCCCATAGTGGCAATGGCAGCATTGAAGATGTTCATATTTTTATAGTTACTTTAATTTTTCCCAGTTGAGAAGTCTACATTTTTAACTCAATATTTTCCAAACCTCTATATTGTCATAGAATTTTTTCACCCAAGACTTTTAAATAACTCCTAGACCCACTATTTTGGGAAATGCTGGACTCAGTCATAGACTTGGAGAAGGGTAGTTCATAGAAATGAGAGTGGAGAAAGGGCAGGGATAGACTGGGTACAGGAGTTAGAAGGACATACTAAGAAGTTTGAAGTTTTTCTTATGGGTAACGAGAAGTTTTGAGTTTTTAAATGGGAAAATAGCCTCGAAAGTGTTTAGTTTTAAAAACTAAAAAAACTCTTTCTTCAAAGTTTTTTTTTTTTTTTTTTTAACTTCCCTTAAGGTGCTTGTTCACTATGGGTCTCATGTAAATGTTTAACCTTGAGTGGGGTTTACTACAGCTTTGGGTTGGATTCTCAAGCAACCTGAGCCTGGGAAGAAGCAGTTTTGGAAAGGTCCTTCCTATGGCTTTCTGCACAGGGTACTAGGGGAGAAAGAGACTGGGGGGAAATAAAGAAGTTAGTAGGTGGTCAGTTTACCTATGTGAAAAATGATAAGGGATGAACTGAAATACTGGTTGCAAATAGAAAGGAAATAAAGTTTCAGAGATTTATATCAAGGGTACTATTAATAATAAAAGGTAAATGATAATGTTTGTTTTTAAATCCCCTGGCTTCAAAGTAGAAGGTAGGAGAGAAGATTTGAAATTTTCCCAATTTGGTGAATATAACAAATATTTGAGGTGAGGGATATCCCAATTACCCTGATTTGATCATTATACATTGTATGCATGTAGGAAATATCGCATTGTATGCATGTAGGAAATATCATATGTACCCCATTAATGTCTACAACAATTATGTAACAACAAAGAAAAGATTTATAAATAGACATGTATTAATAGTCAATTTCTTTTGATTGCTGAGTATTTCCATTATGAGGATTTACTACAATTTGTTTATCCGTTCACCAGCTGATGGATATTTGGATATTTCCAGGTTTCAGCAATTATGCATAAGGCTAAAATACATATTAAAAAATAGATGAATAAATTTTCTGTCTTCACATTTGTAGAGGGTAGGGCTCCAAATAAAAATCCAACAGCCAGTTAAATGTAATTTCAAATGAACAACAAAATGTTTGAGTAAGTGTGTCTTAGGCAATATTTTTTTTCTAAATCCTAAAAGAGGGTGAATTCACATTTTAAATATCCATCTCATCTCATGGAGAAATAACGACTCTCTAGAAAGATATGCTTCTTCCTTAAAAAAGGACTGTGTCAACATGAGATACAGTGCAGCCCACTCTCTGAGTAACAGGTGCTTCAAATGAGCTACACAGGCCTTTGTTGGTGGACAGAGATAATAAACTGAACTTAGTAGTTGCTATAATCATTTATGAGGTTTTTGCTATGAACAGTTCTGTAGATCCAAACTTTTGTTACTTGTATCAAACAGGAGAATCACCTTGTCCCAGGCATATTATTCCGATAGTGGTATACTAACATGGAGACCTGGTAATCGCATGCATATTTAGTGACATCTGGGGGAAAATTCAGAAAACATTACTGTCGGTGAATTTTCAAGTATTGGCTGTTTGTAATTCAGCTATTTTAAGTTAAAATTATGGCCAAGGAATGTATGGGTACTCGGTGATTATTTTAGAGTTGGAGTCTACCCCTAGCATGTCTATTTTCCTTTCAATTGATGGTTCCTCTCAGAGTACATATACTGGGGCATGCAGTTAGGGGAGGCTGAGTCTCTAGTATGCTGATGACTAGACCATGATAGGGACACAATATTCTGACATAGATCTTTGTGATAGTTTGCTAACAGCCTCTTGTTCTTCTCGTGTCCCTATGTATTAGACTTTGTTCCCTTACCCATCCAGGAGGGAGTCTATTGATCTACCCTTTGAATATGAAGTACCTGTGGCTGACTTCCTCTGACAGACTGTATGGAAAGTGAAATTGCATGAATTCTAGAGCTTAGGCCTGGAGACCCCACGTGGCTTCTGCCCTTCTCCATCCATACCTGTGGCTGACCTGTCAAAAACATCTGTTCTGAAAAGGGACAGGCCTATGGCTGGGAACTTTCTGTTAGGAAAAGCTATAGTGGGAGGGCTCCAGGGATACAATATGGGAAAATATGAGTGTTGACTCAGAAGTTTAGGCTACAGGGTGAAACACCACTTACATAGAAGGAGACCAGCCTTCTAAGTGGTTTTATTGAATACACTGAAGTAATCTTTCTCAAACATAGTACTGAGATGCTATTCCTTTACTTTAGATATTTCAATAACCAGATCCAATCCTAATATTTGGAAGGGTTTGGGACAAAAGAACAAACGTAAATCCACATAGATATGGATAAAAATAGAAAAGTTGCACAACAATTTAACAAACTCTAAACAGAATAAGTCATTTTGTAAGAAAGATGACTTCCTGTTGACAAAATCTAAACATACATGTAAAGCTAAGGTTTTTATATGAAGTCAGGGGGATAATAAAAACAGCTGAAGTGGGTTGTCTTCATGCATGTCTGAGTATTCTGATATAGTTCAATGATTTTAGGCTAAGAAAGTGAAAATACAAAATTTATAGCTTGTTAGATATTAATTCTGTAATATTAATCTTAGCAAAATCACTAATTGTGGTAGGTATTCTAATCAAAATGTTCACATATTAATAATTTGTTCAAGTGACAACAATGATATAAATTATAAATACTAAAAATGTACAAAATTAATTTTGGATATATTTTCATTAAAGATTTATGCTAAAGTAAATGTAAAAAATGATGATGATTTTTCATATCTTTTCAAAGAAGACTTTTCTCCAAGAAAGTTGAGGTTATCTATTATAATTAAAAGGCAAATAAATAAATTATAATGAGGGAATATCACAAAATTAAATAAGATATTTTTAAATAAAGCCTGTACTCTCATAAAACAGTTTTGGAGCTGGGAAGTCGTAAGGAAGAGAAGCAAGTCACTGGGCCAAAAGTCCCACTCAACTGTCACACACACAGAATAAGGTCCAGGTGAGCCCAGGTATGCCCAGGTGTGCCCAGCCCCCAGTGGATCCCCCAGCTAAACGTAGCCTCCAGAAAGAGCATAGGCAAGATGAGCAAAAGAATCAATTGGCCAATAGACAGAACTGAAAGAAATACTCATATATTATCTGGAAACTGAGACAGTATCATTCTCACGTACACATGCAGAAAAGGTGCTCAGCATAAACGGCTTGCCCAGCATAATACAATCACTACACGCAGGCACTATGATTTTAAACAAAATCTCTGTAATTCTTTGCCTTTTCTGCTGTATCTTAGGAAGCTTCAGAGAATCTTCAGAATATTAGGGAAAACTGTAATTGGATTTAGATGAACCCTTTGGCCCAAAGAGTTTATCTGTCAGATAAGGTCAATCCTTATTTTTAGATTCTCTGACTTTTGTAGAAAATTAAATACAAATTTTTATTTGGCACTGAGTGTAGGAATGAATGTGTGTCAAATGAACTAAATCAGATGACATTAAGAAGTATTTAGCAAAAGGCTTGGAACTAACATAAATATTATTTCACTTTCTAGCTGCACACATATAGACCTGGCCAAAAATTAAAATTCATTACATTCAGTGAAACCATATGCATCTGGTTTATAAAACTTATTATCCAAGGCATAATTAATCAAGCATATTAAATTAACAGACAGATATTTGTTGAGCTCATATTGTGCAAGAGGCTCTGTGTTGGATGCTGTATCACATGTTCCATCTGAAAAAAACAGTGGATAACTTCTTTTTAATGGCTTAGATTTCTGGAACTATGTGGATATTTTACTTAGGTGTTAATGAATGAGAGCCCTAGATTAAATGCTGTGCACACTTGAAGGTATGTGAACCATTGGCCATCCATGTATCAAACAAAACATATTCCTGCTTTATATTTTGCCCAGAAATGTATTGATAATACTATTTATCCATTTCAAATAGAACTTAAGAGGGACCTACATTTTATTTTATAGTCTTTAGTTACGTGAATATTTCTTTATTCTGTACATTTATTTATATTAAAAAAATAAGTTTAAAGAGTATATATTTTCAGAAGCTAACATATTTAAGATCTGTGTATATCTTTTAAAATTATTATTGTATGAGCATTTATTTATATTATATAATATACTTTTATTTTTGTTTTGATTTTCTAGGGCTGCCATAAAGTGTCACAGACTGGAGAGCTTTTAAACAATAGAGAGTTAATTTCTCACAGTTCTGGAGGTTGAATGTCCAAGATCAACGTGTTGGCACGTTGGGTTTCTCCTGAGGCCTCTCTTTTTGGCTTGCAGATAGCTGTCATCTCTCTGTGTCCTCACGTGGTCTTTTCTTTGTGCATGCACATCCCTGATGGCTGTTGGTGTGTCCAAATTTCCTCTTCTTGCAAGGACATCAATCGGATAGGATTAGTGCCCACTCTAACAACCTCACTTAGCCTGACTCACCTCTTTAATGTCTGTCTGTCCACATGTAGCCACATTCTGAGGTTCTAAGGGTTAGGGCTTCAACATATAAATTTGGAGGGAAACAAAACTTTGAAAGGGACACAATATAACCCGTAGCAATTTTTATTATCTTATTTACAACAGAATATGTATATCCTTTAATATTATTATTAAAGGACACTTTATATATTCCTCTTTACATTATTCTAACATTTTACACTTACTTATTTGATTGTAATGATAACTAGCAGTTAATATTTAAAGCTTACCATCTGGTGTAACAATAATGATTTTATATTAATTATGACATTTAAACCTCGTGGTGACCATAAAAGCCAGCTACTGCTATTATTCCTATTGCACTGGTGAGAAAACTGAGATTAAGAGTTGTTTGTTGACTTGTAAAGTTACATGACTACTTAGTGGAGAGACCAGATTGTAGTCCAGGCCCTTTGCCTGCAAAGCAGCCCTGTGAAATCGGTATTGCGGGTACTATGTAATTTGTTGGGGGTTGCAGGGTATGAATTGTTCCCTTATCATATTTTGAATTCTTATATGGCAGGTCCATTCATTCATCTTTGATGCTAAAATTCTAGCATTTTAGCTCTGTGCCTGGCAAAGAGTTGGTGTTTAATACACTATTGACTTGATGTCAGTTAGTTTTAATCATCATTACTTTCTTTTGAGAAATAAAGAGATACTAGATAAGTAACCACGACGAATTCAACCGAGCATCCTAAAGTAGTTTAGCTACAGGGAGCATATAGCATATCAGTAAATATTTCATTGAACCTGAAAGCAGGGTGCTTCATAGATGTTTGAATCAAACCAAATCAAGAGATTGAACTGTTTGCCTAAAGCCACCCAGTTAACTGGTGACAGATTTAAAAGCAAAACCAAACAAAAATACTAGGACTTTATTCCATTTCTGGTCCAGTTACTTTACTTTTACATCTAAATGCTCCATTTACAAGTGAAGTCACCCTAGTAAAGTTTGTACGATAGAGAAACCGATAGTGTGTACTATTTTTTAAAATGCTTGTTAGGGTTCCTTCAAAAAGAGAATCACAATTCATTGCTTTTTTTTTCTGGCAATCAGATATTTATTTAATAACTCAGAGCCAGGTTGAGATGAAAGCAATTTAGTGCTGTCTTTAGAATGGCCACAGCAGCATAATCTTTATTTTATATGATAAAAAGACTTGATTGGGCAAGCAATTAATATTATATGTGCCTGCATACTGTAAGATAGCGAATGCACCTGTGCTTAAAGGCTGTTTCACTGTAACACCTACCCATTGAGCTTTCACATTTTGGCCAATTTCAGCTTTAGCGTTGAATGGAAAGCCCTGGGGTCTCAGTGTGCTTTCCATTAGAATCCAATTCATCTTTGTTTCCCTCCTTCAGCCATCTGGTTACTACTGTGAGTAAATGGGAATTGGGATGCTTTATCAAAGCACAGAATGATGAAATCCCAAGCACCTCAAATGGTTCCTAGCTTTTCTACTTAGAAATCACAAGCAATCCATTCCCTCTTTTTGCTCCTTTTCTCATAGTCATGCTGCATGTTATCTTAACAGACTTTCTTTGACTTTCTATCTTGCAAAAATAGGATAGAGGTAATTTCTTAAACACTTCTCATTCTCAAATAATCACAGAGATGTTTCACTTAATCCTATGTAGGTAGCTTCAATTCACATATCCGTGTAAGATGTACACATTTATTCCTTTTTATTGAGTTTTATGCTGCATGCAATACTAACTGATTCTGCCACTCACCATGTATATCTTTTTAAATAAATAATTTTATTTTTTTACCGCTTAATTTGCTTATCTGCAATGTGGAGCTAGTAAGTCTGAATTATTTCAGTGGTAACCTGGGAAAATAAATTAGTTTGGAAAGAATTTTGAGTTTTCCTGCTGAAAGATTTTATAATTGGTATTGCTTTTATTTTCATCAATAGAATGCTGAACGTAATACGAAAAAAAAAAAAATTAAGTGAACAAGGTCCGAGCCTCATGCTCACCTCTTCAAGCATAATTCTGTTTCATCAAACTTGCCTCACGTTCACTTCTGTATGTGATTGGACCCACAGAAAGCAGAGACTACACAAACTCATTACAATCAAATGGGACTTGAATTCTCTTGTCTAATGTCATAATAAGCAATTATGAGCATCTTCTCAGCATTCAAATTGGGTAATGGTGAAGCCCTAGAGAGGCATTAGATGCTGGCAGACTCTGGCTGATGGAATGTGCATATGCTCAATGGTTCCCTAAAGGCAGAATGGGGAGCTAGATGCCAGGGCAGATTGCCCTCAGTATTTAGGGTAGACACTACCTTCAATTATGACTTGTGTTTTATAATTGGGGCAGTTATAATAATATGTGTGTTCATTCTGGAGAACTCATTGTGGCAACAGAACGAACAGCATTTTCTATTTCCCATTTTCATTGGAGAATAGCAAATGAATTTCTTCTTTCAACTTCACATTTTCCCGAAGAAGTCTGGGAAAATATTGGTTGCTACTATATGTTATTATTTCATTTTAAGTTAAATCTCCTTTTGTTGACTCTGGGAAAGGTAGCAGATTTTGTATTATCAGTGGAACACTTTGCAGTGATAATTAGATAAAAAAACACTTGCCACCCTAAGGAAGTAGTGCCTCTTAATTATTAGAAATTTTCCCTCCAAACAAATTAGTTACTAAATTGGAGTACTCTCTTCTGCTGAGCCTTTGCAGTAAAATATGATGTCCTCTGTCTTTTTTTCACAAAACCAGAAGACTGTTAAGGGATATTACTGCTTGTAACTATATGATTCAGTAAAATAATTATCAAGTGACATTTATACATATTGTAAAACTCTTTACATTGGAGATCTTTAGAAGAAAGTACCTTTCATACGTATCAGCCTAGATGGTACAAGAAACACAAAATGTTGGACCAAGTTAAAGAGCTCCGAAAAAATATCAGTATTTTTTTATTTTAAGTGAAGAAAAACATAGAGAAATAGGGATATTCTGCAGGAATTATTGACATTATTTTTATATATGCATAATTTTCACTTTTTAGTTCCAAAAACTATTTAAAAGCATATAATACACATTGAAAAGTAAACTATTAAAGATACACTAAATGTGTGGACCAAGCCCTAAAGCTTCAATACTTAAAGATGTTCCATCTATTATGTGGTCCATTTCTCCACTGGCAAAATCAATGTAGTTATTTCATTTGTCTCAACAACCAAATTACTCTGATGCCTGGTTGGTCTGATCCATGATGGATCAGATTCCAGGATCAATTATTGGAATGGTTCACATTCTGATGTGGCTATCCCATGCAGATGTTGTCAAAGTACCCTGTGAACCAAAGCTCAGTGCCATCTCAAATAGATTCCCTTTGATGCATACAAATCAGAAATCCTTGCTGACTCTTCAGATCATCAAGGTAAGCTATTTTAAGAATGCTTTACCTAGCAATGACTATTTTCTCATTTTGTATATTACCTTATTCGGATATTATAGTCTCTCTAGGTTTACAAAGGCAGTTGCCAATAAAAGGAGTAGCAACCGTTTTTACAATACTTCCTGCCTTTATAAAATCAGTTGTAGGAAATTTAATAGCATGTGGACAGAGAAATGAATAAAAATACATAAGCAGTCCCAAACACATTACATTGAAATTATTTTTTAATTACAAAAAAAGAGAAGGTTTGCTTTAGTTTCAAATTAGCACAGAATTCATGGTAACATTTATTTATGGAATTAGGCTTAAGAATTGGGTGTAAGGATTACAAATAAACTAATCAACAACAAACAACAAGTAATGACGGGAGATTGGACACAGTTAGAGAGTTGTCTGGAGCTCAGAGGGCCCTGCTTCACATATCAGCTTTCATAGTTCTGATTCCCTCTGTAATGACTCCAGCCCTCTGTTTTCATCTGATATCGAACGCTAGTAACGCTGAGAAAGAAGAAGAAAACAATGCTCCCAAGTGCGAGAAAGAGTGAGTTTTTTCATGCTTTTAACAATGTGACCTTAGGTATTGATTTATAGCCTGCCGCAGCACCCCAGAGCAAAAGGGAACATTGATAATTAAGTCAGTATCTGCACTTTCTAAAATAGTGCTGACTTGCCACAAAGAGAGCCCCTTTATTTTTCCTCTCTGTCTCCCAGTGAATGCAGATGCAGCCACTGACCTCTGACCTTTCTCCAAATTCTCTAGCTGCAGCTGTTATTTTTCTTTCTTGGGACCTTTAGCTGCTGATAGACCAGTAAGATTCCTTAAATTGTGTGTGCAACTTTCTTTTAAGCAAACATGAAACAATTTATACCTCAAGCTTTACTTATAAAATATATCTTTATTGAGCTGAGAATGAAATTAAATACTTTACTTGGGCACCTATTAGAGATTTGCCAGATAAGAACCTATGCCCATTGATCATATTCAGAATGCACATTTTTTGGAAGAATTTTATGTTTAAATAGAACTTTCCATTGTGAAACTCCCAAGATTGTGAAGTGTATTGAGTCAGAAATATCTTTGTATTCCAGTAGAGTCATTACTGAAATAGGGCCACAAAAGGTAACAGCAATGAAACCAAATACCTTAAGGTATATAATATGGAAATTATATGCTAATATATGGTAATCTGAGTACCATGTTCAGGGGGCATAAAAAATACTAAATACTACTAATTAAAGGTAGGTACATTGCTGTGTTTTATACTTCACAGCAATATGAGAGAGGTAGACTATTATGATAATTATAGCATTGCTTGCTTTGGGGAGCACATCCAACATTTTAACACTATTTCTTATTCTGGTGCATTTGCCCATTTCACTGAATGGAATCACTTTTTCTGTTCTCTGCCCTAGGTCTTAGATTCATGAAGTTAGTGAAAAACTAAGTAACAAATTAAGTCTTTAGCCTCAAGGAAAACAAATACTTTTCTCCCTAGAAACTTCGGAAGTGTGGTACCCACCTAACACTCCTCTGAAAATAAGTGCACCCGACTGGAGTGATGGGGTTCAGAAGTCATCCACACTGAAAATCTGGGTAACAGGAGACAAGAATTCTCATTATACTTGGGAAATTCAAAAGCTATTTCTCCCAGAAATGCACTTCAGTATCGAGGATTTTTTTCTTATAGTAAACTCAACAGAATATAATTTTCTCTTTAATTCTAAAAAAAAAAAAATCCTAAGGGAATGAAAACAAAAGCAACAGCATTCATAAAAGGACATAAAGTAAACGTGAAATCTACCTGCCTAAAAAATTCTGATTTTCCTTATTTAACTAAATAAGTTATGTGTGTATATTCAATATGTTAATAGGACATTAGCCCCCTATAAAATGCTTTTGCCCCATTATACTAAATACATATTTTATCAGTAGATATTTACCTGAAAATTACCCAAATTAGGTGGAAAATCCACCTGAAACCAATTTACCAACTTATGAAATCTATGTTGTAGTTTCCCACGGCTTCTGTAACACATTACCACAAACTTAGTAGCTTCAAATAACAACACATTTCTTGTTTCAGACATCACTTTGGAGGTCAGAAGTTCAGCACAGGTCTCACTGGCAAAACTCAAGGTGTCGGCAGGGCTTCAGTCCTTTCTAGAGGCTGTAGAGGATAATTCATGCTCTTGTCTTCCCAGCTTCTAGGATCCACCTGTATTCCTGGGCTTGTGGCCCCTTCCTCTGTCTTCGAAGACAGCAAGAGCCGGTTGAGTTCCTTTCAGGGACTCTGACCTTCTCTTCAGCCTCTCTCTTTCACTTCTAAGGAACATAGTGATTACATTGTCTCCCCTAGATAATTTGAGATAATCTCCCTATTCTTAGAAATCAGGCTATTAGCAACCTTCATTCTATCTGCAATTTCCATGTGCCATGTGGTACAACATATTCACTTGTTGTGGGGATTAGGATATGGAAATTTTTGGAGGTAGGAGAAAGTGCATTATTCTGCTGCCCCCCCTGGCATATGTGTATCAGGGGTGGATTCAGATATGATCAAGCCATGTCCTACCTTCAATGATTTCATAGCCTATCTCAGGAAATGGACATGCAAACAAATACCTGTCATATAGTTTAATAAGTAGTAATAATAGAAGCATCCACATGGTCCACTGGTAAAGGAAGAAGTGCCAAATTTAACTTTGCTGACTTGTAAACAATTTGAAAGAAAACCAGAGAATTTACTGAAATTTTGAAGAATGATAAAATTTCTGCAAAGATGTCTGGTGGATGGAGATTCAAGGAAAAGATAAAATTACAGGGTACAGGACAGTAGTATGAGGAGCCCAGAGGTTGGAAAGTTGAGCAGAAGCAAGGATTGATAGTTCATTGTTTTTGTATTGTGTTTAATAAGAAACCATGTATGGTTTTTGAACAGCATAGGTATCATATGCGGTATGTGTGTTAGGAAGTTTATATGACACTGACAATGCAGAGGGGAATTTATAGAGAAACTTATCTGGAATTGGACACCTTACCAAGGAGATGATTGCAATCCTCCGGGAAGAAAAGAATGGTACTGACCTAAACTAAGTCAGTGGCAGTGAGGATGGATGGGGAGAGATGGATTTGAGAGCAATTGAAGGATTTGCTGAGTGATTGGATATGGAACCTCAATGGGAAAATGAGTCAAGGATCCCTTCTGGTTCCTGCCTGGGGTAATTAGTTAGATCAAAATAGCATTAACCAGGATAAGAGTTACAAGAGGATAAGTAGTGATGGAGAAAAAGAAAATTGTTTCATCCTGGATATAATGACTTCAAGTGCTTGTGGGAGGATGTTGAGAATCCATCTTTACAACAATGAAAGTGAAGAGATCTGGGCTATTTTGTTGATTTTAAGCTTAGAGAAAACCCCCCAAATTGTAATCTTAGTCCAGTTGAATGAAGAGGTTCTTTGGGAATGGGATGACATGTACAGAAGGAGTTCATGAACAAGAATGGGAAAGGAGACATGGCACAGAGCACCATGAATAATGTCATGAGGGTGAAAGCCAAGGAATGCACAAAAATGTTAAGGATAACTAAAGCACTTTGTATTGTGTATTTAGAATAAAGAGAAGGTAGGTGAAGGCAGACTGTATATAATATTTTAAAATGAACTGAGAAAGCGAAATTTGTGGTGGTTTTTCTTCTTTCTTCAAGAGAATGATCCTCAAATTAAAAATGGGTATAACAAACATGGTAAAGAGGAAATTGGATCCAACGAGATCCAAAGAGAGAGATACTTAAATAACATCTGTTTGTTTTAACTGTGTTCCTGTCTTTAGACTGAGATTAGGGAACTTAAATAACATCTGTTTGTTTTAACTGTGTTCCTGTCTTTAGACTGAGATTAGGGAGTCCAGGATACCAAAAAAATTTCCAGATGTTATCACAAGCATCATTACTCATAATCTCTGAGTAGTTATTGTATTAGGCCATTATTGCATTGCTACAAAGAAACACCTGAGACTGGATAATTTATGAAGAAAATAGGCTTAATCGGCTCATGGTTCTGCAGGCTGTGCAGGAAGTATAGTGACATCTGTTTCTGGGGAGGCTTCAGGAAGCTTCCAATCATGTCAGAAGGCAAAGGGAGACCAGGCTGTCATGTGGCAAAAGCAGGAACGAGAGAGAGAGAGAGAGAGAACAAGGTGCCACACAGTTTTAAACAGCCAGATCTCATGAGAAGTCACTCACTATGTCAAAGACAGCATCAAGGGGATGATGCTTAAGCATTCATGAGAAATCCACCCCTATGATCCAATTACCTACCACCAGGCCCCACCTCCAATACTGGGGATTACAATTCAACATGAGATTTGTGTGGGGACACATATTCAAACTATATCAGTTATGAATGGGTGAAGTGCCAGAAGACTGGTGTCTACATGGTAAGGATGCAATCATCAGGAGGTTACAGGTTGGTAATCGTCTGCTTGACTCCTGACAAATTCTAGAATGGATTACTCAATTTTTAGTGTTAAGAAGATAGTCACAAGAAGGAGTTAACAAAAACACATTAATAGGAATTCATTTCATTTATATTTTCATTTTTCAGGGAACAAAAGTTTAGGGAAAGCTAACAAATTGGAATAGGAACAAAATGAAATAAATATTTCAGTTTTGAAATAATAGGCCCAAATCAACATGTTGCAATATACAGGGCCAAATGTAAAATCTTATGCTTAGGTTTAAAAGAATCAAATCAACTACACCAGTTGGAAGATATTGAGGATCCAGCGTTATAACAGTTAAAAGTTCTAGGCTATTTAGTTAATTGTAAGTTTCAAGAGGATATCTCAAATTGTAACCTAGTACAGACGTGTATCACCTCAAACAAGAAAGGTAACATCTGTAGCTCTCCTGGCAAAAGTCCCATTTTAAGGATTGAGTGGTCTTTTTTTGTACTGTATTTTAAGGGGGCAAAAACTAAAAGAAAGGAAACTCTCAGTATTTGGAAATCATGTCAAATGATTAGAAGTTGAAGGAGCTAATTATAATGTTTAGGCCAAAAGAGACATATTATGTCTTTGAGTATTTGAAGACATAATACGGGATTGGGTTTCTGATTATCTTTAGCTCTGGAAACTGAAACTACTACAATGAGGTTGTAGGAGAGAAAAAATATCGTTTGCTCTACCCATCCTAGGTTCATGGCTGAGATCCCTATAATAATAATTTGTATATATTATATATATTGATATATGTAATATATATATATATATATCAACAGAGATTAACAAGATAAAAGCAGACAGATTTATTTACCATAATATTTACATGTCATGGGAACCTTCATAAGGAAATGAAGACCCAAAGAAACAGTTAAACCTGAGTATATTTTATAGCAGGTTTGATGGAGAGTAGAGAGTGGTGGAGAAATATGATAGGGTAAAGAGTACGGTTTAATAGTAACGTATTGGGAGAAGCTTGGAGAGGCCCATGCATTCAGATTCTTCTGCGTCATCCATTCATCTTCAGAGATCAGATATCAGACTACGGTCCTTTGCTCGGGGTATAGGGAAGACATCTCTCACACAAAGGTCTTATGAACTCCTTCAGGGCAAGAGCAGAAAATCCTTCCTAGGTTTTATGACCCACATCAGGGAAGAAGGATAGGAAGTCAGAGAGTCCATCTGCTTCTGCCATTTTTCAGTATATCACGGTGCCATATTTTGGCATAGTGTATCCTGAACTCCATTATGGTATAGTTAACCACAACATTAAAATAACTTTAAAAAAATAGATCTTCTAACGAAATTAATCAGCTGCCTGATGAGAAATATGGTTCTCAATAGCAATCCTCAAATACAAACTAAGTGACACCTTGTTAGGGATATTGAAAAGAAAGTGCCAACGTCAGGTAGGAGTTTGAAATACATCTGTTTTTTCTAAATTTTAAACTGTGAATATCCCTTTTTATTAAAAAAAAAAAAAAAAAAAAGAAAAGAAAAAAAGATAGGCGTGGTAGCTCACGCCTGTAATCCCAGCACTTGGGGAGTTCGAAACCAGCCTGGCCAACATGGTGATACCCCATCTCTACTAAAAATGCAAAAATTAACTGGGTGTGGTGGCAACCATCTGTAATCCCAGCTACTCGGGAGGCTGAGGAAGGAGAATCGCTTGAACCCAGGAGGTGGAGGTTGCAGCGAGCCGAAATTGTGCTATTGCACTCCAGCCTGGGCAACAGAAGCAAGACTCCGTCTTAAAAACAAACAAACAAACACCACCCAAGTCTCTGTATATGACTACTTCTAGTATCCATTACATAAGAAAATATATAGAGCAATAGTAAAAAAACCACTTTATTTGGGTCCAGAACTATTGTCATATAAATATGCGTTGAAATGACTCAAATGTATCTTTATACTTTTACGAAAATAGAATTCTCAAGACATATTTATTCCTCAGAAAATATCTGCTGTTTCTTTGAATTCACGACTCTCTGAAATAATTTTGTATTCTCAAATGTTCCCAGGGTCCATATTGAAAACTGAACAAGATAATAAAATTATGATTCACTAGGCCTGCATAGGGCCTGAGAATCTGCATTTGAACAGGCTCCAAGGTGGCTGATGCTGGAGATTTGCATCATATTTTGAGTGGCCATCAAGTATCTTCCAGGTTTAAATTCTGTTTTATTGTGTCTCATTTTTATCCAAACCTAAAGATGATACTGTTTCCATTGATAATTTATAGCCTAGTCCATCCTGGCCTACTCCAAATCCTGACTATGCCATTTACTCAAGCTCTGTGATATTGAAAACATTCCCTAAAATTTCTGGTTGCTTCCTGAGATGGATATACAAGAATTAAATGAAATAATGTATATACTGTGCTGAGAGTAGTACCTGACATACAACATTCATTCAAAAGTTATGGCTATTGATAATTTCAATGGCAACATATGTAAAGCTGGTGATGAGAAATTAAATGGAATGAGAATACAGACATTTTCTCCCACAAAGCAATGTGTTTCCTGAGAAATTGCACATTAAAAAATAATAGAGTTTAGGGAAAGAGACCACTCCAATTAACCCTTGTAATGAAAGCACTAAAAAACAAACAACAAAAAAGATGATTATGATGTTATGATGATGCATACCTGGAGAGTTAATTTAGATGGCCCAGGCAGACAGCTCGCATTGTTAAAAGCTGCCTCAGTGGATATTTAAAATCAGCAAAAGTGAATACAGTCAAAATATTGACAGTCCTTTAATTAGAGCAGCATCGGTGGATGTGGAGAGGTCTGCAATAGTAAGGCTTCCCTTAAGATGGGCAAAAGAGTGAGCAACGTGAGATACCTGGAGTTCCGAGCCCTACAGTGGTGGCCTGGGCTCTTACATTCCTTCCAACATAATTGAAGAGACAGCTGAACGGAAGCTTTGTGTTTCCTCCTGAAGATGATAATTCTACTCTTGCTATTTTACACCTCTCCTTGCCTCTGAGTGAGGAGGCCAGGAATCAAAATCAAATATACACCCACCTGACTCCTGCCTTTCACCAACATCATTCCCCATGACATTGCCATACTAATTACTAATTTTAGTTTCCAACACTTGCACTGCAGCAGAACAGAATGTCCTGGGTTTTGTAGTCTATGTCTTATCTGGAAGGCACTGAGAAGGAACATTTCCTCTAACCCTCTTGGATTCTCTGATATCCAGATGAATAGAAGATGATCTAGGTTATGATGGTGGAGAAAACCTTTGCAAACTCTTGAGGAATAAAAGCAAAGGGGCAAAATAGCCAGAAGCAGAAGGTGTTGGTTAAATATCTCTCTTACATCCTCCATCTTATGGTGCTCTCCTCATAGCGGAAGACTGAACTCAGTTATGAAGCATTTTCTCCTAGTTTAAACCTATTCCTAAGTCACCTCTCCTCATCCCATGGTACAACTTCTGTAGACGATAGCAACGTTAACTGGGCAAGCAAGCATCTTCAAAGAGAGCTGAGAGGATCAGGTGCAACTTTTTGGTTGGCAACCTCATTCCTTTGGGAAGAAATGGATAAAAAAAATTCAAAGAGAGGCTGCAGTTCTTGGCCTGGTATCTGGGCTAACTGTAAGCTTTACGGCTTTGCCTTGATGTGTGTTTAAGCAGCAGCAGCCTGCAGTCTGGCACAAGGAGGATTTTTCCTCCACTTGTTTTATTATAAATAGTTTTCAAAAGCTCCTGTGGAACACAGACTGTGGCTTTGATCCGGCCAACTTCTTCAGTACTGACATTCCCATGGAAAACCCCAGCTCGGACCAGCTTCAGCCACTTTTACAATTCTCATTTAAATTCAGATTCCCCCTAATCTTAACAGGCAAGAGGCAGATGAAGAGAAAGAAAGCTAGATGCCTCTCATGTGTCCACACAGCCCTCAGATCAAACAGTTGCATCTAGGCAGCAGGGAGGGTGTAGAGATCCCAGAAGAAAATAGCAAAATACTGGATGTGGGCTGTGTACCTCCTAGACCAGGGCTTCTGACTGACACTAGGTTCACATCAAGTTGCAATATATTTATGAAAGCTCCCTTTAAGATCTCTGAATGTTTTATGCCATATTTTTGGTTAAAATAGAAATAAAAGGCTTGATGTGGTGTGCAGTATTTACAGAAAGAAGCATCATTTGCTTGGGTTCATTTTATGGGCATTCCTAAAAGTATACTGGTAGATTTTACTTTTTCCACCTCTATTCCCACAGCTTCCTCCAAGTTTACAATCAAAGATCGTCCCTTGTTCTTGTTAATTTGAGGAATCTTACCAACCTAAAAGATGTAGGGAGATATTTGGAATTTATATGAACTGACAGAAGATTCACACTTTCTCAAGGATGTTGTGCAGGAAATATACAATCCCTTTTCTGCCTTTCCTCTCTTGCCCCAGGGAAGAGGGTCTGATCTCCCATTTGCCTTCTTTGGTATACAACTTGGTTACTTCTGGTTTTACACTGAACCCTCCACCACTACCCCCAGCCCCAACACACGCCATTCTGAATTTGGTAATTTTTGATCACTCTGTATCTGCAGTAGAAGATTTCTTAGCTAACCACTTGAGTAGAGTGACCTTGACTTATTCTGTGAACTCAGTGGACTCAACTCCAGAATTTCCTCTAGTCTAGGCTCACTGGTCTTTCCACCATGGCTGGGGCTGACTTTTATCTACCTTCTAGCTACTTCCTGCTTTGCTTTTGGAGAAAGAATATGGGATAGACTTTCTTGGCCAAAAATCCAATTTCTCCAGGAGAAAAGTTGACAAAGCACAAACTAACAATAAGTAGATTTTATCACTGATCTTTGAGATACATCAGGAACACATTATGGTTTTCCAAGTTGCAGCTCATTTCATCCAAAATTCATAACTAAGAAAATATATATCATCCAGCGATCTGGGAAAGGATGATTCTACAACCTATTATTTTCTGAAATTATTCTTTCCTTTCTGCTTCCATTCCCTCTGCCTTAGATAAGGACCTTATTCTTAATTACTAATAACCTCTTAATTAGTCCCTTTACTGTCATTAGAAAATGATGTCAAAAATGTCACAATAGGAGACTGATAAGGCCTCTCTTGCTCCACTGTTTAAAATATTTCACTGCCTATCCAGCACTTACATCAGTGTTTCCTGAGGGAATGGGAACCAGAGAGAAACTTCAACAAGTTAATAAATGGCAAAATATGATTTGGAAAATTTTGGGTAGTGAAATCCCCTCCTGGAGGCTTCAAATGCATTCATTTGGAGCAGTAATGGCCTGAATAAACTAGTTCAATCCAGAATTCTCTTAATGTATTTAATCACGGAATTTCTTTTTCAAGTTTTACCTATTCAATATCTATAGTACTAGTTTCCACAGAGACGCTTTGGGTAACGCTTTCTAGAATAAAAGCCAAGCTGCTTAACTGATAGCAGGGGGCACATTGCGACGGGCTATTTTCAGTCTCCTTATTAGCCTGGCTTCCCACCCCTTGATGCCTTTCTCTATTATCTTCTACCTGAACAAGGCACACACCACAGTGCTGTAGTCCTCTGTGCCTTTGCAGTTGCCCATTCCTTTGCCTCGAGTCATTTTCCTCCCGTTGCTTGCCTGGTAAACTATTTTCCCCCATCTTTTCAAACCCAGAAGAGATGCCTCTTCCCAAGGAGGAGTCTTCACTGACTTGTCGAATAAAGGGAATCACTCCCTTCATCATTCTACACTATGCTTTGTTCACCTCATTTGCATTTTGGTTGTACTCATCATACTGGTTTGAAATTGTGTTTGTGGGTCTAATGGGTTTCAAAATTTATGAGAGATTTCATGGAAGAAATCTGTGTAATGAGTCTTGGGTTATGCGTGGAGCAAGGTAGGAGGTTAAATCCTGTTTGTAAAACAGGCAAATGGTCACATTTCATATGGGAGTAACATCATCCGGATTCTGAACTTCTTTTTTTTTTTTTTGAAAGGGAGTCTTGCTCCGTTGCCCAGGCTGGAGTGCGGTGGCACGATCTCGGCTCACTGCAAGCTCCGCCTCCCAGGTTTTCGCCATTCTCCTGCCTCAGTCTCCCGAGTAGCTGGGACTACAGGCGCCCGCCACCACGCCCGGTTAGTTTTTTTGTATTTTTAGTAGAGACGGGGTTTCACCGTGTTAGCCAGGATGGTCTCGATCTCCTGACCTCGTGATCCGCCCGTCTCGGCCTCCCAAAGTGCTGGGATTACAGGCGTGAGCCACCGCGCCCAGCCTGGATTCTGAACTTCTGTTGGTGAAGATATCTTAGGTTAGATAACGCACATACATCAAGAAAAAGGCAAAAATGTTATCATAGGAAAATGAGATGTATGAGGTATGTGCATGTATATACATATAAATATATATCTACACATATCTGTGTCTACGTCTATAAATACGTAATACATACATATATAGTTTCAGTGTATAAAAAGGACACACACAAATGCACACACACACACACACACACTTATGCTTAGTCCCTCACAAAAATAATTTTCCCCAGCCATGAGACACTGCTATTTAATTAAGGATTATTAGGAAATACAGGAAGAGAAACTTTACCAAGGGCACTGAAACACATAGGTGGTTATAGAAATAAAACTTTGGTATTTTTATTCTTTACACATAACCTTCACTTCTATGGTCTCATCCAAACAACAGACCTGCAGCATCCTACACAGACTTCTATTTATCTACTTGGGCTGAGCTGACCCCACTGGAAATCGAACATTGCTGCAGATATTGATCCAGGCACACGGACACTGGCAGGGCTCCCTTTGTGTGAAATTTACAGAAGGGCCTGCTAGAAAGGAGGGAATTCTAAGTACAGAAGCAGCCACGAGACTGCTGCTTCCCTCATAGGTCTGATAGAAAGAAATCTGCGATCACTTCTATCTGGGCAAGGGACTAGCACCACTGTGGTGCCTCACTGTGTATTGTGCTGAGCATGGCTTGGCTGTCCTGTTCACCCCTCTCATTCCTCTAGCTCCTCCATCTTGCTCTGACTCTTAATGTAATGTGACCAGTTAGTCATGACCTTCACATGCTGCAGTGGTGCCCTGTTCTCTCTCTGCTCTGTGTCTCTGGCCTTAAGCTGTAGTGAACTCACTAAGCACGAGACTCCCCTTTAAAACATCTAACTGAAAGGAGTGTTGTTTGCTTTCTGGCCCTCAAACACCAAGGCACTGTTGTGCTCCTTAAAATTGTAAATTATGTCTGTTTAAGAAAATGTCAGCGTTTTTAAAAACAGAATAACAGTGCTGGAAAAGACTTGGCTGTGCAATTTGTTACCAAAGTTTCATGCAAGAAAAATGATGCATTCATCATTATGAGCACAGTCAAGGGTTCTAATGACTTGGGCACAATGCCTCTTCAGTTCTTTTAAGGAAAATGATGAACTTTTTTCTTTCTCCTCAGCAAGTTATCTGAGTAACGTAAAAGCTCATAAACTAAGATTCAGGGAGACACTGTCAATGAGGCATTATACCTAACAACAATTAAAACGTAAGACACATCTTGTATAATTAAATTGATTTTTTTTCTGCCAGAAACAAGACCTTTTCGGGTAATGATTGCTTTGGTTGTCTAAAATTGTATGTATTGAGGCAGCAGTGGAGGAGATCTGTTGTTACATTTATACATCACTTCATGTGTCTTCAAAATCCAATTCCTAAATAGGCCAGTAGGATGATTTTTGAGTAGGGAAGGGTAAATAGTAGCTATGGATGATCAGTACAATCGATGTTGAGTCACTGCACTTGGAAACATATTATTTAGCTACTTAGAATTTCAGTTCTGCAAGTGGACTCACAGGTTTAGAAAGGCAAGGGTGAAAGTGGTAGCAAATGGGGCCAGGCCTCTGATTTTGATGGGTTCTCTGGGAACTAAAGTTGGGACCTGGGGAAGGTCTTAACTTACCCACGCATTCTCCAGCGTCACACAAGCATGACGTTGTCACACTTTTTGTGTGTCTGAAATACGTTAAGGTCTGTAAATAAAATGCTTCACTTTTTATATTAAAAATTGCCTTTTAAGGATAGGTGTAACACCACACCCTCAAAAACCACAGTGTCTTTTTGACCCCTGGGTAATTGTATTAAACGGGAATATTTACCTGAATTTTCCTTACTTGGCCTCCATTCAGGTTAAGCAGCTGTTGGACTGAATACAAAGGGACTTGCCTGACTTTCTAGTAATAACCTTCATTTTTTTTCCTCGTGGTTCGAACACATTATTTAGTGGATTGAGTTTTACCTTTTCCTGCAGTGGGAGTAGCTGCTTTTCTGTTAAATATTACTGGGTTTTATTAAGAGATATTAAGAGAAACCTTTGCCATATGGCAATTTCAAAGAAAGAAGGAAGAAAAAAAGAGAGCTATGTTTGCTTTTATTTTTACCTGATGTTTGAAAAGCTAAACGTAACCCAGAGGAGAGTAGGCCAGGGGTTTTTTGTCAGTGGGTGGAACGTATTTGCTGTGAAATGTGATGGAATGTTTACTGAGCTATTTTCTTCAAAAATCAAAATGTTCCTGCTCTCATATCCAGTTTACACAGCAGTAGCCTTTTTAAAAATGTTGCCTCCGTTATGGGCAGGCAGGCTTCGTATTGCTGTCTTTGGAAGTAATGGCCCAGGGTTGTGCCTGGCTACACTCACACTGTTGGGCAAAAGCGCAGACAGATACGCTCCATTTCCAAGCATGTGGGAGCTGAGTTCCATCTCTTTCTGGTATTTACTAAAGACATATCTAATGGATGGGAGGAAATCTAATCCTGACAGAATGTTTTCTTGCTGTCTAGGTTAACATGTGTGTTTCTATGCCTGACTCTCAACCTTGGGCCGGTACCTTTGCAATCACATGGCCCTGGATGAATGAGGAAGGGTGGCATGTGAATAGAAACTGGACCAGGGAGACCACCAAGGAATGGTGTGCACTCAAGCAAGGTCCTCATTCTCTTTGAGTCTCTAGATTCTGTTAGATGAAAGCAAATTAGGACAGTTATTTATTTGTAATAATTCTATGCATACAGAAAGAGATGGAATTTAATATAATAAAATAATAGCAGTGGTGATGTTAATGGAGTGGGATTTTAGGAGAATCTGGTCTTCCATGTCTCTGGATTTTCTGTAATTTTCCCTAAACACACACATGCATACATGCACACACTAGTGACAACAGCAACATTAAAAGGCTTTTGGGCAGGTCTTCACAATGAATAATTCATATTATTTACCTTCATATGCACCAATAGTCTTCAGTCAAAAAATAAAATACATACAAAGTATATATACTCTATCATACTCCTTCATGGATTGTTTTGAAATTAAATGATTAAGCAAACGTGCTTAATATCTTATAGCTTATTTTATAGGTATTGTTATTTTGGAAATTATATTACCATTATTATATTGCTATCCTAAGAATCTAGTTTATCACAAACATACAGATACACATATATAATTTTTACATATTTATCATGTATCTCTCTATATAGATATATATCTATATATATCTCTATGGAGAGAGATCTATAGATCTATATATATAGATCTCTCTCTAGTAATTTGAACATTATTTGGGGTATTACATTTTTATTCATTTGGTGAGGGAATGTTAGTTAAAACTTTATTTTGGAAATGTGAAGATGAACTGTTTTGGAGGCTAGTTTTAAAAATTAAAAACTGTGTGTTTTTAAACAACAACAACAACAAAAGACCAGATCTTTATGTTGTCTTAGTTACTACTGTAGTTTTAAAACTTCCGTGTTTTCCAACTCTATGATTTTCTCTCTTTTCTCTCTTTGAAATTCACTTTAGATGTCTGAGTGCTTTTTTCTTTTTCTTTTTTAATTTTTTTGACAGAATCTTGCTCTGTTGCCCAGGTTGGAGTGCAGTGGCGCAATCTTGGCTCCCTGCAACCTCCGCCTACTGGCTTCAAGTGATTCTCCTGCCTCAGCCTCCCGACTTTTTTTTTTCCCCCAGTGGATCCTGCATTAGAAAACCACCAACTTATTGTAACTTTTAGTTAATTATAAAAAGATAACTTTGTCACTGTTCAATCTTATAAAACAATGAAACCAAGTATAAAGTATTATAAGTAAATTGCTTTTCTGCTATTTCTCTTTTCAGAATTGACTGTGGCTCCATCGTTTGTTGTAATTAATTAAGCCATGTTCATTTGGACTTTTGATCAAAGTTAGCTAAATGTATTTATTTTATTCTATATTTGACCAAAAGTTTGTTAGTAATAGCATCATCTAGATTTTAGAGATAGTAATAAAAACTGGTAAAAATACTAAGTGGGAAAGTGCACTGTTGTAGCTTATCAGTGTTAGAGCTTGAAAATACCTAAAAAACTGAATGCGGACAGAAAGAAAAACCAAGAGCACTAAATCCAGAGGGTTGCATACAAGCAGTATAAATTACCAGAAAAAACACTAGGTCAAGCTGAGGGAGCATGAATTCCTATGCCTGCTTTGGAATTCCCATGTGGATTTAGGTGAGCTGCCCCTACGCCTCAGTGGCCTTTCTTCTTAAATAGAAGGGCCAAAACAGTTCTGTAGGAAGTACCAATAGAAGGGAGTGTATGTCCTGTGCACACTTAATTTTTGAACTATAGAAGCTCTATTTTTGTATGTTTTATATTTTCCTGTCTTGTGTACAGTTCAGTTTGCAGTGAAGTAAGTGTTCTGTTTAAAAACTATTAATGTATACATATTTCTCTCTAAGTAATCACTGAGACAGGCTTGCCTCCTCTAATACATGATTTAAGATACTTATCGTGTAGAGAAATCCTCATATCTGGAACAATGTGGAGAATAAGTGTATGAATAGTGAAAATGATCCATTTAGTCAAATATGTATTGGTATCTACTACATGATAGAAAACTAAGGTCATAAAACAGTAAATCTTAAAAGGAAGTTCTAGATTGGAATTAAGAAACCTAGAATTCAGTTGGGTCTAACCACACTAGCTCTGTCACCTCAGCAAGTCAAATTTCTAGAGTTAGCTTATTATCTGATTTTCTGAACATATACCTTGTCAAATGTTGCTTTGGTTTCTAAGTGCCCACCTAGCCATTCCCTCTTATAGCACCCCAAATATACTAAAACTTCCTTCTTTTTTTTTTTTCCTGAGCCAGAGTCTCGCTTTCTTGCCCAGGCTGGAATGCAGTGGCATGATTAGGACTCACTGTCACCTTGAATCCTGGGCTCAAGTGATCCTCCCACCTTGGCCTCCCAAAGTGCTGGATTTTCAGGTGTGCGCCACTAAGCCCAGCCTCAGACTTACTTCTGATAATGTAACTCTGACTATACTAATTCGAGTTAATTACCCTATGATTTTAGACTTTAGTTTTCTAAAAACTCCTTTCCAGCAAATTTTTTACTCCTACCTTGTGCTTGTTGTGTCTATCATTAAAGTATTATTGCCTTACTCCTAACCTGGGAAGCTCTCAGCTCCTCTAAAACACAACTTTGGGGCCGGGCACAGTGGCTCACACCTGTAATCTCAGCACTTTGGGAGGCCGAGGTGGGAGGATCACGATGTCAGGAGATCGAGACCATCCTGGCTAAAACGGTGAAACCCCGTCTCTACGAAAAATAAAAAAAATTAGCCGGGCGTGGTGGCGGCGCCTGTAGTCCCCGCTAGTTGGGAGGCTGAGGCAGGAGAATGGCGTGAACCCGGGAGGCGGAGCTTGCGGTGAGCCGAGATCGCGCCACTGCACTCCAGCCTGGGCGACAGAGCAAGACTCCGTCTCAAAAAAACAAAAAACAAAAAACAAAAACAAAAAACACCACAACTTTGGGAAGGAAATGCTTGCATCCACTTGCATCTACTTTTCCATGAATTACTTGAACAAATATTTGTCCACGGCAGGAGGGATTGAGCACGGCGGGATGGATTTGCAGAGTGTCTATTAATAACTGTGATGAAGGGACAAAAAGGGAAAAAGAGACTGACAAGTAATGATCACAAAAAAAGAAAAAAGAAATATCCGAGTAGAGATACAACACGTTTCCCGACCTTCACAGAGGAATTTAAGTTTATGTCATTATAAAGCTCTGAAGATATTTCAATGATTATGGTGGATAAAATGGAACTCTTAAATGATCATACAGGTATGTAGCAGTTCATACTTAACGTTAGCGGAGTATTATAGAGTATTATAAAAGTTAAAACCTGAGGTCATCTTTGCTAGATGATTTCTATGTCAATGAAAACTCAGATGTATAAACCAAAAAGATTGCATCATCCTTCTCAAATTCTTATATTTATAAAAACTTGTGCTAAAATTTCATTATCGCCAAGATTTCTATCCTAATAAAAGAAGAACAACTCACACTAGAAAGATACCTATGCCAATCAGTGGGCAGGAATACACTATGCAATTTCAGGTCTCTAAGATGACAAATCAAAATAAATTACCCCAATTAAGGCAGACAATTGCACGAGGACCTGACCTGGCCGGTGGTCCTTCCACTCCCTTTTCGGTAGGTTTTTGTTTGTTCATTCTAAATATAAGTGACCAGTTCTTACAAGTTTATATTCAAATAAGCGTTCAGAAGTAAATAAATGCATCTATTCATTCCGTCAAGAAAAGTAATCCAATTTTCCTAGTGTGTGCACATGTGTTAGTGGTTTCCTAATATATATATATTTCTTTTTTAGAAATACATGTGCTGTGGCTTCAAGGGTGGAAAATTTTACACACTTATATAAGTGAGGAGGTTTACTTGTAACCCTTTTGCATTAGTTTTGGAGAAAATCTCTTTAAGAAAATAAATATTGCTTTAGCACCTAGAAATACATATAAAATACTGTGTTTACATCTCTCTCTTCCAGACCCTCCAAACAGTAGTATCAGGTCATTGGTTCTTTTGGTGCCTCGTTTTGGCACTGTGTTTATTCTAAAACGTATTCTAGAAAACACCAAGTAGGTATGCCAGTTATGACCTTCCAAATACATTCCACTTCTCAGCATGCTAGAATATATTTAAAACAGATTATATTTTCCTTCTGTGTTTCAGTTTTCACAGTTAATAAGACAGGCATTTCCATGGCTGACTTGCTGTTTTCATGGATAGCAAATATTCTGATTAGTATTCCAGATGCCAAGTTTACCAAATTTTATTCAGAATAGAAAATACCATAGAAATTAAAGGTTTTGCCTCTTACTGTTTAAAGTTAAAACATCAAAATAATAATATATAGCTAATATTCATGATTGTTCTGGTAACTGGTGTTTCTAATGAAGTATCCCTTGAACCAATGTGTCTTGAAAAATACTCATGTGATGTAGAAGCTGCTGAGTTCAAAAAATAACTCCTAGCACTAATCTTATATTTAAAACTTTTAAATAAAATCTTACTTTGGATCCGAGAGATGACAAGGAGATTTGGAACAATGACTCTCCTGTTGTTTCAGTCCTTATGACCTAAACTTCTTTGCCATCCTATCATATACAACTAACCTTTTAATACCCTCTCCAAGTGGGAAATAGTTGAAGGTAATGTTGTGTATGTTTTTCCAATTATTCTTAGGAAACTAACATGATGAGTTGAAGGTAATGTTGCTGGTAAGTTTTTCCAATTATTCTTGGGAAACTAACATGATGAGTTGAGTTTCGGTACAAGATCTACTACAACTTCCTAACCTCTTTTTTTCACAGGGAAAATAGACCCAGTGTTTCAAAAAAAAAAAAAAAAAAAAAAAAAAAAAAAAAAAAAAAAAAAGGATGCTTGGGCATTTTTTTCCCTCATTTTGATTCATCATATGTTTTATGATGTTATGATATTAAACATGGTGTTGTAATAAATAGGATCAATGAAAGTCAATAAGTGATTGGATGGGAAGTGGAGGAAAATGTAGATGTCATGTGGCAGTGATGATGGAATTAAATATGTCCAAGAGGGATGATAATGCAACTTGGGGGTCACATGAATTTGTCATAATTTCCAAAGATCAGCCAAAAACTATAAAAATGATCCTTTTGAATTTTAAATATTGTATTCTTCATAAAATGTGGTATAATTTCACTGTTACATGGGCTGAGAGGTTTATTTATTAAGCCTAAAAGTTTCATTCTTAATTAGTTTAATGATAACATTTTGGGTTGAATGCACTCTAACCTTTATTTTGAAAGCACCTGCAACTAGAGGAATAACCTGAAATTACATAGATAATATAATGGGTATGTAAATTGAGCTATTTTTCAGATCTGATGAATTTTTCTTTCTCTATTGAGAATTTTCCAGAAAGAAATACGTTTCAGTCAGTCTGGCACACAATATAGCTAGCACCATGTTCCTGTCTCATACTTAAGGTCAGTTTGATAGAGGATGTGAGAATGCATAGGTGATTGGCCAGCTCTACTGCCACCCAGTTAATGCTTCACAATGGGTGCTGGGTTTAGCAATCTTCCTGGGTATCATTCTGTCTAGATCCTTATCTCAGGCTGGTTTATATTTGGAAGACTCTCTAAAACTTCTTGAGAACTATTTATTCATGATCTCTGGTGGCTATAATTTCAGTTTAAATCCAGAGCAAAGAATCAGCATGATGCTATCTTCTTTCTTAAATTGAAGAAGTTCAATAAATTGAAGAGAAAGTAAATTGCCATTAGCAAGGAAATTCACAGTTTTTTTTTTTTAAAAATGCATGTCTGTTAGGATCCAGTGGCCCAATATGCCTTCAAAAAGTAAGAACTCTTCTTAAAGGCAGAATCAGGTTCATGACCTAAGAATCTGCCTTCTTACACTACATTAAAGAGAAGAAAGAAAAGAAGGAAGGAAAAAGGAAAGAATTTTATCAGGCCAAGAATTTCCTTCTTCTTTCCTTCCTTCTATTTAATGTAGTATAAGAAGACAGATTCTTAGGAAAGACAAAAAGAAAAACTGAAAGAAGGAAGAAAAGAATGAAGACAAAAGGAAGAAATAAAGACAGAGAGTAATTAAGAATAAGCTACTTTTTGAAAGTTATCAAATAAGTTAATTATAAAAGCAAAATAAAAGTCCAGATCTAGTCACATTTACATAAATTAGCATTAAGTTCTTTGTCAGTCATTTGTTAGTTGTCATTCATTCGTTCTTCCAGGCTTGTGCTAAGAGCTAGAAGAATGATAGAAAAGACTCTTATTGTATAAGGCAATGGTTTAAAACCATGGGACAAACCCTACCCTTGAATACTTGACTGTCAGCAAAGTGACCTCCACAAAGTGCCATCCAGTTTCCATTCCCCTTCCAGCTTCTTTGATATTTCCGGGAACTGATAGAGTATGCCTTCTGCATTTAATATTTATAAATTGGTTAAATGTCTCAGACTTTGGTCTAAGCCATATAACATAGGGCAAAGAATGAAAGAGGTTAGTCAGATCAGAGAGAAAAGCAGAGAGAGAAAGGGTCTCAACAGAGCTGTAGTTATTTTCTGTAACCAACTGGCCCTCGAAAACAACTGACATCCTTAGTCAGATGCTAAGCATGTGATGTGGAATGGCCATGGCTGGCACCCTTCACAGAGGATCGTGCGTCTCCACTGTGCAGGTGTTTCTGCTCCTGGAGGCCTGCCAACCAGCAACCTGATTCTCTGAAGGGATCACACACAGTTGCTTCTTAGTTAAAACGGGACACTTAAGCAAACACAGGATCCACTGTTGTTAAATTTAGTTGCTCTTGTTACCTTTCATTCTCTGGTTGTAAATGAGAGAAGCAGATGCTGGCAATGCAGGCTTTACAATTCTTGTTTTTCTACTCATTTAAATTGGCACCCACAGCTTCTACACAGAGACTACACAGCTCTGAAATGACGCATGAAATGGAAAAAAATGGGAACAATTTTTGCCCTGAATGCCCAGGTCACAGAAATTACAGACGCCGATTCACACAACAAATGGTGCTATGTCTTCATTTAGTTTCAGCAAAGATTTAAGCCAACTGTAGTTGGTTGTACCAATAAGCAGAGAATTGAGTCAAAAGAGAATAGGGACTTAGGTCTGTCCACTTCTTTGACTTGACACCATCTCATACGAATCATCTGAAGTCCTGCCCTTTCCTCCTACACCGTCTACCAGTTTGTGCTTCCCTATCACATTTCTTCCTGATTTTTGCTTTCCTTTTTTGCTATGTGCCCTCTCCAAATATTCAACACTTTATTTTCATGCACTCTTTTCTTCCGTTCTATTTTATTTTTGCTCAAAAGCCCCTTACCCAGAGTACCTTCTCAGGAGCATATTAAAGGGAGGCAGAATAAGAATGGGGTCGTAGGGTTTAAGCATTTATTAAAAATAGAGACATATTCAAGAAGCAAAGCCACCAAATGACCCCCGTCTGTAGGTGCCGGTCCATGTATTCTAAAGAAACAAAAGCTATGCTGTGTCACTAAAGATATGACTATCAACCAATTGTCTGCTGGAAGTACTTATGATAGGTCACTTTGCTAAGCAATGTAGGCTTGTCTGTGAATACCCATAAAACTGGATGGGGCTACTTCCCAGCTGTCTATCTGTCACTCCAGCCCTGTCTCTCTTAGTCAAAGAAGGAGATCAAATACAAGAGTAGAAGTTGTATTGGGAGTATAACAATGAAATTTATTTTAAATAAAGCAAGATCTAAATTCATACTGCATTTTAAAGGTTCTGCTTCTCAGCAATCTTGCTATTCAGATGTATAAATGAGGCTGAGCAGGCTTCCCTTTCTTTGTGGATTGTTACTTGATCTTTGAGAATTTAGGGGGTTTCCAGGAAAAGTGTAAGACTTGACATCAGGATACTGGCCTTACTGTTTCAGCTGAGGCATCTACCAATTGCATGAACTATCTATGTTACTTTGCTTCTCTAAGCCTCAGGTTTTATTTCTATTTTTCTTTTTGATAGTGACAAAATT
Organism: Macaca nemestrina; assembly: GCF_043159975.1. Classification (NCBI taxonomy): domain Eukaryota; kingdom Metazoa; phylum Chordata; class Mammalia; order Primates; family Cercopithecidae; genus Macaca; species Macaca nemestrina. The sequence goes on along the minus strand of NC_092129.1, from coordinate 161,370,702 downwards.
GGAATAAATTCCTTTTGATAATTGAGTGAGTCAAATGAAATGAAATGTGTTGAAGACCTTTTACAATTAAGTAATTGTGAATAGAGAAGACTATCATCTATTCTATGGTAGTAGCCATGACTACAATTTCGATGGCTAACCTGTAAGAAATTATTTTAACTTCTTTAGAAATCACCATATTGGCATATACCCAAATATTTTCAAAGTGAGAATCTGAGATCAGTATAAAGAATCTGTTTCGCCTGGTGACTAGAAGCATGAACTTTGTAACCAGACTGAATTTAAATCCCAACTTGGCTAATTTAACATTTTTTCCCCCATTGGTAAAATGTGTAAAATAATACTGCCTGCAACATAGGAATGATATGAGGATTCTGTGAATGCATAATGATGCCTGCCTTCATGTGGCGTGCCCCATAACGTTTACTGAATTAAGAGAAATAAAGTAAGATAAACTGTGACCTGCTCCAGGATATTACTTGCACAACTCCTCTCATCGATATTCTAATCAAGTGTCTAAGGCTACAAATATCATTTGATTTTAGAACTTTTACACAGAAATCAGCACTACAAGTTTCTTATGCTGCTGCTAATGTTTGAATCCTTTCTATTTTTATCTTCTCTTCCCTAACAAACCACTTCCCATGATTCATTTTTATTGGCAATCAAACAAGTGCTGCTCTAATGGCATGTAGAATTTAATCAATTAATGGAGTTCAATAGGCCATTTCCAGTTGCAATATTTTGAGAGGTTAATTTTGCAAACACCTGAATACTTTGAAAGATTATAGGGTAGCCTGAAATTACTGAGTACATGCCTAGTCTCAGTGGACTGAAAAGAGAGGGATCAATATATAAGTGAAACCTTTTCTCTACCAAATGTCCTTGGATAAGTTGCTAATTCCCCATTGAAGCAGGATCTTTATTTTAAATTTACATTGCCAGGTTGTTTTAAAAAATAATTGTTCTGAAAAATTGTTCGTACCCTGGCTATATTTACTATATATGCTAGCTTCCTTCTTTACCGTGCCTGCATTGTTGTTTCCTGGAAATAAACAACAATTCATGACAAAAAAAATTATCATTCAAACATAACATAAAATACTATCAAAGTGACCACAAAAACAACAATAGGAGCAACCAAAGAGCAAAAGAAAGAGTAAAAAGGAGGTGTGTGTGTGAGTGTGTCTGTGTGTGTGGGTGTGTATGTAGATAGATAAGAAAGACAATTGTTAATTGATTCTTAGACATTTCATTTAGGTTTTTGGATTGTTGATTAATTTGACCAATACATTTATTTACTACCTATGTGATAAAGAATGGTTTATACCAATAGTCATAGAACATTGTTAGCAAAATTAACCTTTTTATAACTACTATGTTAAAAGTAAGAGTTAACTAATTCATAATAAGAATTAACTGGTTGGCTATGCTTTAACAGTTTCCACATATGACACGAATTCAATTTGACACATTTCTTTGCCCTTGAATTCTCAAACTTTTGTCTACATTGGAATCACCTAGAAAGCTTGACAAGCATCGATTTGTGGGTCTGTCCCCAGCATTTCTCCTTGAGTAGATCTGGGGTACAGACCGAGAATTCGTATTTGTAAAGAGTTTCACAGTTATGCTGATGCTGCTGGTTTGGGAACCACACTTCAAGAACTGCTGTGCAATAGTTTCTTTTCAATCAATTCATTGTAAGGTAATTGATTTTTATTGTGCCAGGCTGTTAACTTATTTGCCTTCCTGTGAATCACATCCTCTTGGTACCAATGCCCTTTGCACGAATATGGGCTGGGCTGGTGGTTTGTTTTAAACAATAGAATGAAGTAGAAATGATTCTGTCCTGGTTGTGGACCTGAGCTTTGAGATGGTCTGGCAGTTTTTACTTTTGTGCTAGTAGAAAGCAACCACCACATGAAAAAACTCTAACTACCTTGAGACCCTCATGTTTGAGAAAGTTCAAGATAAGCACATGGAGAGGCAACATAACAGAGAATTGAGGAACCCAGGCAGCAGGGAGAATAGGTCCCAGGCAGACAGCTCCTGCCTAATGGCTCCCATCATCCAGACAGCATAAATTTATCTTACGGGTGAGGCCACTGTAAACCAGCTAGCCATCAGTCAACACTAGGTAAAGCAGAAAAACTGCCAGCTCAACCCATGATCATAAGAAATAATAAACTGTTTTTGTTTAAGCCATTCAGTTTTTGAGGTGATTTTTAAAGGCAATGGTAGAAAGTAAAAACAAAATTTGTATTTGCAAGTACAATGTGGCTGTAAATGAATGATGTGAAATTAGGGGGTTTGGGGACTAGGTGGCAGTCCCTGAAGGGCCGAAGGGCCCTGAAGCCTGAAGGGCTTCAAAGGAACTTTTACTATACACTGGAACAATATTCGGGAAATTGTTCTTGGTGGCTAGAGAGAATGGGGCTGGTGGAAAAATGAGTGAGGCTTCCATCTTCAGTAAGGCTGATGATAGAAATGATACTTAATGACCTTGTGGCTTGGGTATTGTGATTTCCGGGCAAAATGTTGAAGCTACCTATTTTGACTTTACCTATTTATGACAAAGACAGGAGGAACAAAATCAGTTACAAAGGAAATTTTAATTTTTGAACAAAATTAAGAATCAATGTAAAAAAGCCAGGATTTGCTTCAGTCAAATATAAATCTGGTTCTTGGTCAGGGGTGGTGGTTCACACATTGAATCCCAGCACTTTGGGAGGCCAAGTTAGGAGGATTACTTGAGGCCAAGAGTTTGAGACCAGCTTGGGCAACATAGAAAGACTCTCTTCTCTACAGCAAATAAAAAACAAATTAGTGTGGTATAATGGAATGCCTGTAGTCCCAGCTACTCTGAAGGCCAAGATGGGAGGATCCCTTGAGCAAGGAGTGAGTCTGCAGTGAGCTATGGTCATACCCTTGCACTTTAGTCCAAGTGACAAAGTGAGATCCTGTCTCAAAAATATAAATAAATGAAAATTGACCTGTTTCCCATACTCAGCTATTCCAACTGTCAGTAATTCTCACAGTAACAAATGGGCTGAGGACAAAGATGAAATCTGGTTGTGGCATTTGGGGTAAGGTCATGTTTCAAAACCCTTTGTTAATTTCTTTGAAACACTTCAGGCAATACTTCCTAGATTTTCTCTACTAGACTACAGGATTCCTAAGATCATAAAGGCATGACTCATGGAGCTCCTCAGCAAGAAAAAAAAGGACTTCTAAGAATCGTAAGACATTGTTCTACAGCTGAGATTCAAGAGGGTTTTTTAATAGATGTATTGTTATGACTTTTGCATATTTTATTTTAATAGGGTAAACTTTAAAAAAGATTTATTGGAAACCTACAAAACCTTTAAGGTAATTGTATTAGCAGAAGCACTACCAAGCTGGATTAAGAGGGACAGACACAGGTTAAAATAAACAGGGGCCTTTTTAAAAAAAATTTTTTATTATACTTTAAGTTTTAGGGTACATGTGCACAACGTGCAGGTTTGTTACATATGTATACATGTGCCCATGTTGGTGTGCTGCACCCATTAACTGATCATTTACATTAGGTATATCTATCCCTTTCCCCTCCCCCAATCCCCCAGCAGGCCCTGGTGTGTGATGTTCCCCTTCCTGTGTCCAAGTGTTCTCATTGTTCAGTTCCTACCTATGAGTGAGAACGTGTGGTATGTGGTTTTCTGTTCTTGTGATAGTTTGCCAATAATGATGGTTTCCAGCTTCATCCATGTCCCTACAAAGGACATGAACTCATCCTTTTTTATGGCTGCATAGTATTCCATGCTGTATATGTACCACATTTTCTTAATCCAGTCTGTCATTGATGGACATTTGGGTTGGTTCCAAGTCTTTGCTATTGTGAATAGTGCTGCAATAAACATATGTGTGCATGTGTCTTTATAGCAGCATGATTTATAATCCTTTGGGTATATACCCAGTAATGGGATGGCTGGGTCAAATGGTGTTTGTAGTTCTAGATCCTTGAGGAATTGCCACACTGTCTTCCACAATGGTTGAACTAGTTTACAGTCCTGCCAACAGTGTAAAAGTGTTCCTATTTCTCTACATCCTCTCTAGCACCAAACAGGGGCCTTTGGATGTTAACTTCCTATTGACAGGAAGTACTAAGAAAGCAACCCATCTGCAAATATGGGTCAGTTATTATGGAAAAGGAAGGATAAATTAGAGAATAGAACCAAAAACCACTAAAAAGACATTTCCAGACATTAGAGTTGAGCCCTAATTGAGGAACTATTTATTTATACCTGGATAAATTTCAGGATTTTTTGGACCAATGATTACTATGTACCTCGCATATTTCCAGTTTTTGAATGGGAGCGTTTGTTGTAATTTTCCTGTCCCTGGTTTACAATTGTTTGTTGTGGATATGAGGGACAGATTAACTTGTCTCACAGGCTCACAGATCTTCAGATCAAGAGAAGCCAGGCCTTAAGAATCTCATCTGTACCTGGATATTACCTAGGTGATGAGAATCTGGACTTCAAGCCTAAGACAATGATCTAATAAGATGAGGTTTTATTGGTCTCAGGAAACAGTAAATATATTTTCCATATGGAAGGGACTCAAATCATGGAAGGCCAGAGGACAGACAAACTTAACTGCAGGAAGAGGCCATGTGAGGCAGCCCCTGAGCTTCTTGCTGACAACCGGCATTGGACTTGTCAGCCAAGAGAATGAGCCACTGTGGAAGTAGACCCTCCAGTCTGAGTTGAATCACCTTAACTGACACCATTGCAAAGATCATTTCAACCCAAATTGCATAATTATGAACAAACAAATTATTGTTGTTTTAACCCATTTAACCCAGTAAATTTTAGAGTACTTCGTTACGTAAGAGATACTTAAAATGTTTTGTCTCTGGCACAAAGACAGATTAGAGTCTTTTCTTAAAACTACCATCTCATTCCTTTTCCCCAGCTTGACTCTGGGATTCATATTAGGTTTTGCTCATTTATGAATTTTTCTGGAAAACACAGCCCCAATTTTCTTTCCACATTCATCTTCTTTCCCCCCCTACTACTTGGTATTCATCACTTGTTATGGTAACCAGTGGATACATTCACAGTCATTAATTAGTTTTTTTTTCTGCTTTCATATACTGTATCTAGCGTTCAATTTTAAAATCTTATCCTCATGGAAACCATTGAAATAAACCCTACTGAGTAGTGCTGGAATATGTTTGGTAGGGATGGGGTTAGGAAATCTTCTCAGCCTCTGAGTTCCCTCTGGTTACTTTCCTAGACTCAGAGGATGCAAAAATGGTGCTCACAGGTGATTGTGCAGTGCCTACAGGGTACAAGTACATCTGGACTCTATCTGTCCAACCATCTCCAGTCCTGAGCAACCAAGAAATAGTTTTGCTCATATTGCTTTATTTTAAAGCCTACCAAACTTCCAGTTTTCCTTTAAAGTCAAGTGGTTGAATCATTAATATTTTATTTTGGGGGATTAAATTTGATACAGACAGGATTTTTTTTGAGAAATTTTGAGATATTCAAAGGAGTAAGATAAATTCTTTACCTTTGGAAAATGTCAAGGCTAAGTTAATATTCTTCTTGCCTTCCAAATATGGCTCTATTTTATCTTCTAGTGATACATATCAATACATATTCAATATGTGATATATTGCAGCATTGAGCATTCCTATGGCCTACTTAGTTCTGCTTCATTCATTTATTCCCTTATACATAGGTCTATCCACCCATCAAGGTTTCATGCTCATTTTTTTCTGAATAGCTCTATATTAAGGATTGAAATAAACACACGCAATAAAAAGTAATGTCCTGACTTTCATGGATTAAAAGAAATCCAGTTGACTTTAAGGGATCTTGGAGGAATAGATGGTTCTTGAACTTGATTACTTTATATTTAAGTAGTTACTGAAAGGATTTTTTAAAAAAGAAACAGATATTTAAATAGTATTTTGACACATTGTAGAGTTCTCTGCATTTTTGTTGACAGCTCGGTGAATGAATAAGTGAGAAGAATAAATGAAGTATCATCTGAGTGCTTACCTAAAACCTAGAAAGATCAAAGGGTGCCAAGGAAATTTGTTTTCTAGATTGGGGCACATTTTGCCAAGTTCTAGTTCTTTTCTCTTTCTCTCAGCCTCACTTAGGAACTTTTAGGATCTGTATATTGTTCTCCTTCACCAGGAAGTCAAAAATAAGAGAAGAAATATGAAAAACTATCTTTGCTTCGAGAAAGAATAGCCAATGCCTTCAGATAATCATATAAAATCCTGGTTTAAATAAAAAAAAGACTTGAAGCCACTAACAGAGGAAGAGTTCTTTTCTTGGAATTTATACTAACCTGTCTTTTAGTGGGTATTAATTTGAAAGACTGAGTAGAGGCCATAACTGCTAGAGAAAAACAGAGTATCAGGATTAGAGAGGGCCCCATGTATTATTAGCTGTGAAAAATGAATTCTATATCATTCTTTAACATGCAAAGACAGTAAAGGGAATAGAAATATGTGATTGCATGTGGCTGTGTAACAAATTGCCCTAAAATATAAGGACTAAAAAGAACTACTCTTTCATCATTTCTCATGATGTCATAGGCGAGAGGTATGCTGACATTACAATGTCCAAATGGCTTTTTCACTCACATGCTTCAGACATGTATGTAGCTCAAAATGGCTCAGCCTGGGTCACATGTCTGGGACTTACATTTTCTCTTTTAGTTGAGCTCATTGGCTGTTTTCCAGTAGTCTAAGGGTTTCTGTTTCTCTACAGGTTCTCTTCACATGGCCTTAATGCACTATCTCTAGCAGGGATGCCACACTTCTTACACAGAAGCTGGGGCTCCCAGGAATGCAAAAGCAGAAGCTGCCAGGGCTTCTTAAGGTTTGGGTCTGAAATAGGGCAGCAATGTTTCCACTGCATTCTAATAATTAAAACAAGTTTCAGGCCCACCTCATATTCAAGAAGAGTGTACTACAGGAAGATGTGAATACCAGAAGGCATGGGCCATTGTGGCATTCCAACATAACAGAAAACCAAAACACAGCATTTAGACTGACTAACTGGAGCCCCAAATCTAAAACCAAAGTTGCAAAACAGGTGTTTGACTCCTGCAAAATGTTCAGACGGCAAGAAGAGAAGATCATCATATAGTGATTGATGCTAAGTCTCCCAAGAATGGAATAAATAGGAAAAAAATGCCCTGGAGAATGAGAGACTGTTTCATTTGTCATCTTGAACATTAATTGTTTTGATTGAAATCATCCTTTTCAATATCAGAGCATAGAATGAATTTTACCACAGTGTTGTAAATTATGCTCTAGAAAAATCAGACTCCATAAAAGTATTCTCTATTTAAGGAATCTGTGTTTTCCTGCAGAATTTTTATTCTTGGTGCTTTGTCATGAAAAATTATAAAATAAGAGAAAGTAAAGGGAACACTACTCTAACTGAATCTTAGTATTTTAGCTGTGGGCTGCAGCTTTACAGGGGCAAACAAGTATCCAAAGATATCTTACACATGGGAACACCACCATTTACATCTTCTGTTCTGTTTTCTTTCATGTTGTACCAGGTCCCACCTAAAAATGAATTAAAGAGCAACTGTCGAGATGATAGCTTAAAAATAATCTTCTGCACTGTTTCTGGGATGCTCAACTGTGTAGTCTAAAAAAAGACATGTTTAATCATCTCCTTATCTGGTTAATTTACATCACCTCATTGTAAGATATTAAAAGAATGACAGGGCAATTCATACTTATTTTTTGTATATTTCACTATCTATTGCTCTAGAATTAACTCACTTTTACAAATGAAAGTTGCAATAGGTAGCAAAAAACATTGCAGGGGAAAAGAAAATCTAAAATGCGACTTCAAGTTCCTTACAGAATAATTTGTTTTCTTAACTTTAAATTCTATTTTCTATTTTTTAAATTATTTTAATATGTCAAATTTGTGTCTAACCTCACGTGTAGTAATTTACTCTAGGTTCACTCTAATTATAGTCCCAGTTTCTATTTTCCTGCCATATAGACTCAAAATACATTTTTATGCAGCTCTGCAGCAGTGCATGAGATAAAATATTTGAATAGCGACTGATGTTGTGTGTGCTTTTCACCCCAGGAGATTTCTTTCAAGAAAAGCAATGGCCAGGATGTCTCAGCATTTCTTTATCAGTATTCACGCAGCTTTTATTTGTGGCTTCATTTTAATCCTCTGGCATAAGAATTGGAGCCCGAAATGTGTACTCTCTGTTTACGTTATACAAAATGGCCAAGGAAGAAGAAAAGAGGGAAAAGGAATGTAGAAATAAGATTTTAAAACATGATTGCTGCCCTGATGTGAAGAAATTAGGTGTAAAAACGTAGCCAAAATTAACATGTGTGCATGTGTGTGTACATTTGTGTGTTGCAACCTCTTTGTTGACTCATAATCAACACCATTTTCAAAAAAGCTTATTAGCAAGGATGCCTATTCTACTTTGATACTTCAATTGTGATTTTTTTTTTTTTTTAATTTGCAGCCTTGGTGCGTATGGTTATATGTACACACGATACACATGATCACTTATCATTGAAAGGAACATATTTGATTATATTTCTTTATTAATAGGGTGACTCCTTTGTCTGAAAACCACAGGATAAGTCAAGACCCTTTTCCCCTCTCTTACCACCAGCGTTTTGAACTGCTCTGAATAATCTAAAGCTCCGTTCAGCTTGCAACCAGATGTGAACAATCACTGCTTGACATAGAGTACAAATAACACCTACTCCAGCCATTACTCTTAAATTGGAGCTCTGCTCTTGATGGAGGCTGAGATTGCTCTGGCTTGTGTAACTTGCACATGGACAGTAGTAGGCACAGAGTGAGAAGGAGGTCAAAGTGTTTAGGCTGCAAGCTAGAGGCTGCTCTGCTCTGGACGTCTCCCAAATGAGAGTGGTCTGTTTTAAAGTGAAGTGCTGTCACAGGCCACAGTTCAACCTGAAGGACTGAGTAGACTAATGTATTTGGCAGACCCAGACCCGTTAAAACAAAACAAAATAAAAAATAAAGTGAAGAAGGATACAGGCCTACTTTGAAACCTAAATGGCCATTCACTTTCATTTTTGAAAAGCTTCCGAAGTCTTCTAACCATCCTAGGCTAAACTGTTTATGGTTCATGGTGTTAGAGAAAATGGAGTCTTGACATTCTGACCTTGCATGAACCTGAGATCTAGAAGAGAATGAAAGAACCAGGAGAGCAGAAGTGCTATTCCCTTAGCAAGCTGCTATGTTTGATGGTCGTGGTCAGAGTTTACCAAGATCCTGGGATTGTGCTTCAGAAATGAAACTAACAACTCTTAATTCCATGTAGTATTGATTGGCTTTGTTTCTGCTGCGTGAGTCTTTTTTTTAAATTTTATTTTTAAAGTTAGGTTGCAATCATTGCTTCCTCCTGGATGTTGAGTATTTGTTGTGAAGAAAAACAGCATGTTCCACCCGCAGAGAAGGCCCCTACTGAGTTAATGCTCAAGTCCAAGGGATCTGAGCCACACAAATCAGGAAAACAGGTTGTCTTCCATTATGCTTTATTCCTTACTTATTTCTGTTTTATTTACTTTTGCGTTTTTCTTAAATGTTGTTTTTGTCAGAAGTGAGATTGTCTTCTTTTGTATCTTCGTATTGAATTGATTCCCTCAGAGAACTATATGAAACGTTTGCACCTTAACAGGGTGAAAATAAACATGGGCCACGAATTGTGGTTTATACTAGTAAAGTTCATGGTTCAATGATTAGAAAAGGGAAGCAAAGAGGAGAGCAATGTATTCTTTAAAGGAGGCCTAGGTTGCATAAGAAGATGTAAAATGCATAAAAATTTCCTGCCATTAAAGATCATTTAGAAGTGAAAACTGGAGGAGGGAAAAAGTGCTGTCATGTTCCTGAAATAGAAAAGAGAAAACTCTCAGTGTCAACTCTGGCTCCATTGAGTACTTGCTGCTGTGATGCTGTCAGACTCTGTTATTGGTGGCCCACGTGAAGCCTGCAACTCACTGACTGCCACTACTTAAATTAAATTGGGCCACCTTGGCTCCTAGAGCTATGAGTAGACCCACCCTCATTTGTGTCACCTGTGGGGAAAAATCACCTGTTATAAGTATGCTCCGTGAAAGGGGTACTAGATTTCCCTTGAAAATAATCTTTATGTATTGAAACTTTTCAGAAAGGTAGAGGTGCTGAACATAAACAATTTAAAAAATGATCAGATGAGATATAAACATCAAGAATGCTGATCTAAATGTACATGCATGTTGAAAAAAATCTAAAAACTGAAATTATTTTGTTAATTCAGTTATACGTTTGAAGGTGCACAGATCTTAAGTGAAGATCTTGAATGTTTACATGTTGTAGAAATGTTTATAACCATGCACAGATCAAGATATAGAACATTTCTTGCCCCTTAGGAGGCTTCCAGCTCACCTTGCATTGCAAATGTGCACCCCTAAGGGAGCCATTATTCTGTATCACCTGGTTTTGAGTTTCACACGGATAAAAGATATGGAGTTTACTTATTTGTACCTAATGTCTTTTACTCATCATATATCTGTCAAATTCATCCCAGTTGTTATGTATATGAATAGTTGATTCTTTTATAGATATATAAATTAAATTACATATCTCTAATTTATTTATCATATCCCCATATTGGAATATATATATATATATATATATATATAGTTTTCCAGTAGTTCATTCTTTTATATGTATGTAAATTTATATATATATATATATTTATATTTATATATTCCTGTATGGGGCTGTGATAAATAAAGCTGCTATGAACACTATTGTATATATCCTTTGGAGGACAGAGCACTCATTTTGGACAGGTACATACCCAACAGTGAAATTACAGGTTATATAGTATATTGATTTATTAGGTGCTGCCAAAGAGTTTTCTAAAGTCATCATATCAGTTAACACTCTCACCGGTAATTCAAGAGTTTTTGTTGCTCCATATTCTCCCCAATGCTGTATATTCTTAATTGTAGCCATGCTGCTACTTGTTAGTATTTCTTAATTTGTATTTTTCTGATGAATAATCATGTTGAGCATCTTTTTTATATGTTTATTGCTCCAATTGTTTTTAAAATATAAAATTTGGGAGTTTATATGGTTTGAATCTGTGTCCCTGCCCAAATCTCACGTCAAATTTTAATCCCCAGTGTTGGAGCTGGGGCCAGGTTGGATCATGGGGGTGGATTTCTCATGAATGGTTTAGCACTACCCCTTGGTGCTGTCCTCAGGAGAGTGAGTGAGATCTGGTTGTTTAAAAGTGCAATCCCCACTTACTCTCTCTTGTCCCTGCTTTTGCTGTGTGAACTGCTTGCTCCACTTTGACTTCCACCATCGGTAAAAAGCCACCATCAGTAGAAGCCTCCCCAAAAGCAGACGCCACCATGCTTCCTGTACAACCTGTACACCTGTGAGTCAATTAAACCTCTGTTCTTTATGAGTTACCCAGTCTAAGGTATTTCTTTATAGCAGTGCAAGAACAAACTAACATAGAAGTTCAGCTTAAAATTTTACTCCAAGAGGCCTGGGGATCGTATCAGTTTCTTGGCAGTATAAACAAAGATGAGAAAACAAAATTAATGTTTATTTAGTGCCTATCATGTTGTGAGAACTTTACATATGCCATCTCAATTAATTATTTTAACTGACATATGTGGTATTTTTAATGGCTCTAAAATTCTTAAGTTTATGAATATAGTTCATTCCGTTATCTAATCTCTCTCCTCTTTCTATACCCTGATATGCCTTGATTCTCCATTATCCTCATATAAGTTGGAGATTAATGTGTTTCCTTATTGATGGAGAGAATAATGGTTATTGCTATGGCTTCTTGATATTTCCTTAACCTATTAGCAATCTAACTTCATCAGGTGGGATAGTCTTCTCTATGGTTTTTGGTTTTTAAATTTTCACAACAAATCTCTATTTCCTTTGTAATTGAAAAAAAAAAACTGTAGAGTTATTTCCATTTTAGGGAAAAAAATCTCTTCCTTCCTCCTGGCTAAATGAGAAACCAGGTTCTTGCCTTCTCAAATTGTGTTATGAGAGGGTAATCAATGACCTGTTTGCTTTTTTACTTATTTTCAAAGGCATCTCCGCTTCCAGCTTTCAATTAATAAATAGTCTAGTCCTAACTCTCAAGAAATCAAGTATCGTCACTAATTCTTTTTAATTTCAGCAATTCTCCCTTATCTCAGGTTTTCCTTTTACAAAAAATGTTCTCATATTTATACTTAGACTCATTGACATAATTAGCCCGTTGAAGGAAAAGATAGTGGATATAAAATAACTTGAGAGGAATATCAATCATCTTCCTAATCTCACAAAGAAGTTTATGTGGTACCTTAGGAGGGAGTGTTTAAGTTTGTTGATGAGGTCACTGATGTTATTATTGAGTAAGAAATGTCCTACTTCTCTATTTTCTCTTCCTCTCTTGCCCTTAAAATCCAAAATGAAACATAACCCCAAAACCAAAAAGAAGAAAAAACTTTACTAAAAAAAGGTATTTATATATCTTTTAAAAGTATTAAAAGACACACTGAATATTAACCAAAGACTTTCCTGTATGGTTCCAAGGAATGAAGGTGAAGGTAAACTGGCTAGGTCAAGTCAACATATGGAAGTTTATGCTTTCAACATTTTACACAAAGCTGGGTACATAACAGATACCCAAACATCCTTGTTTGATTTGTCATATTTTTCCTCATCCAGATACTTTTAAATATCAGAGTTGCCTCAGTATGCTTGCTTACCTTGCATCTAAACAAAAGCCTGTTCATTTTTGATATTGATTCTTTTTACTGCAAAACTAAAAACATCTTTCTTAAACCATCATAATAAACCACTTCAACTTCTGAAATGTACCAGGTCCAGATCATTCTTTAATGTTTTCATTAAGGATGATTACATTATCCCTAAGTGTCACCAGGAGCAAATGCATTAACTTCTGAGCCCCCGTGGATAAAGTCAAATGACATGGCATAACTCCAGCCTGCCCATATTTTATATTTCAGTTTTGGTGTATTTTGTCTCCATTTTTCTATGTGGTATAATGTTCAGTGGTTGGAGGAGGTGTTCATGCAATTTTAAACCCACACTTTGCCACACATTTGAGTAGATTATTGCAATTGAGTCAGTTGAGAAAAAGCCTATGGATTTAATACAAATGTGCTATCTTGTATTTGGCAATGGCAATTGTATATTTGGATAGGCAAGAGGGCTGGCTGCCAGCTCTCCATGGAGGTAGCAATTTCTGATGCTTTCCCCCTAGTCTGTTTATTTTGACCTTAAAGTAACTTTATTAAGTTAAAGAGTCAGCAATAAATTTCTGTTGTAGAATTCAAAACACTCATATACTTTTCTGGAGTAACAATGTTTGTCTAGTGGAGGTTGGAATAATTCAGCTCAGTTGCCTACAGTCCAATCTTATTTGAAAAGACTGAACTGGATTTTCATTAAGAGTAGGAGCCAGGGGCAGCAGGGGTGCATGGGTGCAGGGGGAAGCAGAACAAAACCAAAAACGAGGGGTCAGGGAGAATGTGGGCAAGACAGTGATCAGGTGTTTGGTTGGAGCTGCTGCTCAGTGCCTGGAGAATGATATTTCTCAACTGTTATTTTAGATATATGTGGGTGTGTATTCTGAGATTTATGTAAGGGCTGGACAGGATATGACTGGGTGTGACAAAGACGTGGCTTCCCAGGAAAAGCAACCAAACAAGAAAAGGGCATGATAGAAAGGCATGACCTTCATTTAGAGGACAGTTCTTGTATCCCTGTAGATTTGAAATCTTCAGCTGTGAAGGTGTGCATACAAGGCCAAGGGAAAGGACATGTGATTTTAACCAGTATCTCTTGTTCAGCTTTGAAATTCCTTATATCAATGAGTGAGATATAATACTTTCCACTGAAGATGCATCTCGCATGGCAGCATACCCACAAATGTGACCGCAGGCTGCAGAAACCAGAAAGTAGGAAAACCATAAAAGATTAATCGAAATGAAATACAACTGGAAGGAGAACCATCATGTCTCCCATCTTTTTAGCTTCAACATGAACTAAGGTTGAAAACAAAGTGTGAAGTCTTTGGAATATTTGAGAATCCATCATTGAAAATGAGAGCCAACTACCTAATAAATAATAAATAAATATTTCCCTTCTCCCAAAACCCACAAAGAAGTTCTGATTTTGAATACTAGAATGGCTCTAGAAGTCCATTTGGAAATACTTTCTTGTCCTTACTTATCCATTGATTCAATAAACATTGTTTGGGAATTTGCTACCAATGTCTGTGCTTAGTATGGAAGTACAGAGACGAGTAAGATATAGTTTGTTGCATTTAAGAGTTCATATTCCACTGGGAGAGATAGATCCATGCAGTATTAGATCTGTGCATAGGATATTATGAGAACACTAGAAAGTTTTACTTAGGAGACAAAGAGTAGCAAAAAGAGCAGTGTGAAAATTTTATGGCTATGTAAGGGTCATGCCAATGAAAAACAAAGGAGTGAGGGAGAATATTCCAGGAAACAGGGACTCATTGTGGGAAGGCTAGGATTTTTTTTTTTTAAAGGTATAGCACAAGCTGTTTTCTTTAATTCTTATAAAAAGTTTCACATTTGTAAATTTGTTGGGCAGGAAGATAGAAATTAAACTGAAAAGACAGACAATGGTGAGATAATGGGATGCTACCTTTTCCTGCTAAAGGCTTGAGAACTAGAATATAGGACCTAATGGATGGTATAGGCAAAGGGGAATCACTGAGGGCTTCAACCAGGGGAATTGATTGAATTTAAGTACTTGATACGATTTGACTGTGTCCTCACCCAAATCTCATCTTGAATTATAATCCCCATAATCCCCACGTGTCATGGGAGGGACCTGGTGGGAGGTAATTGAATCATGGGGGTGGTTTCCCTCATGCTGTTCTCGTGATAGTTAGTGAGTTCTAATGAGATCCAATGGTTTTATAAGCACCTGGCATTTCCCCTGCTGGCACTCATTCTCTCTCCTGCCACCATGGGAAGAGGTGCCTTTCACCATGATTGTAAGTTTCCTGAGGCCTCCCCAGCCCTGTGGAACTGTGAGTCAACTAAACCTCTTTCATTTATAAATTACCCAGTCTCAGGTATTTCTTCATAGCAGCTTGAGAACAGACTAATACAGTACTCTAATCAACACTGGCTTTTATTCTGCTTTAAGTGATTAGTTTAAGGCAATGTTTCCCAAACTTATCTGCACATTAAAATCCTCTGGGATCTCTTGAAAATTCCAAAACCCAGACCACATCCCACGCCAATTAAATTGTGTTCTCCTGGGATATGTTGGGAACCAATGGCTTAATGAACAAAGTTTAAAAGGGAGTGTTATTTGGAGCAGATGGAATTGACTTGAGAGGCATGTGCCAATTCATTTATTTTTTCTTGCATATGCATTTTTCACAACTCTTAACTTCCTAGTTTTTAAGTGATGGAGAATGGTTGTTGAAACAGGGTCAAGATCTCTTAACAAGATAAGAATCTACTCACTTTTGTTCACTGTGTGGGCAGTTTCTGTCCAGCTAGTATAAGTAGGAGATTGGGCAGAAAGGATGATTTTCCAGAGACTACATCTTTGGGTCCATAAATTTTTCTTCATTTTTTCCCCCATATAATCATGCCCCTTAGCAACATTTTTAGTATAACACAATATATTCGTACAATATTTGTACTTAGAGCACAAATAGTATTCATTTTTACCACGATATAGTGATGTGTCTAAAGAGGCATTACATACCACATGTATCAATTATGGGAAATACACTATTTATTTACTACTCAATTCAGATAGGGACCACATACCACATAAAATGAGTTTTTCTGTTATGTCCTGGGTCACACCTTTCCCCACCACACTGGGTCCAAAACAGAGATTTTTTTTTTTTTTTGGCCTTTTCTTGGATGTTGAAGAGGCAGGTTTTTAATTTGCCTTTTTAGTTACAAAATTCTATTTAGTTAAAAACAAAATACAACAGTTGCAAACTGTGAACTCTTACTGGTCTAGCTAGTGACAAGTACAGAAGCTCACCTGAGATACAGGATAAAGGTAATGATTCCATGTGCCACATCCAGATTTGGTAAATTTAACATGTTGCTCAGAAGTCTTTGTTTTAAACAAGTATCTGTTCATTCTGATATGATTGGTTTGTTGTCACTTTTTTTTTTTTTTTTGAGACAGTGTGTAGCTCTGTCACTCAGGCTGGAGTGCAGAAATGTGGTCATAGCATACTGCAATCTAGAACTTCCTAGCTCAGGTGATCCTCTCACTTCAGCCTCCCAGGTACCTGGGACTACAGGTGTGCCCCACCACACTTGGCTAATTTTTGTATTTTTTTGTAGAAATGGGATTTCACCACATTGCCCAGGCTGGTATTGTACTTCTGGGCTCAAGCAGTCCTCCCACCTCAGCCTCCTAAAGTGCTGGGATTACAGGTGTGAGCCAATGCACCTGTCTTGTCACTTTTAGACACACTGACTTTGGCAATAAAGATGTAAAGAGAAATAAGGAAATAAAACATGCCTTGAATGTGTTTTGAACCAAAACAATTTTCTTGGCTTCCATATTTGTTTGTTATAAGATGTTGTGCTAAATTTGAGTGGTTTTCTCCCATCAGAAATCCTAAGAAAAATATTTAAGGTGGTTCTTCTTCTACCTTTTAAGTAGGCTCTCCTTTCCTTTTTTCTACCCTTTCATTAAATGTTTGCTTTTCTCTCATACTCATACTGTATTTGTTGGTGCTGTAGATTCTCTTCATTCCTTACCATTGTTCCATGTTCCTTTATCCAATTTTCTAACTTTTCTTTTTTCCTCCCTCCCTTCCTTTCTCCCTTTTCCTTCCATCTTCTCTTCCTCCCTTCCTCTTTTCCTCTTTCCTTTTTTGATTACTTTCCTGGGGATCAGCCATTAGGGGCTCTACCTGGTGGGCCCAGTCGATGCTGTCACTAGAGCCAGGTGAGACTTCCTGGCTTCCATGTCCATGCAGTAGCAACTCTGTTCCGCAGGCTGCAGACTGCAGTGGAAATGAGTGTTGGACTGGAAACCCCATGATCTAGGCTTGCTTTAACATTTAGCAACAGGATACTCTTGAACAAACACCATTTCTAAACTATAGTTTCCTCTACAGAGATTTGGAAAAGGTAATATCTACTCTGCCTACTTAATGAAGTTATAATGTAAAGAAGCGAAACTACTGTATGTCAAAATAAGTTGGAAATCTCGAAAGCCTCAAAAATACCTAAGGCAGTGGTTCTCAGTTTTAGCTTGCATCAGACTTACCTGGAGGACTTGTTAAAATGCAGCTTGCTGGATCTCACTCCCAGAATTTCTTCTTCATTGGATCTGTGGTACCTGGGCATTTTCATGTTAATGCTCCTGATGGCAGTATCAGTGGTTGAGAACTTTGGTCTAAGGAATGATTATAAAAATGGTCTAATCTCTCAGTTTGCATCTGCTCTCTGATTCCCTCTAGATCTAAAATTCAGAGATGCCATTAGGAACATAAAGGTGCTAAGAGGAATTTGAAATGACCAGGAGGGTAGGTCTCCATAAAGTGCCTACCAAATAGGAGCTAGAAGCAGCTGAAAACAGATTTCACCTGAGGAAGCTCCACAAATGTCTAAGAAATTATATTTGAAGCCTTGTGTTTCCTTGGATGATGAGTTAGTTTACTTTTCTGGGCTATGAAAGTAGTCAGTATTATCTTTTAATTGAAGCCTAAGAAGGGGCAACTGAGAAGGGGCCTCCCGCAGGCCTCTCTGCTGCCTGCATGTTTAATGGCGCAGTTCTGGCTTACTCTAATGAAGAGGAACAGGACACTGTCAGCTTCAAAGAAAATTTTCTGTGCTTTAAATGGTAATGCGGAGAGCATACTAGATAATTTTAGCTGGAAAATCAAAATATGCTGTGACACAGCTATAAAACTCTTGGCTATGAAGCCAATATTATTCTGGCTGACGGACCTCACAAAAGGTGGTTAATTAATGAAACAAACCAGTTGTAAAATGGTCTGAAGGAAGTCTGGTGTGTTGCATCAAGCTTTGAGGTGCCAAATGAGACTACATCTACCTAAAAAGAGGGGAAGCTGGCTGGATGGCAGAAAAACTCAGAACGCCTGTAGATTTGTATCTGAATCTGGTTTCTATGGCATATCTACGTGTAGTATGTGTGCTTGACCAAACATCAGAACAATCAGGCCTTTGAAGGAATGATGGGTCAGTCTAATTGGTCTTTCCTAAGCAGTTGCACATACTGTTAAATTAAAAAAGAAAAGATGGGTCAGCTTAAAGCCATTCACATGACTTGGATTAGCTGTCAAGGTCCTACAAAGGCCAAAGCCAGGAATCCTTGCTCACTGTTTCTTCAGGGTGCAAGGATGGGTTCGACTGGCAGCATAGCTCTTGGTTGCCCTCTGCAGGGGCAAACATCTGAAGCTTTTATTCTGGGGAAAAGACTCGAGAAAATTGCAGGCCTTGGAAAGATGGATGGGCTTGAGGCAGTAAATTTCAAGGCATGTCTGGCTCTTTAAGGGCCTATCCAGTGTGGGTGATTTCACAAGCAGGCAATATATTCAGGAACCGAGTTTAGTTTTTCAGATGTACAGGGGATTTGCTGACTTGAGGAAATGGAGTAATTCAGGTCTGGGGCAAATAGGAGAATATGAGAATTATTTTTTTTCTTCCGCCTTCATTGTAAGGCTGCAGCTTGTATGTGGCAGGGTGGGGGATGGGGGTGGGGGGTGGTGCTCTTATGATAAAACAAAAAATAATACAAAACAATATACACACACAACTCTTGTTTTTATATATTTAGTACTGATGTCAGTGGAACTAATGAAAAGCAGATTGGTCACAGCAACATAGAAAATCAATTCTCAGGCTTTTTCTTATTCAGGTTTTTGATAGTACATTGCTCTCATCTGTTATGTGAGGGTCTCAAAGTGATTTTCAAATGAGTTGTTCTTTAGAGAAGAAATGAAGACACTGAAGACACTTGCTCTGGGTCATACACAATAATAAAAAGTAACCTCTTTCTTCCAATGAATGCTTTCTATGGCCTTCAATTTCAAGGCTGACATGAAAGAACTTTTATAATTCTCTTCCATGAGGCTCTTTCCGGGTAATAGAAATCATCGGCTGAAAAATGAGATATTCACATTATATGTGCATTCATAAATTAATATTGATCAACTCCTCAGATATTTTATGACTTCATGGTGACCTAATGCTTTGTCATTTCCTCATATATTAGCAGGACTTGGAACTAGTAAATGTGGCTATGCAACTACTTATTCAAAGATGGATGAAAGACTAAGTCTCTAGTTTATTACTAAAGAATACACATTTCTCCTGGACACAT
Organism: Macaca nemestrina; assembly: GCF_043159975.1. Classification (NCBI taxonomy): domain Eukaryota; kingdom Metazoa; phylum Chordata; class Mammalia; order Primates; family Cercopithecidae; genus Macaca; species Macaca nemestrina. The sequence continues at coordinate 161,351,257 of NC_092129.1, read as the reverse complement.
TTGCATTAACATGTCTTGAGGAAGTCTATGGAGGGGACAATTAGGGAATAGTATATAAATGATCTCTAAACAGAAGACTACCTTTTTGCTATTTCTCTTTGTTGAAGGCAGATGAAAGCATGCTCAGTCATTTTGGGTGAAAATGCAATAAGAAATGTCAGGGAGGCAAAGGTAGCATAAATGCCCTATAGATAGCTGTTTTTCCCTCTCCACAAACATGAGAAAGAATATAACATTTGAAAGGAATAAAAATAAAGGGCCTCAGTTTGGCTCTCAGTTTCCTTATGTACAGTAATAAAGTTGAGTAATAGCCACATTTCAACATATGTTCCACAGGAATGCAAATTCTATCACATGTAAGTACGCATCCCCCAAAACAATTCCATCGTGATATAGGTTTGAGGAAGATGTGTTTAGTTGAATTGAACAGTCTTATTTACTGCTAGACTTCTTAGGCTTTCATAAACCAATGTACACCAGGGGTTCCCAAGAGGTGGACATAACGTAGTGTTTCCAATCTTTTTAACCACACCACCATTTTCTCCACATTACTATGAAAACGTTGATATTGATTATTGTTAGTATCTTGTCCAGATGTCAAATTATATGAGTTCATGTTCAGAAGATGAGCTACACAAAGAGACAGGATGAAATGGAAAATAGATGGAATTAATCATGTGCTTTGGGCCATAATAGCCCTGTTTTACATTTTCACAACGTTACAGCAAATAATTTTTTTCCTTGATTTTCCACATGTTGCTTTGCCAAGATAAAGAAACCTAAGCAGGAGGAAAAAAAAGTCACCAGTAAGAATAGAAATGACTAGATATTTACATGGCGATGAAAGAGATCTTAGTGTCAAATTGGTAGCATCTAGGAGCTGCCATCAGCAACATATGACTATTTTCAAGGCAACAGAATATCTGACTGGAAAACCCAAGCTCTTACCTATCTTCATTTTCCACTCTGGCCATTCTTAGAATATGACAATGCCAGGCAGGCGCAAGGCACTGAATCTGTTTTGAACCCTTACAAGTTAAGGCAGAAAACGTGGAATGTTCAAAGGTGAGCCCTTAAGATGATCAAGGAGTTAAAAAACAAGCCCAGTCTGGAAAGGTTAAATGAGATGGGATTTATTTATTTATTTTTTAAAGCATGAAGTAGAGTAAGCAGAGTTAACAGCATGGAGTAGAGTAAGTAGGGTTAACCGTCAATTCTCTTGTGTGCAGTATTATTCAACAGAGGAAGGTGACCAGCTAATTTGAAGGAGAGAAAGTGTTCTTATGCTGTAGTTGCAAGAATTTATTTTAGATATGAGGAATGATTTTCTTATTCTAATGGTTTTGTACCATGATTGCAGTTATCATTTAATTAGGTCAAAAAGGTAGTTTCCTAAAAGACACTTTACCAATATGTAACTAATAATATTAACCCTTATTAAATTATTATTATGAGCCTCATACCATACTGGGGACTATTTAGGCATCATGACATTGAATTTTCATATGTGCTTTCTGAGAAATGTAATTTTATCAACAATTTATATATGTGAAAAATTTGGTTTATAGATATTAACTACCATCAGTATTTAGTGGAGTCAGTTTTCAAACTCAGATCGACCTGACTTCAAAAGCCACACAATTGACCATCATAATGTACAATTTCTCTTGTTGCACTATTTCAGTATAGGTCAGTTAGTGTTTATTTGACTGTGCTCCTCAACAATAATATGCAATGCAGATTAACTGTACTATAGAGACCAAAAGAAATTTAAACCAAGAACTGACTTTGCTCCTTCTTGACACAGGGAGACAGGTGTGATCTTACTGAAGAATGAAGAGTCTAACGTAGTGGTTCCATGTTGTTTTGAGAGTTGCAGTCTGGGTTCTCAGGGATCTTCATTACTGTCCCTCACCTTGCCTTGACTTGTTACACTGAATCTGCTGCTGAAGACAAAAGGTGGAAAGCAGAATATAATATCAAATGCATAGGTACTGATGGACAGGGTCTGTAATAAAAGGGCTCTGGGGTGCTCTATGAAAGTGTGTAAGAATGGGAAGAAGTTGGCTTAGAAAGATATTATGTACATTAAGTTCCTGAAAGTCAATCTCAGCAAGGTGTGGTGGCTCATGCCTGTGATCCCAACACTTTGGGAGGCCAAGGTAGGAGGATTTCTGGTAATCTCAGCATTTTAGGAGGCCAAAGTGGGAGGATAGCTTGAGCTCAGGAGTTTGAGACCAGCCTAGGCAACAGAGCAAGACCTCGTCTCTACAGAAAATTTAAAAAATTAAAAAATTATCTGGGCCTGGTGGCATGCACCTGGAATTCCAGCTACTTGGCAGGCTGAGGCGGGAGGTTCAACTGGGCCCAGGGAGTCAAGGCTGCAATAATCCATAATCGTGCCATTGCCCGACAGCCTGGGTGACAAAGAAAGACCCTGTCTCAAAAAAAAAAAAAAAAAAGAGAGAGAGAGAAAGTCAATGTCACCTTCTTATATAAGACCTAAGAGGCTAAATTCAAGCTGCCTATAACTTTGCTTGAAGGTTTAGATGGATTTGTATAGATGACTATTTAAGAATTTGATTCATGGTAGGTAATTCTGTAATATAAAGAGAAATAAAGGAGAGATGCAACATCAGAAATGTTGTCTACAAATTCACTGTTTCACCATAATTTATGTTAGGTAAGTCCTAATCTCTTGAAGTATACGTGTACACAATGTGGATGACAGCATGAATAATGTTTTGGAATGCATGCACACTAAAATGGCTATTGATAAGTAGCCAGTAGTCACAGGCATTTACTAATACTCATAATTTTCTTAGCTCTCTCCTGGGAAGAATCCAGCAGGCCTTTCAGGAGACGCCCCAAGAACCTGGGTTTTGCCTCATGGTGCAATGTGCAGGTGTTTATTCCAAACTCTAAGTCATGATGCTTTTCCATTCTGACCTCATTCCCTGAGTCTGCGGTTGTCCTGTGTGGAATCAGAGCAAATCCTACCATAAATCCAAGTTGAAGAATCAGAGTAAATAATGGAAAGCCTCTGGTCAAATTGGATCCAGGGTGTGAGGTCAAGCAGACAGAGCCAAGAAATGTTATGTGAGGATATCTGAAAATATCTGGATAAAACTGAGAATCTGTAGGAATGACCTCAGAACAAATAAATTCTTCTGAATTCTTGCTGGGCCCAGCTGTCCACATCAGGAAGCTCTAGTCAAGTTCCCAAGAGCATGGAATCTTCCCACATCTCATTTCCATTGGGTTGAACGTGCTTTTTCTAATTTCTCCTGGATCTGCCTCCTGTCTCACTTGAAAGAAAATATACTGAAAAATTGAATCTAGTGTCATAATGTTTGATTATCCTGCTTGCTTGGCAACCAGTCTGCTAGGACCTCAAAAGTTGCTCTTGACTAAGATTCCAAGTACATAGATTGACCACCCAAATTATTTCCAAGATCGTTAGCATCTTAACATTGCTCAGAACAAGTACTACTGTACTTGATAGGCTTCCTTTTTAATTGTCCTCAGTCGCTCCTGAAAGCTTGCACAACTCGATAGCCTTGCCCTGGTTACCCTCTCTCACTAGATAACTGTTTGTATCTCATTTGACCAAAAAAGTAAAATAAAAGAGGCTCTCAAGCCTACCCGAAGCCCTTCAACTTTGAGCTTCCAAATTTACATCTGCAAAGGTCTTATCTTTTTTAATCTCCAAAGAGTGACCTGTGTCTTCTCTAAAACTGATCCTTCCACCTGGGCATTGAATCCATAACTGCCTTTTTCCTCAGAATTTGTTCCAACAAATAATCCCATTCTTTCCTACATCTTCGACTCCTCAATCTCCATTTTTCTTTTCTCCTGGCATGTAAGTATGATAAAGTATCACTCATATGTATTTTAAAGACCTCCTTCTTCCACTCTTTGTTTTTCTTTTTTAGCCAAGCTTCCAACTTTTTTTATTGTTCCCACTATCTTCTCTTTCATTCACCTGATATCAGTTTAACATAATCTGGATTATTTTCTCATTAATCACTGAAACTGTTCTTTATGAGTATCAGTAGATGTCCAATCTAACATCTGCTTTTAAGCCTTAATCTGACATGATTCCTCTTTGGTATTTGACACTCCTTTCTTTTAGAAACATGGTTTCCCTGGTTCTATTTTCTCATTTGTTTCTGACATTTCTGGCTGTTCCTTGTCTCTAATTTCAGGTCCTTTTCCTCCACTTTCCTCTGGATTTTGGAGTTATCTCGAAGTTCTCTCTTTGGTTTCCTTTCTTCTCCTTTCCTTCTTGCAGTAAACGTAATCATCTTTTCCAGTCCTTTGACCTCAATAACAACATGTTAGCCAATGCCTCTTAAAATTTGATCTGTATATCTGTTCTCTCTTCTGAGCTCCAGAAAGATGTATCTGATTACCTACTGGATATGACCATTTGGGCATTGCACCCATGTTTCAAAACCAATAAACCATGTTCTAAAGTTTGAGGTGTTTCTTATATGGGAACAATGAGGTGAGGAACAGTGAAGAATTATAAGACTATGAACATTCCTAGGCCCAAATTAGAAGTTGGAATACAGAACATAGATTTGAATTTGTGATTGCTTGATCTTTGCCTTAAATGCATCAAATCTAATTTTATATAAAATAAGAAAAATCAATTACAAACAGATTGAGTGCATGTCTGTGCAACACTTATTCATCGATTAAAACAAAATGTCAATGCAAGGTCAAAAAATGACTGGTTTACATGATGTGTGAACACTGTAGGGAATATAAGGAAGCACTTCTTTTCCATTCCTCATATTTCCACAGAAGAAAGAGAAGGTATACTGAACTCTCAGGAGAGAAAAATATGATATAAATTTCCTTGTGTCCCTCAACAAATCCTCATGTCTGGAAGAAGAAGTAATTTGATCACTGAATTATGGAAAAGAACTGAGCATGATGATTTCTAGAGAGCTCTCTCTCCTTGTCTTTTTCTCCCTCTCCTTCCCTCTCTTCCTGTCTCCCTTCTTCTCTTCCTCCCTTTTACTTGCATCTGCCTGCTTGCAAAAAGGGCAATGTCTAATCTAGATTGCTTCTGTGAACTTCTGGGAAATACATTTTATTTAGGAAAATTATTAGGAGATATAATTGTTGGAGGCATTTCCCCAGTTCCAGGTTATAGTGTTAGTTAAACTGATACATTGACTCAATTTTTTATTTCTTTCTATGTGTTTTTTTTTAAGTTTGACAAGGGAATAGTAATGTGTTGGCACTTTGGAAGTGAATAAACAACACCCCTGATGACAGAAATAAAATGTGATAAATATATTCATAAACTTGTGACTTCAGAAGTTTAAGATGCATTTTCATTTATATCTCTTATTAAAACACAAAAATTATTTTTAAAATTTTGATTATCTAAAAGGAATAACCATCTAAATTCATTTATATGGTCTCGGTAGAAATTTTATTATGTTTTACATATTTACTATATACTTATATGCTAATAAAATATAAAAAACCAAAATATCTAACATTGTCATATGTATGAAATAATACTATCAGTTCTTGAAATATTTTGAAAATAAACTTCTTTGATGTAACAAAAATGAAAGTGATGGAAAAACATTTTATGTCGATGGATTGAAAGACTTAATATTTTTTAAGAGGGCAATACTTGAAACAATCTATAGATTTAATGCAATAACTATCAAAATTTCAATGGCCTTTTCTGCAGAAATAGAAAAGCTGGTCTTAAATTTCTTATGGAATTTTAAGAACCCCCCCAAAACCTGAATAGCCTTGAACAGAGTTGGTGAACTCCCACTTTGCCTTTTCTTTTTTTTTCATTATTATACTTTAAGTTCTAGGGTACATGTGCACAAGGTGCAGGTTTGTTACATATGTATACCTGCACCATGTTGGTGCGCTGCACCCATCAACTCATCAGCACCCATCAACTCGTCATTTACATCAGGTATAACTCCCAATGCCATCCCTCCCCTCTCCCCCCTCCCCATAATAGGCCCCGGTGTGTGATGTTCCCCTTCCGGAGTCCAAGTGATCTCATTGTTCAATTCCCACCTATGAGTGAGAACATGCGGTGTTTGGTTTTCTGTTCTTGTGATAGTTTGCTGAGAATGATGGTTTCCAGCTGCATCTATGTCCCTACAAAGGACACAAACTCATCCCTTTTTATGGCTGCATAGTATTCCATGGTGTATATGTGCCACATTTTCTTAATCCAGTCTGTCACTGATGGACATTTGGGTTGTTTCCAAGTCTTTGCTATTGTGAATAGTGCCGCAATAAACATACGTGTGCATGTGTTTTTATAGAAGCATGTTTTATAATCCTTTGGGTATATACCCAGTAATGGGATGGCTGGGTCATATGGTACATCTAGTTCTAGATCCTTGAGGAATCACCATACTGTTTTCCACAATGATTGAACTAGTTTAACAATCCCACCAACAGTGTAAAAGTGTTCCTATCCACTTTGCCTTTTCAAACCTTACAACAAAACCTTCAGCAATCAAAAAAAGTGTGATAGTGATATAGGCTAGACATATAGATCAATGGAATACAATTGAGAATCTAGAAATCAGTCCATTTATCTTTGGCCAATCCATGTTTAACTTTTGACCAGGGTTTCAAAAGCATTCGATGGCAGAAGAACAGCGTCTTCCACAAATGATGCTGAGACAACTGGGAATCCATACTCAAAAAAATTAAGTTGAGCCCTTACCTCAAAATGGATATGAGACATAAATATAAAAGCTAAAACTATAATTAAGTCTTAGGAAAAAACTTAGAGGGAAATATTCATAACCTCGTATTTGGCAATTGTTTCTTAGATATAACAAAAAGCAGAAGCAACCAAATAAAAAATAAATTGTACTTTATCAAATTAAAACTTTCATGTATCAAGGGAGTGAAAAGACTACCTACAGAATGAGAAAAAATATTTTCAAATCATATATCCAAAAAATGTCTAGTATCCAGATTATAGAAAGAACTCTGACAACTCAATAACAAAAAGACAAACAGCTGAAGGGAAAAAATGAGCAAAATACTTTAATAGACATTTCTCCAAAGAAGACATACCAATGGCTAACAAGGACAGGAAAAGATGTTCAACATAGTCTTTAGAGAAATGCAAATCAAAACCACAGGAGAGGCCACTTCACTCTATGACTAGACTGAAAAAAAAAAAAAAAAGAAAAAAATAACGAGTGTTGGTTAGGATGTGGAGAAATTGAAATCCTCACATATTGTTGGTGGAATATAAAATTGTGCATCTGCTGTGAAAAACAGTTTGGCAGTTCCTCAAAAAGTTAAACAGAATTACCTTATGATTAAACGGTTTCGCTCCTTGGTTATACCCCAAATCATTAAATACAGGTGTTCAAACAAGTTTTACATAAATGTTCATAGCAGCACATAAATAATTACCAAAAGTGGAAAGAACCCAAAAGTCCATTAGCAATGAATGGATAAGCAAAATTTGATGTATTATTCAGCCATAAAAAGAATGAGTTTCTGATATGTCTACATTGAAAAACCTTGAAAACATGATGGTAACTGAAAGAAGCCAGACACAAGAGGCCACATATTATATCATTCCATTTATGTGAAATATCCAGAATAGGCAAATTGGTAGAGACAGAAAGATTAGTGGTTGCCAGGGACTGGGGGTAGGAGACATGGGAGTGACTGCTTCATGGATATGGGGCTTCCTTTCAGAAAAAAAAAAAATGAAACGAATAGGAATGATGGTTTCACAACATTGTAAATTTTTTGATGTCTCTGAATGGATCCTTTAAAATGGTTAAGATGGTAAATTTTATGTTATGTGTGTTTTACCACAACAAAATTTTAATGTCTATGAAAGGGATTTGATGAGTCAAAATCAAACAGGCAGGTAACTTTTTTAGCTGGTTAAAGAAATATAATGAAAAGATGCCTAACTCTAATTAGGTAACACTGAACGCTCCTACACTGTGGTTTCTTCTGTGCTGTAAGATACTAGTTGCTTTACAACTAGCTCTGGAAACAGAGGGAGGACAAGGAATAGAGAATAATAAAAATGTACTCAAGGGTTATATTTTGCAATGACAGAAAAATATGTTACTATATAAAATATGAATTTTCAGACACTCTTTGAAGTACTCATTTAGTTAGCTATTGTTTCAATATTTATGCTCTAGTATTAAAATGAAGCCTTTTGTCATTTCCTAGGGCTGGTATTGTATATGTGTGTTTTGAAGAAGAAGGGGGCAAGAGCTACGGGGCACAATATGGAATCTTTAAAATATAGATTTCTGAGCAAAAATATTTTGTATACATGAAAGAAGTCCTCTATGAAATGAATTTTTAACTCCTTGCAAATGAAAGCTAAAATGTTTTATTCTTTGTAAAACACATTGAGAAAATATTTGTTTCTGACTGACCATTGATTAATACCTTCACAACATACTATTTTTAGGGAAACCACCGTTTTTAATGAACACAGATTGAGTTAATGTTAATTAGACTTCATTGGTTTGGCTTAACCTCACATCCAATTCTGCTCTTTTAGATTTCTGTAACGGCAGACTGTCAATCAGTAACTCCATCTTGCAAACTCACAATATGTCATGTCCCAGTTACTGGCATGAATGGAGTTTTTGGGAACCATTCCACTCTTTCAAAAATGTCTTCAATATTTCCATTTCTACTTAGTAGGCATAAGGCCTTATGTTTTCACATAGAAGTAAGCAATGTTCACCTGTTTAGATACCACTTCTGAAACAGGTGGAAGGCAAAGGCTGTTTATGGTACTTGACTGATATAAGCATCAGTATCTTAATCATAGATATCAGGAGAATGTAGTGCAGGTATTAATATTTAATAACATGTCACTGAAATAGATGATAAAATAGAATATGCTCATACTGTATATGATGTTATGTATATTAAATATTCCATATGTGTTTTATGAAGTAGAAAAAAAAAGACCTGGTGCCTCTATTTTTGGGCAAAGGGAAGGATTAGTCCAGTAATGGTCATATCACTTGTTTTAACCAATGAAATTTGAGTGAACATAAATTGCTCTAGCAAATGAAATGATGTGAACATCTAAATGGAAATATTGAAGAAACAGTGAGGGATTCTTCATCAGCCTTCCCACTACCATGGCCATCAGAAAAATTTCAGCCGGTGGAGCCTCCATCATGGCGAGTTCTTAAGTAAGGACAACATGGAACTAAGGCTCCCTGAACCAAAATAAACACGTTGCATAAGTGTGTTTTCAAGGAGTTAGACTCTGGAATTGTTTGTTACAGTAACATAGCCTATCTTATACCAATACAGTATATTATAGACTTAGGCTAAGCAGTATGTTTAATACAATATGTAATATTTGTAGCATACATGTATTTCTAAATGTACATGGAATGTCAAACTATGACATAAAATAGAAACATATCCCTATCATGTTATTTTGATGATGATTTCCTTCTCTCCAAGAAATTAGTATAACCCTGTACTGGATGTGAGATGTATTTGCTCCAGTTCTTGTCTGAATCCTCATTTTATCATCAGGTTCGAGACAATCCATGGCTCTGTTTCTGCATACCAGACTGTTCCCTACTAGTCAACATTAGACATATTATTTCTTGGTATAAAAGCTGACATATGAATTACAGATTTTTCTCATTTCTTGGAAATTTTAGAAATTTAAATCTACAAATTACATCTTTAACATTCTTTTTAAATTACCCTAGATGTTTTCTGTTTTTAATTACCAATTTTTTAGAAATTGAAAAACCCTGGAAATATGACCTTGCTTGTGTTTGTAAAAGTCAGTCAAAGAATGCTTCAAGTGGCCTTTTTACTATCTCCTAAGGGTTTTGTCACGTTCTTGCAATTTTTGTTGAAAATTTCATCATCACGGAATGTTGCAGTTTTTCTTCATGGAAATATCATGGCAGTAATTATATATTTATGTGTGCAATCATTTAAAAAATATCTTTTTCAAAATTAGGCTGTTAGCTCTATGAGTATCTGTTTAGTTTAATACTTTGTCACCGGAAGCCAGTACCAGACTTGCCACATAATAGGTTTTTAGTAAATATTTATTTGGTAAATGTCTGAAAGACATTTTTGAAGTTGATTTCTTCTTTGCTGGGTTTTATTTGTTTTTTGTTGTTTTTTTTTTTCCCTCCTCCCAAGACCTCTTCTGTTTACATGAGACTTTGGTGAAAATCTATGGGAGAAATTAAAACATGGTTAGTTTAAGAGCTATATTTGTTTTTCTTCCACTCTACCTGACTTCATCTGGTACATAATAGGAACATAATTAAAGCAGGCATGTGATTCTGAACACAAAGCACATAAAACCACGTAAATCACTTGGTTTTTTTAACTTTTATGATTGTGATTTATAGTGGTAATGACGAGATTGGGTGTCAGGAGGGAGTGTTGGATTTGTAATTAGAAAATGAAACAGATGTTAAAGCCTTCATTTTAAATGATGTTTTCATTATAATAGTCCTCATTGCTCACTGATCACTTTCTATTTCACGTACTGAAATGCTCACCAAAAAAATCTGGGTCTCTAGGTAACACCCACCATATGAAGGCTTCACTGCACTAAAGCACTGAGAAATTTTTGATTCATTACTCTTATAAATGGAGACCCTAAAAAACCCCATGTGTAAAGTCACAGAAACAGAAACAAAATAAACCATTCTTTTTTTTTTTTTCTTTTTGGATCCAAAATACTGGGTGTATAATCATGTTTACACACTGCATGTTTTACTCTATGTTTCATAGAATTTACCTAGCTTATTATCTTGACAAAAATCCATTTTTTCCCCAGCTGATCAAAGGAGGGAAGAAAGGAAACTTGTATCCTAAATCAACCTAACACCGTTCAAAGATAAACACTGCTAGGATAAACAAGTATATCTCAGCACTCTGGGTTTGGTGGTGAAAAACACCATTTGTGCTCTCCCTATGGTGTCCTTTAATCAGAGGATGGGTCACACAAGGTTGTATCTACGAGGCCTTGATGTAAGAGGCCTTTGCTGACACTGGCACGTGAGCAGTAGAAGGAATGTAACACTGTTGATTTCAGTTCAGTTAGGATTAACAGGAGAATGGTGTCATTAAATAGGAAAGGTTATGAAAATAGTAGGGAATATCAGAAATCACTTTAGGCCTATTGATCTTTTCCTCTGCATCTTTCATGCTGCCCCCATCCCCACCTTGAATGTGGGGCAGTGCACACGTCTGGCTGAAGTCAGAAAAACCTTGAGTCATTGCCAGTATGTCTAAATGGGGAGATCTGAGAACAAATAGATGTCTGTCCTACCATCTAGAATGAATCATGAGGGCAGGGACTATGTCTACTCTGTTTGTCACTACATCTGCAGTGTCTAACACAGTAAATGGTATACGGCAGGGGCTCCAATGTTCATTAATTATTATCACACTAACATGCCAGCAATGTTACTCAATGATACTAATTGTTTGCTGTTATAACTGAGAGCATCAAGTCAGGTAGACCCAGACTTTAGGCTCAGTGAAAACACTTAAAATCTCTAGAACCAGATCTCAGCTGCCTGGTGAATCTGCAGACAAACTTCTTTTGCCTTGAGGAGGAAACACTTTTCTGTCTGGTTTCACCAATGGAAATGATTGTCCACATCTGAATGAGCCAGTCTGTTCCTTCTTCACATGGAATGCTGCTCTTAGGAAGGAATAAACACCAGCTAGCGAACAAATGGAGCTCCATATGAGAGAGGAAAGTCAGGTAATGAATTACAGAGATGCATTGAGCAAATCTGCTTTGATGTGACATTGTAGTGCTGGTGTCAATAAGATGTTGGTCAACCCCATTTGATAAAGCACATGGAAAGACAAATTTAACCTTCTAGTTTAAGAGCCTGCATAAACGTGTTGTGCGCACACACAGTCCTCTTTGATCCGTTAATGGACTCCCTACTAAAACACATTTTCATCCCCAAATGGTTGTTAGTCAAGTTTTTCACCTTTTTCTTTACATTCCTTCACAATACCCCTTGACTTCATGAAATCACTCTACATTCTACTTCAAAGAGAGGTGTATGTTTATTAACCCAGTTGTGCATAGAAGAAGAATAAAAAGCTTTTAAATGGAGCATTGCAAATTTGCAGAGACTACATATCACTGTATAGAAAACTGATTGTGTACAAGAACAGACCTGTAAAATCCCATTTGTTTAAAGGCAGGTGCTCTCAATTATAGAAATTTCTCCAGTTCTGTATCTCTCCTTAGGGATGAGTGCTCTTGTTCTGGTAAGGAGACACTCCATGTGACGTATCCATTTTTAATTAATCAGCATTTAAGTTTTTTAGACAATGAGGCCTTCATTATATTTGTTAATGAACTTGAAGGATGAATCTCTGGTCTATAGGTGACTCAATGCTATAAACAAAATATTTCATGAAACCAACCTTGAGCTTGAGAACATATCAAGTCTTCTTCAAAGTAGGGTTCCTATCCTGCTCTCCCCAAGCATTATCATTGTCATGTCACTTTGTATTTAGATGTTGTAATTGTAATGTGAGAGCAGAGAATAAGAGTAAAGGACCCAGCAGGGCATGCTGACTCTTAGAGCATGGTAAAGTCCGAGGTCCTGGCTTTTAAAACCCGGCCTTTGGATTGGCAGGATGCAGGTCCAAAGAGGGAAAGAGTGACTTGTTGGGTTCTGAGGAAAAATGTCAGCTTAAATATATGTCACCTAGAAAGAAAAAGTAAAATTAAGAGTTATTTATTATTCATGAATTATTTTTTGCTCCTTTTATTCCTGTACTCTCATTTGAATTTTTGAATAATCATGATGATCAGATCTGGACAGGCAGTGTCATTTTTGCATGAGACAATCTGGTGTCTGTCTTGTTCATGTCACCTGGTGGATCAGTGCCTCTTAGTGAATGCCTGTGCTGCTGTGCAAGGTACAAGAGTGCATCAGCTGGGCATCTGCAGATGATGGCTCCAGGTGTTAGCCCACGGAAATTGCTGAAACTCAATGCAAATGTCAAAGCTCTAGACATTGAGTTGCAAAAGCCATGCGGGCAAGGTCATGTTTTTGGTACTTGTAGCAGGAACCAAAGAGAAATTCTGAAAGCACTGCCCACATTGTCCCAGAGGGAGAGCTGACAAAAGTTTGCTCCACTGCAGAAAAACATTCAGCACACATAAAATGTCCACTGTTCCCTGAGGCAAAAAAGTAGAGTTTAAAGTATGTGTCTGAAGGAAAACAAAAACTGCCTCTTGAATGTCTGCACGTGGCAGGTAAATGAGTCTTTTCTAAGCCAAGGCCCCTTTGTCTCTTGGCAACTTAGCATTTATCTCTTCATGCTCAGCAACATGAAATTTCCCCCTTCCAAAATTCAAGCCATCTGGGCTATTAGCAACATAATCAATCCTAGCTAATAAATCACCCCACCCAATGTTCTTGACAACACAAATTCTGTAGTATGTTAAAACATTATAATAAATGACAACATGGTATGATCTATGAGCCCTCCTAGAGCTATCCACTTCACCCAGCTGGGAAAATTATGGCCTCAAAATCTTAATTTTGAGCACTTATGTTTGCTGAGCAGACATCTAAAAATGTGTCAATTTTGTGGGAGTTTAAAACCACTTACCCATGGAAGAAGCCCTTGGCTTTTCTCGACAGAAGATATTGTGATCAAAATGTCTTCTTAATGCTTTCTGTGGCCAAGCAATAAAAGAGTTAATGAAAATCAACAATTTGGATGCTGGTTAATAATGCAAATTGGTTTCTTATAGTACCAAGTAAAATGTAATTTTGGCATGGCTTATTTTACATATAGTTCTATTTCTTGGGGTTATGTTTTTACAAATGAAACACACTGTTCTTTGCTGTGAGAATATATAGTGATTTGCAAATATTAAGCCATTAATATCTTCAGTCTCCTCAGGGCAAGCAATTGGAAGTATTCTATTTCAAAAACTCAGAATCAATGTACTAGGACCATGCACAGCATTCCCCACAGTGGCTGCCATGATAAAGTACCTTGTGCAGAATTGTACTCAATGACTCATTCTGAATCTTCTTGATTTGTTTTTCCTAACAGGTAACATTTCTTGAGAATCCAACTAACTTATATAATAAAAATAATGTGTGTTGATTCCAAATACCAGAAATTATATCCTAAGTACACTTATGAAAAGCCCTCAGGAGACTTGTAGATTAACTCTTATCAGTAATAGAGAAAATGTGAAATATTTAGAGGGAGATATAAATAGGTACCTATAAGCCATCACTAGGCATATAATATTGTAGATGGCTTGAAAATTTGTTTTAGTCCATCTCTGGCTTTTTCCCTGCTGTAGTGACAGTTAGACTTCTAATTATGCTGTACAGTTTTGCTGCATCAAGAAAACATTATTCATAAAGGGGCTAAAGTCCAAGTAGTGTGCACGACACTGAAAAAATGAACTATTTAGGAAAAGAATTTCAAAAATATAAAGTATAGGCAGGTGGTAGAGCTAAGAGGAAGATGTGCTCTTATGCAAGGCTAGCAGGTATTTACATACTGAAATCAAAGTAGTTTATATGTCATATATTATTTATTATCTACTATATACACACACTTAGGGTCACCTACAAATAAAGCCATTCTGACCATCTAGAGCACTAAAATTCAGTGTGTCAACCTAGAGGATTTTTTTCTTGAGCGACACACTGTCTAACTTTTAAAATATCTTCAAAGGATGTTTCTCAAAATAGCCCGGCCTGATTCACTCCATCAGCCTTCATCACTTGTCAATCAATAAGTCATCCAATCAATCAATCAATCAAAACTAGATATTCTCATAAACAACCATTCTAAAGCTTTTTCATTTCATCAACCACTGAAATTTAGGGGGGAAAAAAAGGAATTGACATGTAGTTGCTAACATTTTATTTTCCAAACAAGAACTTAAATAACAGAAACTATCAGTACCATATGCTATCACAGGTGTTTAAAAAGAGATATTATATTTTAACATCAAAAATAGTAAAAATATCTTTTAGAACAAAGTATAATTCTTTTCATGAATAAAGAGTTAGGACCTTCCTGATATATATGTATATCCATACACACAGAGTTACAAACATACATGCATCCATATATGTAATTGTCCTTTCATTTTATTACTTTAAACTACAAATTATTCTTTATTTTATCAACATTTGCTAGATTTGGGGCAAAGAGGGAGGCCTTAGCATAATTCCAACCTGGAATAGTCTTTTACATGATCATTGGCAGATAGTCTTAGTAACATGAAGGATTTCCAGTCATTATTTAATTCTAAAACATTAGCTGAAAGAGAATCTTGGATTTTGATGTATACATCAATTATTAATTTACTGTTTTTCAGCTCCAAACCTGCCCGTCTACCCTTTGTGATGCTGATGCTTGGTCTCTGCAAACTGCATTTCTGATTTGCCAGTTTGCTTAGCCAATAGGGGATGATAAGGGAAGACCGCAAAGCTACAGAACAATAACAACAAAAAAACAACTGGTGCCTTCTTATTGATTCTTTCATGAGTTTAGAGCCTGCTTGCTGACTGCCTGCCAGAATATTAGCCTAGCAACACATCTTCACTGGGAAGTGGTAGCTCCTTTTGGTGGAATCCAGTGGGTACTTTCTCCAACATTTATAAAACCAACTTGTTCATACCCCACAATGATCTCACTATGAGCAACTAGTGCCCTTTCCTCCAAGGTCTAGGTCCCAGGCTCATGAAACAATGCTTTCAAGTTTTCAAATTTTATCAATCCAATCTTTTCATTTTGTTCCCTTGGCCCCCTAAGGATGGAAGTTGCTTCCTGCAGTTGCTACCTCAATGATAATTTAGAGCAGGGGTTGGCAAGTGAGTAATTTTATTTGTTAACTTGACTGGGCTAAGGGATGCCCAGATAGCTGATAAAACAATAGTTCTGGGTGTATCTAGGAAAGTGCTTCCAGAAGAGATTAGCATTTGGATCAGTTGACTGAATAAAGAAGATCTGTTCTCACCAATGTGAATGTCATCCAAACCATTTAGGCCCCAAATAGAGCAAAACGATACAGGAAGGGCAGATTCTCTCTCCTTGAATTGGATCATCCAATTTCTCCTGCCCTTGGAAATCTGAGCTCCTGGTTCTTGAGCCTTCAGACTGCAGGACTTATACCAATGTTCCCCCTGGTCCTCAGGCCTTTGGACTCAGATTGAATTACACCTCTGCCTTTCCTGGGTCTCCAGCTTGCAGATAGCATATCATGGGACTTCTTGGCCTTTATAATCTCATGTTTCAATTTCCATAATAAATCCCAGATCTCCATATATCCTATTGGTTCTCTTTCTCTGAAGGAATTCTGACTAATACAGCAAACTACAGCTTGTAGGCTGAATCTTCCCTGCCGCCTGTGTTTTTGTAAATACAGACCTATTGGAACACACTCAGGCCCACTTCTTATGTCTGAGGTTGCTGTTTCCTTGCTTCCACTGTAGAATTGAGTAGCGTGATGGCTCATGAAACTAAAACTATTTCTATCTGGCCCTTTGCAGAAAAAATTTCCTGATCTCTAACTAAGAGTTCTCGTTTTACCCTTTCGGTTACCTAGTTAAAAACTTCATATTTAGTTAACTGTGTTTTAAAATATTGAATTCTTTTCAAATAACCAGGTGAAGTTTCTGTTTTCACACTGATATAATGTTAAAGATTCACAAATTAACAAAAAATTGACAAATAGGAGGACTGCAAAACACACACTGCGAAAGTGAAAACAAAGAAAACAATCATCGATGAGAAGGACCTCCCTAAAAGTCAGCAAATCAACCAGACCCTGGAATTGCCACATTCCCAAGGCTAAAGAAAACAAAATGAAAGAAAAAGTTTTACACCAGGGAAAAATGATAAATGGTCAAGAGGAACTTTTTAATTGCATAAACTAAAATCAGGTCAACCTGCAGCAAGAATATTTATGAACAAATATCATTGCCATGGAGACAGATACCAAGAACAGATCAAAATTAAGTCTTTGAAACCAAACTGCATCTCAGGGAAAGAAAGAGAACTATAAGTCTATTTGGCACTTTCCTTCGGTCTAATAATTTTCAATAGATCATGTGACATTTGGAAAGGTGGGCTCAAATGACCTCTCCATACAGTTCTACATTCCTTTCTTTATGTGGCACTTGTTTTGGTTATAAAAAAGTAAAAAGCTATGTAAGGATGAGAAAAGTATAAGTATCTACTCATTATTTTTATTCCATCTTTTGACAGGAACCCATTAATGATATAACTAGTGGGAATAGAATTGCAGCATGCGATTCCATTAGGTAACTTATTTTTGGCTGCTTGTTAAAAAGTGTTGCCTAATGCACTGTTGTAAGGACAAAATCACAGTTTTCCTAACTGGTATGCAAGAAATGCTTTCCTGGCTTTCAAATATAAGTCACTAAAGAGAGATCACAGTTTTGATTACCACCTCTGGAGATTTTTGTTAGCAACATTTCTTTTCATTGGAAATCACTTTTGTAAGACATTAAAACTTTATAATATTTGTGGCTTCTAAATCTTAGATGAACCAGCTAGCCTACAGATATTTTCCACCAGAATTGGTAGATGAGTCTTTTGTATTTTCTAAGAGGTTATTACTTTACACACACACACACACACACACACACACACACACACACACACACACACACTCTTCTTAACTGAAAACAATTATTCCTCCTTACTCTGATGTTTCTTAATACATGCTCAATGTAAATTGGCAATTGCTTTGTATTTGAAACTTGCCAGAGCCTTCAATTATGAAAAAAAAATACATGTATGATAAGAATCTGCAGTAGAAAAAAAAGTAACAATCGAAGGAAGCTTTGAACATGCCCTTGGTATTCAGACAATTGAAAAATATCTAATTTAATGATAGTAAATCTGAACTTCCTGCGAAATCCCAGAGAAAATATTTATTATGGTATCCGTTCTGCGCCAAGGATACCAGGTACCTGGTATGGCATACTGTGGCTGGTCGACCAAATCCAGCCCTCTACCTGTGAATAAAGTTTTATTGGAACACAGCCAGGCCCATTTGTTTACATACTATCTATGCTGCTGTCACACTACCACGGCAGATTTCAAATGCTAAAATAATTTACTCCCTTACCACTTGCAGAAAAGGTTTGCAGAACCCTGCTCTATATAAATCAAGTATTTTTAATTATATTATTTGACCTGTAAGTTTTATACTCCCTTCTCTCACTAGTCTTTAAAGAACCAAAAATTGGAACATTTAAATGTATGTCATTCCAAGTCTCAACATTTCTGCAATGAACGCATTCCCTTTCATCCCATTTCTGATCCTCCTCTCTTGCTGCCTGTCTGGACATCTAAGCATCCTCATTCCCTCCCTCTCCTTCACCACCCACGCTCCTGATGAACAAGTCTTCTCCACTAAAACTGGCACAACTTCCACTCCTTTTCTAGACAATTGAAATAGCCTCCAATACATGCTACTTCCATTCTTTGCCTTCTTTAATCCATTCCCCTCATTATAAATAGAGCAATCTTGCCAGAATGTAAATTGAATGTGTCACTCTATGCAACCCCTTTATTGCTTTTCATCATCTTTAAGAGTAGTTCTTAACCTTGTGATCATAGAACATTGGTATGAGGAGAGCTGCTGTATGATAGTTTTACAAACACACACACACACACACACCCCCACACCCCTAACTGAAATTAAAGAACTGGATTTTGAGATGAGTTGTGTTTTGATGAATAAGACAGGATAGGTTATTGTTCTGCATTTTTCTATCGGATGGTCAGTCAGGTGTAATCGCAAGAGGAGACACAGGAGAGGCTCAGGAAAACAAAGTTTATTATCCTCATCAGTCCTAAAAACAGGGGATATGACACTCCTCACAGACACATGGGGAGGTCTCACTGTGGTCAGGGGACAGAAGGCAGGAGTTAGAAAGGTCTAGGTGAGAGCTTTTATTGGGGTTTTGGAGAGAGAGACGAGGCAGGGCACGGTGAATACTTTAGGACTGGCTAGTTTAAATAATTTTGGTGGGCTCTATGCTATGGGCTGGTCCCTGGTTGCCTGGTACCTGGCACCGGGATGACTGAGGCAGAGGAATATTATCTCCTGGAGCTCACTGACCAGAGATATGACTCTGGATTGGTTAGTTTGCATTATCAAACGTAAGCTCCTGGCTGAGCTCTGTGCTGTCTCTAAGGACTGGCTGGCTCAGGGAAAGCAGTTGCTCCCAACCCAGAACAAAACTTAAGTATCAAAACATCATAATATACAGAAAATAAAAATATAGACATTACAATTATCCTTCTATTTACCGTTTTCCTTGGGATTCAGACACATTTTTCTTAAGAAGGAGAGAATGGGATAGAGTTCGAGGAAGTTCATCTGGAATTATGCATGAATCTGAATATGTCCATGGAAGAGTGGAACATGTGGAAACATCATGTTCTTATGAGAACTGGTGATCTGCAGGAGAAGGCATAGAGTTCAAGGCTGTGATGATTTGACACCCATGGCAATCTTCTCCACGAAATCTCCCATCAATTCATCACAGAGTGATGATTTATGGTGGTTTCTTGCTGTCCCTTAAACTTTACCACTCTGTACTTGGCCTGCTGCTTCCTCTGCCTGCGATGCTCTTCCTCAGCTTGATGGACTCCTATGTATCCTTCAAGATTGGGCGTAGGTAACTCCTATTCAAGGGAAGCCTTTTCTGATCTCTCCAGACAGAGTTATACACATCCTTCCCTTTTCTCCCCAAACACCCTGTAGACCCTCAGACCCTTCCCTTATAACCTGTGCACACAATAGTTCAATCACCATATACCATATTGTCTTCCATCTAGAGGACCTCAACTGTTTTTTCTTTTCCTTCTTTACATTTATAGTGCCTGGGACTCCACCTGTCATCTAGTGAGTGCCAAATAATTACTTGCTGAATGACTGTCTTTCTGCTCTTTCAACAACTCAGAGAAAACATTGATGTTTAACTCCACTCTATCTTCTCCTCCCAAAGAGTAAAACAGGGAAGAAGCTTCCCTCACAGCCAAGAGTCACGAGTTGAATTCTATGTCTCTCAAAACATTGAGAGATGAAGAACCTTACTTTAAATAAATAAATTCCCAAATGATGTCATTTCATTCTTCAGTAGAAAAAGTGTTTGGGGGTAGCAACTTTTCTAGTATTATTTGTATTCAACCATGTCCTACGGCAACTGAGAAGTCTTTGTTCTCTATTCTGTATGGATAGAGTGACAAGTTGAGGAAGATTACTGGAGAATCCATAAGGTTACACAGCCTCATTTATATGAACTCTGAAGAAACAGCAGACGTCAGATAAAAGCAGAAAGGTTTTTCAAGAATAGTTTGGGAGGCTGTCTAAAATGAAGCACAATGCCTCATTCTTTTTAATCCTGCACCCACCAGGTGCTGAAAATATAATGTTTAAAAAGCATATAGCCAGTCACAAGCCAGTATTTTGAACCTATAGGATTTTTAATATTTAACAAGAGGTTTTGTCTCTATATGTAGTGGTTAAATCAATCAATTAACAGTGCAAATTTCACACAACCTGCTTCCACACATCTTTATTTTTTTTTTTTAACTGGATTGACCAGCTATATTATTCTCATGAAATCATAGGGTTTAATGAGAACTTATGACCTCGTAACAATGAAATAGCAGATTTTCACCTTGTAGTTACTGTCTAAAAAAAAGAAATTGAAGGAGTCTATTATGGAAGCAGTTTAAGAGTTTTGCCATGAGTTTATCCAGTCTGATCATGAATTGTGAGTGAGAAATTGGTTTCTGGGTTTTCGACAATGGCACCGGAAATAATTAAACTTGATCAGTGACAAGAAACCAGTGAAACTGGCAACTTTAATGGGCCCTCAAAAGTTTTCCTGAAAACATAGGGTAATGCCATTAGTGCTGAATTTGCCCACCTGTAACAAAAATCATTTCCTTAGGGCAGAGTAGACGTGAATGGAAACCACATTGTGATGAAGAAAGAGTCTGAGGTGATTTATGTGTGTGGTTTCGCTTGAAAGTGGGTGGCAGAGGTAAAGAAAAAAAAATAATGGTCTTTCCAGGGCTCTTTTTTTCCCTCTAATTCTATGGAAAGAGCTGTGTTCCATGAAACTGGAGTGATAAAATAAGGGCTAAAGGAAACCATAACAGGGATTATTATTAATATGTTTTCATAGACATGGCCAATGAATGTGAGATACAGTGGCATGATTTTCACTGAAATAATATATATCACTTATATGTGTGTATGTATTGAAAGTTGGATGGGGAAGAATAGGGTAAAGAAAGTCAAATTATAGAGTAATTGCCAAAATCCAATAGATGGAAAATAAATAAGTAAACCTTATTTATTTTATTTAGGTTACACTAAGAGTCCAGACTTCACCACTGTACAAAATATTCATGTGATAAGACTGTACTTGTACCCTTTAAATGTATACCAAAAAAAGGGAGAAACATTTGTTTCATGCTTACCGTATTTCTGACACTGTTCTAACAACTTTATGAATATAAACTCATTTAATTGTCATAACAACCCTGTGTGGTAGGACTATGGTTATCCCCCTTTCACTGCAGCCCAAAGAGGTTAAGTAATTTGTATAGAGGCACACAGCTAGTAAGCGGTGAGGTTGGGTTCAAACCTGTCTCCTCATGCCCTGCTCTTAACCCCATGGATAATGGACTTATCCAGATGGAAAGTAGTGAGATATCCTGGGAATACACAACATAAATTGTGCACAGTGTTGATATTAAAGAAGCACCTGATCAATTTTTTATAGCACTAGAACATTTTCTGTAGCATTCCTGCCTTACTTACCTGACATGCCATTCACCTTTGATTCTTCTCCAGGGTGAAGAAAATAAAAAAAAAAAAAAAGAATAAGAGAAGCACTAGGAAAGTGATCTAGACAATTTGGTGAGTTACTTCTTGATTGAGATATCATTTATGAATGCAGTGGCTCTACTAATAGAGTTGAAAAGGCTAGTGGTTTTTCACCAATTTTCTTTTTTAATTTTACGTTAAGTTCCTGGATACGTGTGCAGGATGTGCAGGTTTGTTACATAGGTAAAAGTGTGCCATGGTGATTTGCTGCATGTATCAAACCATCACGCAGGTATTAAGCCCAGCACGCATTAGCTATTTTTCCTGATGCTCTCCCTCCCTCCACGCCCCGACAGGCCCCAGTGTGTGATGCTCCCCTCTCTGTATCTATATGTTCACATTGTTCCGCTCCCACTTATAAGTGAAAACATGCGGTGTTTGGTTTTCTGTTCCTGTGTTAGTTTGCTGAGAATAATGACTTCCAGCTCCATTCATGTTTCTGCAAAGGATATGATCTCATTCCTTTTTATGGCTGCATTGTATTCCATGGTTTATATGTACCATATTTTCTTTAGCCAGTCTATCAGTGATGGGCATTCGGGTTGGTTCCATGTCTTTGTTACTGTGAATAGGGCTGCAATGAATGTATGCATGCATGTATCTTTATAATAGAATGATTTCTATTCCTTTGGGTATATACCCAGTAAGGAGATTGCTGGGTCAAATTGTATTTCTGCTTCTAGATCTTTAAGGAATCACTACACTGTCTTCCAC
This sequence comes from Macaca nemestrina, assembly GCF_043159975.1. Taxonomy (NCBI): domain Eukaryota; kingdom Metazoa; phylum Chordata; class Mammalia; order Primates; family Cercopithecidae; genus Macaca; species Macaca nemestrina. The sequence continues at coordinate 161,328,564 of NC_092129.1, read as the reverse complement.
AATGGTTAAACTAATTTACATTCCCAAAAACAGTGTAACAGTGTTCCCTTTTCTCTGCATCCTCGCCAGCATCTGTTGTTTCTTGAAATTTTAATCATTGCCATTCTAACTGGTGTGAGATGGTATCTCCTTGTTGTTTTGACTTGCATTTCTCTAATGATCAGTCATGTTGTGCTTTTTAAAAATATGTTTGTTGGACGCACGAAAATGTCTTCTTTTAAGAAGTGTATATTCATGTCCTTTGACCACTTTTTAATGGGGTTTGTTTTTTTCTTGTTAAGTTTCTTGTAGACTTTGGATATTAGACCTTTGTCAGATGGATAGATTGCAAAACTTTTCTCCCATTCTGTAGGTTGTCTGTTCGCTTGATGATAGCTTCTTTTGCTGTGCAGAAGCTCTTTACTTAAATTAGATCCTATTTGTCACTTTTTGCTTTTGCTGCAGTTGCTTTTGACATTTTCATCATGAAGTCTTTGCCTGTGCCTATGTCCTGAATGGTATTGCCTAGATTTTCTTAAGGAGTTTTTATAGTTTTGGATTTTACATTTAAGTCTTTAATACATCTTGAGTTAGTTTTTGTATAAGGTGTAAGGAAAGGGTCCAGTTTCAACTTTCTGCCTATCGCTAGCCAGGTTTCCCAGCACCATTTATTAACTAGGGAATCTTTTTCCCATTGCTTGTCTTTGTCAGGTTTGTTGAAGATCAAATGGTTATAGATGTGTGGTCTTATTTCTGAGTTCTCTTTTCTGTTCCATTGGTCTGTGTGTCTGTTTTTATACCAGTACCATGCTGTTTTGGTTACTGTAGCCTTATAGTATAGTTTGAAGTCGGGGACCATGATGCCTCCAACTTTGTTCTTTTTGCTTAGAATTTTCTTGGCGATACAGGCTCCTTTTTGGTTCCATGTGAAGTTTAAAATAGTTTTCTTCTAATTCTTTTTTTTTAATTTTTGAGACAGAGTCTCTATTTATCACCCAGGCTGGAGTGCAGTAGTGCTATCTGCGCTCACTGCAATATCCAACTCTCAGGTTCAAGAAATTCTCATGCCCCACTCTCCTGAGTAGCTGGGGTTACAGGCGTGCACCCCCATGCCTGGCCAATTTTTGTACTTTTAGTAGAGACATGGTTTCACCATGTTGGCCAAGCTGGTCTCGAACTCCTGACCTCAAGTGATCTGTGCCTTGGCCTCCCAAACTGCTGGCCACCACACCTGGCCAGTTTTTTCTAATTCTGTGAAGAATGGTAATGGTAGTTAATGGGAATAGCATTGAATCTATAAATTACTTTTGGTAGTATGGACATTTTCACGATATTGATTTTTCCTATCCATGAGCATGGAATGTTTTTCCATTTGTTTGTGTCCTGCTGAATTTCCTTGAGCAGTGGTTTGTGGTTCTCTTTGAAGAGTGCCTTTGCTTCCCTTGTTAGCTATATTCCTAGGCATTCTATTCTTTTTGTAGCAATTGTGAATGGGTGGGAGTTCATTCACGATTTGGCTTTCTGCTTGTCTGTTGTTGGTGTATAGGAATGCTTGAGATTTAGGCACATTAATTTTGTATCTGAGACTTTGCTGAAGTTGTTTGTCATCTTAAGAACGTTTTGGGTTGAGACAATAGGGTTTTCTAAATATAGGATCATGTCATCTGCAGAGACAATTTAGTTCCCTCTCTTCCTATTTTAATACCCTTTATTTCTTTCTCTTGCCTGATTGCCCTAGCCAGAAATTCTAATACTATGTTGAATAGGAGTGGTGAAAGAGGGCATCCTTGTCTTGTGCCGGTTTTCAAGGGGAATGTTTCCAGCTTTTGCCCATTCAGTATGATATTGCCTGTGGGTTTGCCATAAATAGCTCTTATTATTTTGAGGTATGTTCCTTCATTGAGAGTTTTCAGCATGAAGGGATGTAGAATTTTATCAAAGGCTTTTTTTCTGCATCTATTGAGATAATTATGTGTTTTTTGTCTTTAGTTCTGTTTATGTGATGAGTTACATTTATTGATTTTCATATGTTGAACCAGTCTTGCATTCTGGTAATGAAGCCGACTTGATCGGAGAACTTTTTGATTTGCTGTGGGATTTGGTTTGCCAGTATTTTATTGAGAATTTTGCATCAATGTTCATCAAGGATATCGGCCTGAAGTTTTCTTTCTTTCTTTTTTTTTTTTATTTTAAGATCTGGGGCACATGTGCAGGATGTGCAGTTTTGTTACATAGGTAAAATGTGCCATGGTGATCTCTTGTATCACAAAGAAATGTTTCTGAAACTTTTTTTGAGAAGCTATCTTAAACCCTAATCTAATTAAAGATCCTGAGAAATGAGAAATGATGTTTATCTTTTATCTGTGTCTGTATATGATTAAAATATTATGTGACTATCCTAACTATTTGCAGGACTGCAAAATTTTCTGTTACATAGAGCAAGGGTAACTTCTTTCAAAGCCAATTGGAATTGATTGGGCATTTTCGGCATGTGAGGGAGAAATCTATATGATTTCACCAACATTCTCTCAGCCACCACTCAAATGATTTTACTCTCATCAAGATCAAAATATTATTACAAAAGAAGTTGCCTTTGTCAGCAACATAGACACTTCTTCCTGTCCTGCATCTTTTCTGATGTTTCATACATGAGTTTTATGAAACCAAACTCACTAATTTGACTTAAGGTTGACTACACTCCCAGACCTTCTTTGATCTTAAAGAGGGATTGGCTCCTTTGTCTCAGATGGGTTTCCAGTGAGTCACTTTTGAGCCATTCTAGACTGTACAATCACTTAGCTTTGTATTCAGCCACTTTGAGGGTTGGTGTCATTCTTAGTCTTTGTCCCTGTAAATACTTGAACTCTTAGATTAACAACCTACTAAATACAGCATATAAGCAAAGTCACTAAAATATGTGGCAAAATAGTAAGCTTTGTGCAACACAACTCCTAGCTCCTATTGCAAAGTCAAAATTTTTTCTCAAGCTATCATATAAGTGCTTGGAAAAGGAAGATGCTTGCCTTGTCAGGATTTCAGTAGGCAAAGCGTATCAGTGGAAATTTGTGTGTTCAAGTGTCTATTGAAGTAGATTTCTTCAAAGGTTGAGTAAAAGGACCAAACGTATATTCATCAAATTCCTTATTGATTTATAATGCATGTCTTGCTTCCAGATATGTTTTCAGGCCCGTAAGTGCAGTAACATGCTGAGTGATAATATTTAAGCTGTTTCCTAGCATCCATCTTCTGTGCTTTCCTTATTTGTACAATAAGATATTTAGAAAGCATAAATATAACAAACGTGGTCACTTACAATTCAGAGAAATTCATGTCTTTAAAAATAGATAAGATGCCCTAGAAGAGTTGTGCCTTCTATATTACTACTTCTTTGTAGCTCTTAAGGATTTAAGTAAAAGCATCTGAATGTAACCTTTCAGATCATTAAAGATACAGCTTTAAAACAATAGAAATTTCTAATGTTTCCAAATCACTCTCTCTCCTCCTACCCTCTCTCTGACAGTGTGGCTAATCATCTCCTTGCCACATAGTGTAATTGGGAGGGAAAAGTAATCTGTAGAGCTGAAAGATCTTAATTTCCATTTCTTCCACTTACTAACTATATGAACTTAGGTAAACTTCTTAATCAGAAGCTTGGCATTCATATTTGTAAATTTGCTATGAAAATAATTTATTAGTGAGGATATTACAAGAAATAGATAACATGTCTGATAATTCCACTCTATCATTTAGTGCATAGAAACGCAGTAACTATTAATTTCTCTTTCCCTTTCAGATATAAATGGCAAGTAGAAGCATTACTCTTTTAAAACAGTTGGGATCTGATGTAAATAACTTGCCCTCTCTGAGTGGAACACCTGTCCTTAGCTAGGACAAATTCAGGAGGTCCAAGGCCGGGAGCCAGCCCACCATCAGCTCTTCCCTCTTACCTTTCTTTCCTTGTCTTTGATCATTGGAGAATTGTGGTATTTCTCTTCAAAGGCAGGAAGTTTGTACACCTGCTACACTGTGTACTTGCTCTTTACTGGATTATGCAGAATTATCTAAATAAATAAGAACATACCAAGCACTTCCTCCCCATTAAGTGCACAGCCAACTGAGTCAGACTACCATTTCTTTGTAGCTTGACACACCCACAGAAAGATCAAACACCACACCACCTTCCAGCTGCAATACCCTAAAAAGAACAGACTGTTGGGATGAGGCCATTTTAGTGGTGTCTGAAAGACTTTGGTTGAGTCAAAACATTATCTAGGCTGGTAAAGGAATTGATGGCAAAGAATGAGCTGACACTTGGCCAGTTCAGTTGTAAATATATGTATTTAGTAATGTATTAATATATATGTACTATATGTGTTAGTATTATATATTTTAGTCTACATAGGTTTATGTGTGTAACATATTACATGCATCATTATATATTAATATAGATTTAAAGTACACATTTTATATATATCCTTGTATACACACACTTTTCTTTTTCAAATACAGTATAGTCTGGTAAACTGAATAATAATACTTACGAATATCTCCTGTGGTAACTGTGATTCATCAGTAAAATATCTGCCTAAATAATGCTTCCCTGTTTCAGAACATGTCAGATTTGATTTCTATTGCCCTTAGCCTTTCTTCTTTCACTCTATCATCAAGTTCTCTTGATTCTGTCTCTGAAATGCATGTCATCATGGTCACCATTTTGGTCAAGATCCTAGTTTCCAACCTAGAATATTGCAAGAGTCCTATAAAGATTTTGTATTTCCATTTTTGATTCTCCTCAGTCTATTCTCCAATTGTAAAATAATCTTTTCAAAAAAACCCATCAGTTTGAGATAAGCAGGTTACAGGTAACTCAACCAGGTTAGGGAATTCTCCATCCCCCACCAGAAACATAGACCCTCCACAGTCTCAACATGTCACATGCCCAAAGCAGAGTTGGGACAAAGTCAGGGACCAACCTGTCCTTTTCTCATCATCCAAGGGTGACCCTGTGGCATTGCTGCCACATCCAGGAGAAGGTAGAACTTTCCCTTTTCCTCAGGAGTTCTCAGGACTTGGTCTGTAGTTAGGCTCTCTCTCATGTGGGCAGAAAGATTAGACAAACTTTTGGCAAGATATATTGCACTTTGGCCATTAGCTTCCTCATATGTCCTGGCAATGACAATCAGAAAAACAGCAGCAACCATGAAGTTAGCACTTAGCAGGTCATTCTTAGTACTTAGATTCTGAGTGCTTAGATTCTTTAAATTTTTTCTTTAATTTTTAATTTTTGTGGGTACATAGTATGTGTTTTTAAAAAATCATTTCTATTCTCAGTGCTTAGGTTCTTAGTGCTTCATTCTGTGTCATGCTTAGGGAAGCCTCTTCTTTTGAATTTTTCATGTTTTAAAAATAACTTTAAGTATGTTTTCCATATCATAAAATTCACCCATTTTAGATCGACAATTCAGTGATATTTAGTATCTCTACTAAGTGGTGTTGCAGTCCCCATAAGCAAGCTTTAGGACATTATGATCCCCCCACAAGATCTTCCATGCCCTTTACAGTTAATTCTTCCCATTCCAGCCATAGACAACCACTAATCTACTTACTGTTCTTTAAATTTGCTTTGTCTGTACATTTCATATGCATGTGGTCTCCCAGATTTGGCCTCCCTCATATAGTAGTGTGGGATGAGCAGCAATTAATTCCTTCCATTGCTGAATGGCATTCCAGCATATGCATATACCACATTTTGTTTACCCATCACCGGTTATATCTCATTTTGTAAGTCTCTTTTTCTTGAAAAGTTTACCCCTTTCTTTGCCACATGCAGCCTAAATTTTCATTAATGACAATAATTTGGTGGATGAATTCTGCAACAGATATTAAAAGTAGGGCTTGATGGTTTTCTACTCAAGACATAAAGAACTAAAATGACTAAATGAAAGACATTATGTTTTTGACTTTTCTCTACAAATAGCAAGAAGGATCTCTGCTGCAGGCTCTGATAAATGCGTGAACTCCTAGGTTCTTCCTATATGTACCTAGAACGGCTGGGTATATGGCTTTGATCAGTCACATACCTGGTATCCTTATTATGAGAGGAATGGCTCACTTAAGGACAGGAAGCAGTGCAACTTATTTAACTCTTGTTTCTGCATTATATTCAGGAAAGCTACGAATTTTGTGAACCATTGTAAAATCAATACATGAAGCTGTGTAGCTGCCAGAATATCCCTGGCAAATGTCCATAGCAATAGGCAGAGGTGAAGACTTCTGTTCAGAAATTCTTGCCACTTTTGTGTCATGGGCTTCATATTAGACTGGGATTCATTGTGGTCGAGGACACCAACAATTTGACAAATTGGGACAGGGCTCTATAAATGGTGGCCTTTTTCAACAAAGTCTAAACTAGTGGTGTTCATTTAAATTAGAGTATATTTCAAACTTCTGGATGCACTATTACTCAGTGGAATTACCCCATGTCAATAATGATTCATGGTCTCACTCATCAGAAAATCTCTGTCCTTTGAAGCTTGAAGAATAATCAAAATAGTGATAGGTCAGTGAATAACTTCAAAGGCAGTGGTTATTCTAGCTAGACCATGTTGAGATAGTTCCCAACATCTAGGTCAATCACTTAATAAACCTATGTTTGAAATAGCCAGTATCCTCTCTTAGTCAATATTTTCTGGTAACAAGAAATCCACTCAAAATACCACCACTAGGAGAGAATATTATAGTAATACAAAAGACATGGAAAATAATTATATATGGGGAGTCAACATGGGAACTCAATATGAAAAGACACTGAAACAACTACTTTTCTTTCCATATTTCAGGACTAAATGTTTTGCTGCCTCTCTGTTCATTGGGGTTCTGATGCTTTCTCTCCATTATGCTTCTTTTATCCTTCTCTCAGAATATACCAGTGGAAAGAGATATTGATCTGTGTGTAGAAAACAAAGCTCAAAGGCAAGAGCCAGGGGAAGCCAATTGAAGAGATAATCTGGGAGTGGTGGACACTGAGAAGAATCCTATGAACAAATGAGAACGGTCAATGTCCTGGTTAAGAGACAGAATGAGCGACAACAGGGGCAGTTCTATAACAAATTACACAAGCATAAAAAATCCATGGGGTTTTCCTTCCACATATAACCTAGCATAATTTACCCAACCCAGAGAAAACTCTTACAGTCCCATATCTAACCTTAGCAATGCAGTCTCACTTTTCAGAGCTGACATTCCTATTTGGCATAAGAATTTGCTGGTCTTCATAAAATGACTCAGTGCTCCTTCCAAGTAATTGTAGTAGAAATACATGACATTCCCCCTAACTTAAAAACAAAACAAAACAAAACAAAACACCAGACTCTCCTGCAGCGTAAAATGAATTGCTTATATGACTGGGCACAGTGGCTCACGCCTGTAATCCCAGCACTTTGGGAGGCTGAGACGGGTGGATCACTTGAGGTCAGGAGTTTGAGACCAGCCTGACTAACATGGTGAAACTCCATCTCTACTAAAAATAAAAAAATTAGCCAGGCATGGTGGCGCATGCCAGTAGTCCCAGCTACTCGGGAGGCTGAGGGCAGAGGATCACTTGAACCTGGGAGGTGGAGATTGCAGTGAGCCAAGACTGTGCCACTGCACTTCAGCCTGGGTGACACAGCAAGACTCTGTTTCAATTAAAAAATACAAATAACAAATAAATTGCTTATATAAGCAGGAAATGAGAGAGATTTAACCTAAATGAATACACCTTTGTGGTTTTAGTCAGTGTTAACATTCTATATGAGACAGACTAAATGCTTTCTTTAGAATTAGAGCTCTTCTTGAGGGGGTGAATTCACTCAAGGTATGCATTAATACTCTAGAAACACATTGCCTGTCAATTCTTACTACTTGCTGCTTAATTAAAAGGGATGTCAGACACTTCTGAAAAGGCTCTGGTAAATTGTCAAATTCAACAAAAGAAAGAAAATTTTAGATAACGCACCTTATGTAAATTAGGCCTTCCCCCAGCCCAATTTCCTTCCTTCCTTCTAACCACTGTTACCATCATTTTAGGTGACTTTTGTCTGGCATTTAAAAATGAAATGTGATTCTCTTATTCACTCCTTGGCAACCTTCCCTGAAATATTCAACTAAGTGTTTTCAATTATTTGCCAGTCCCAATAGAATCTCAGTAAGAGGTTTTAAAAAGATATCTTATCCAGTACATAATATTTTGCAGTTTGAACGCTATCCATATTGCAATATAGATAAATTAAGCAATGCTAATGAATCCTATAACTTTAGATCAATACATTTGTGAATGACTAACCATATATTCCAAAAGGTTTAACATTTTTAAAGGTCATTTTCAATTCTTTGCCTTAGAAAGATCATCAAATTTATAAGCAACAAAATTGCAAAAAAACGAAAACTAAAATTATTAGTAAAACTGGACCTCTAGTATTATTCGATTGCATCAATTTGATTATATATTTATTAAATTATGTAGAAAATAAGGTACTTATTGGTATTTAACTTATTAAAGTTATAAATAGAAAAAGAATGCCTTACATATTAAGTACCAGAGTTACTAAGTGGAAACCACACTAGAATTAGAATTAGAATTAGGGTCCTAGTGCAGGCTTCACAATGTTTTAAGATGTGTGGCCATTTGCAGAGTATTTAAACATTTCATACTTCAATTTCTCCATCCTTGAAACAGTGATAATAATATGTGCCCTGCCTATCTTATGGGAATGTCATAATATTTGAATACACAAAGGTATGCTGAGGACTTTGTACATTCTAATAGGATGGTGCATAAATGAAAGGCATCACTATCAGTTTTTCTTCCAGTTGTGCTAGATCTCATCGCCACTCTTGAACAAATGACGGATTTAAAACAGATCATCATCTTCATCTTCTCTCCAACTCTTTTAGTGACAAGGGTAATCAAAGAAAAACCCTATTTAGAGTTCAGTCTGGTTGGTTGCAACATTTCTAATTTGTGGTCATGTTTTTCTGAAGATTGACGATGTGCTTAGCTATTTAAGACCTAAGACTTCAGGAAGTAAAACAAGCAGGAGAGAGAAGTATAATCCTGTTAATAGACATCTAAGATTGAATTGTGATAATTAGCAAGAAATGAGTTAGGAAAGTGAGCAATTTTATAGATTGCAGATCTTTTTTTTTTTTTTTAATAACCTCTCAGGTGTTACAAGATTGCATGTCTATTTTAATGATTCTTGAGATGTTTCTGGTTATGGAATTTTTAGTAAAAACATAAATGAAAACTATAAACGAATTTTTGGAATATTGAAATCAAGAACTCACAAACTCTTATGGCAATTTGGAAAAATATAAATTATCCAAGCAAGTCGACCGTTGTCAAATTCCTATTTTGATAGAGTAACAAGGCTGGGAATATTATTGCTGGGAAAACACTCTGCTTGGTTAATTAAAAAAAAAAAAGTAAAATCCTTTGTCATTTGCCATCAGGATAAATGCTGTAATAAGTAATTGTTCTCTGAGTAGCAGCTTCTCAAAAGTGTCATTTCATTCCCTTTTTTGCATGTTTCACAAATTTGAATATGCCCCAAAGACAGTAGTATGCCTTCAGCATGAATAAGATGATTATAGGATGACAGAATTTTTCTTGAGAGCCATTTTAAGAGCCATTATGTATACTTTGTCAACTTGCAGTTGGATGCCAGATGCATTAGGTGATGAGACTACTATTTAAAACAAAACAGAATAAAATAATTATGCCAATTGACCAGTTGAAAACTGAAAAAACTCTGCATGTTATAATTTTAGAAGTGTATTTTTGCATCCAGGGACATGTGATGGAAGCTTAACGGCTGTGTCCATTGTCTTTTCCGTTCTCCTTCGTGTCTCTTGTTGATTTCCAAGTTATGAAGATTAGGTGGCAGTGATGCAAAGTTCACTTTTACTTCTGCACAGGTCCTAATAATCAGGCTGCAAACAGTCTTCTTTTCCCCACAACTGGCTGTAATTAACACAAAACTAATTTTTATAATTTGCTGCTGTTTTATATCAATAGAGAAATTTCTGTGGCTGTTTTTGAAAAACTATGCCTGAGGAAAAGCTGCTCTCTAGGAATAAAAAGCTACCTAACTGATGTGCATTTAATGTTCAAGAGTTCAAGCTGTCCACAGACATGAGCATTTTATAGTTTTGGCCAATAAAATTAGATCGTTAGGTGCTGGTGTGTGCATTATTAATGTTTTTGACAAAGAGAAAGGATGGAGAAAGGTATGTTAATACTATCCCATAGTCTAATTCCCCAACTTTTTGCTCGAAGGTGCCACAAAGAGGTGAAGATTGTTGTTGATTATTTATTTACGTATTTGTTTATCCTCCTCTGAAATTCAAGCTGCCTATTTGAACCACCTAGGGTTGGAACCAGAGATCTGGCAAAGCATGAAGATTTTTTATTTGTTCAACAGATATTTGGCCAGGCACCTTGACTCACGCCTGTAATCCCAAGACTTGGGAGGCGGAGGCAGGTGGATCACCTGGGGTCAGGAGTTCAAGACCAGCCTGGCCACCATGGTGAAATCCCATCTCTACAAAAAATACAAAAAAAAAAAAAATAGCTGGACAAGGTGGCAGGTAGCTGTAATCCCAGTTACTCAGGAGGCTGAGGCAGGAGAATTGCTTGAACCCAGGGGGCAGAGGTTGGGGTGAGCTGAGATCATGCCATTGCACCCTAGCCTAGGTGACAAAGCGAGACTCTGTCTCAAAAAAAAAAAAAAAGATATTTATTCAGCAAATACTGTGTATCAGGCTCTATTCTACACACAGGTGATGTTGGAGTTTATGAGACAAGCAGAGTTCCCAAAGTCCCTGTTCTAATAGGACTTATATTTACTATGGAGACAGTAAAGAAAACATTCTCTGGGGAGGCGACATGGGAACTGAATCCTGGACAATACAAAGGAAGAGTTGCTGGACAGAGAGATCAGCAAGTACAAAGTCCGACAGAAAGAAATGAGGTTGGCATATTTGAGATACCAAACGAAGGCCAACGTGGCCACCGCCAAAGTATGAGAGTAATGGGGAGAGTGGCATAAGATGAGGTGAGACAGGAATGAGCATCAGTCTAGTTGTTTTTGCACTTTAAAAATATATGTGAAAAAAATAGTAAAAATTTAAAACAATGAACAGCTCACGATGTCACAAGAATATTACTGGCATGCTTTGACCAGCTAGTCTGACATTACCCAAAGATTAAAATGAACAAAGGAGTAGCACGGCCCTGCCTGATAGACACTACTCTGCTGGATGATTTATGAAACTTAAGGAAAGAAGGGTCACCTGATCTGCAGGCCAAAAATATTGCAAACATTCTAACATAAAGGGATATTAAAAATTTTATGTCCTCTAACACAGGAGAAATAAATGGTATCTAGATTTCATTCTTGGGGAGAAACTAGGTATCTAGATTTAGCTCTCAGGGAGAAACCACTTCATTCATCTAAAAAATTGTCTATATCAGAGACTGTGGTATTATTATTACATATATGGGTTTTCATCCACAGCTAATGGCTCACAACGCCCACACCCTCATTATAGTCCTCTGTCATGATGCTAGGGCACTTTGGGCCTCAGGAGCAGGACTCAGGAAACAGAATCTCTCTCTCTCTGACTTTCTCCTCCTCCTCTTACCTGCCCAACGCAGGAATCTAATCTGATTGTGGGTCAAAAGAACCTCATTCCAGATGAGGTCCTGCCTTGCATTCTGGAGGAAAAAATGCTGCTCAGAGGTGCCAAGAAGAATCCCAATGGACACTTCTCACTGTGTTTCCCCACTCCGTCTATTAGTATGAGATCATGCCCTTTTTGTCCAATCACTGTTCTGCACAGTTGTCAATCATGCCTACATAACGAGGTCTCCAAAATACCCAAGAGGACTAGGTTCAGAGCGTTTCCTCATAGCTCACCACGTGGAGGTTACCGGAGCATGGCATGCCCGGGGAGAGCATGGAAACTCCATGCCCCTTTCCCCATACCTCACCCTATGCATTTCTTCATCTGTATCCTTTGCAATGTCCTTTGTAAGAAACCCGTAAACACAGTACGTGTTTCCCTGAGTTCTGTGAACTGCTCCAGCAAATTAATCAAACATAAAGAGGGAATTATGGAAACTCCAACATGAAGCCATTTGGTCAGAAGTTCCAGAGGCCTGGACTTGTGACTGGTATTTGAAGGGAGGGGGCCAATCTTGGGGTCTGAGCCATCAACCTGTGGGATCTGAAGCTATCTCCAGGTAGACAGTGTTGGAATTGAATCCAAGGACACCCAGCTGGCGTCCAGTGCTTCTTGGTGGGAAACAAACAAACCAACCTACATTTGGTTATAGAAGTCTTCCATGCTGGTTGTTATGGTGTTAAGAGCAGAGGGAAAATGCAGTTTTAGAATTTTCTGAAACAGAAACAGAATGTCAACCATAAGTCTGTTCATCTTATTTCTCCCACCTCTTTCTCTTTAGGTAGAAGGGACATATGATTATGACATCATATTTTTAAAATATTCTTAAAGAGTGAATGTTGCCAAAAAGCTTTTAGAATAAGGATTTTTAAATCTAGGTTTTGAGAGTTAGTGACACCTTTTGAGATTGCATATACGATTCCATATATCCCTGTGCATCTGTGAGTGTGAAACACTAGAGTGTAGTGGGCTGTAGATTCAGGTAGACGCTGTAGTCACACTGCCTGGGTCCAAATCCCTGCTCTTTCTCTTATTAGCATGTGAGCTTTGACAAGTTTCTTATCTGTGCCGGCACCTCTTCTTTTGAAAAATGGATATAATAATATTACCTGCCTGATAGAATTGTTTTAATGTTTAAATGATTCAATGCATAGAAAAGGATATAGTACAGTTTCTGGAATATAAAAACCATACTATGTAAGTATTACTTGTCATTATGTGAACGTTTCTGGGAAGAAAGTCCGTGCAAAACCTCCTTACCCTTCATCCCAATAAAGAAAGTTAAAAAGAAAAAACAAAACAAAACAAAACTGAGTAGCTCGGGAAAGATTATCTTTTAAAGTGGCAGTAGACTAACATGTGGAGGTGATTAACATATCAATCTCTGCATGTTATTTCCTCTCCGAGGATATATTCATTATTCTGACCTTGTTTTGGAATCACTACTGTTAACTTCTTACTTTCTTTTATTATTATTTTTTTCAGGGTCGTATTAAAGATTTTGTTCTGGCAAAAATAGTAAAAAATGACTTAACCTTGAAATCTACTTCCAACATAGAATTATCTATCATGAAGGAGAAAAAAAATTATAGTTAGTTTAAATAGAATTTTTGAAATAATCTTCAGTTAAAGCAATTATGGCTTTTTAAAAAGGTTCTCTTTGTTTAGGGTTTAATAGAATTTTCTAGTGAATTCCAACTCTGGTAACCTTCTATGAACTCTAAAATACAGAGCACTTCCCACCAAAAATAACCAGGCTTGTGCATTTGAGTGTGTCAATGGCTGGTACATGCCGGAAGAGAGCTTTCCAAAATGCTAAAGGGAGAAGTGTTTTGTTTTCTTTTTCTCTTTGACACTTCCCTGATGCCCAGAACCATGGTGGGGGCCGTGAGTGTTTTGAGTTTTCTTTTTCTCTTTGACACTTCCCTGATGCCCAGAACCATGGTGGGGGCCGTGAGTGTTTCTTAAGCCTATGCACTGTCTCATCTGTGGTTTGAGTTCTGTAGTTGTGATAAAGCTATAGAGAACATGCCTTGGTGCATTCAATCTCACAGAAAAAAATGAGGTAAATTGTGGTCAGCTCCCAACAGTCATTTTTCAGTCTATTTAGCATATAATGTCACTGAAATAAAAAAGCATGTGTTTATATGTAGACACACATGAAAAAAAGTTAGAAAACTATTAAAACCAAATATGCAATGCCCTATTTAAATCATAGCCAGGGTTAAATAAGCATTTGTGTTCTAGTCTAGGAATCTAACCCTTTATTTGTCACATTTTCTATAAGCAAAGGCATTTTGTTGTTCAAATCATCAACTTAACAATAAATGCTTAGAACACAAACTTTCTGAAAGCAGGGTGATCCCTTCACACAAACCTGTGTTTCAGCAGGTACTCTTCAATGCTTTCTCCCAGCGCACCCCCGCTCCTACCCCCTAATATCCACCTCTCATTTCTACATGGTTTTGATTTCTAGCATATTTTCCCATGAGTATTCTACTTGATCTGATTAGTCTGATTGACAAAGTTTGGGATCAAATCTGTTCAATTTGTCTATACAACATTGAATGAGGCTACTGTCAACAGGACTCCAAGCAGCAGAATGAAGCCTATTCAACATTGACCTGAACGATGACCCTGAGTCCTGGTCCTGGACTCAACCATCTGAACAAATCCCAGGGACCACTAAGCTCTACCTTGGAAAGCCAGGTAACTTTCTTTATAAGTTTCTGTATTAACTTTTCCTTTAGATCCAAGGCAATAATCTAAGTACAGCATGATGTATTAGTGACCGCATAGATTGCCTTTGCCTGCAAGGAAGAAGTCTATGCATTACTTATAAACAGCTTGGCCAGTAAATTGAGGCTGACCTGGATTCCTTCCAGGGTCAATGTAGTATAATTGGTCAATTTAACTAAAGTCAAGGAAGGACAGATTTTGTACCATCTTTTGTAACCAGAAGGATGGCACTGCAGTTTGGGAGAGGGTAGTAAATGAATGGCTCACTCCCACACAAGATATACAATTCCAAGGACACATGTGGTGACTCTGAAAAGAAAGTATTGTTTACAAATGTTGGGGTCTCCCAAGTGGGACCTACATTATTCAAAGGGCAGAGGTTGGCAGAGCTTTTGAGGTAGCTTCCTGGCTGGTTGGTAGGCCTTGGGATTCCTAGTTGTGTTCAAATAATTGAGTCTAGTCCTTGCATTTTGAAGGCACTTGGTCCCTTGGTCCTGTTTATCCACACCACCACCCAGGTGGCATTCATCTGTCCCTTGGATTGACTGAGAATGGCTAGGTGGGGAGAGGGGAACATCTGGAGGTTTCTTGCATGGGAGGAGCAGGAACTGAGGCCATCTGATTTTTCCAATAGGCTCTCAGCAAGGTTAAGAAAAAAGGCAATCAAATCATGATCAGAATCCTCTGGTAGGGGATGATAGACTGAATGTGGGTTAAACTTGAGGCACTTGCAGCAGTTTGGGAGCTCCACATGAGGGCATCTTCCTGCAGAAGAAAGGGCCCAGGGATAATTTTGAAAGACAATATATCATTAATGATCCTCTATCTTCTATACGTCCCAAATCTAAAATGCTCCTTGTTGCTCTCTCTCCATTGCCACAGAATGGGAGTGTTCTATTCCAATATCTATCACATCGCCTTTATTTCTGATTATTCCCAACCCACACCCAAACCTTTTGTCTGGAAGGGTTAGGTACAAGAAGAACAAAGGCATTTTTATAAAACTTAACTAGGATTCATTTTGAATCCTCTAGGCTGGCCCCCTTTTGGCCAGGCTTCCACTTGGAGAATGTATCAACCAGCCTGAGCTAGGGTTGCTCTTTGGGGAAAGAAAGACATATAATACTTAGAATGGTCAAGGCAGAATCCTGAATTTTCAAAATATGTCTACTCAATCTCTAACTCCTTTCATCTTGATCATTACTCAAGAAGTAGCTGAGAAAGGGTGATCCTTTCATGTGGTCAGGGACCAAATTGTCTTCCTATTTTGTATGGGCCAGAGTGTGATGAGGGAGGCAGAGAGAAATCTTTTCAAGCCAATTTTCAAGGAGGCTGATTTACTACTCAATAATACCAGATGCCTCTAAGTGGTAGAGATCACTGAAAGTCCATTACATACCTTAGCTTTCAGCCGACTGTTGAGCTGATCTTGTAATAAAGGGTACTTCACTGTCAGATTGAAAATGGCCCACAAAGCCAAAAACACAAGACAGATTCATTTTGACAGCCACAGTGTTGTAGTGGGAGCTAGCTGATTAGACTGGAATGGCAAAGCTGTAGCCTGAAAAAGTTCAACAGTGGTCAGGCACGACCCATAGCTTTCAGAAGGGGCTGGAAGTCAGATGTAGGCATGAACAATGGCCAATGTGATTTAGCCTTTCTCACTATAAAAGAGATGGGTCAACTTTTGGCAGGAATCACAAGTTTGTCATTTAGTGGGTGCCTCTGCATCAGAAATGTAGAGTCCTTTACTCCATAGTCAGTCTATGATGGTGGCTATGTACCATATTTGGCATGACAATGGGTGAAGACAACCATGGAGGTAACAGGCTTAATCAGTATCTTGATTCCAGTTGGTTTCTTCAAGGAAAGGGCCCTGTGGAGCTTCCAGCTTTTCCTCAGTTGTAGAGGAGAAAATTCCCCCCATTGGAATAGCTGTCACATTGTCATATAAAGCAAAAATGCATCTGTGACAGACCATATATATCCTCAAATACAGCATTTTTATTGGATAAATAAAGTTTTATTTGGCCTTTTCCATCTCATTAGTCATGGAGTCTGAGTTAACCAAACCCCAAATGGGAATAACAGACTGGAGAGCCACAAGACCTCCATGGGTCAGACATTTCATTTCAACAAGAGCCCAGCAGCAAAACAAGATCTGCTTTTTAAAGCAGTGTACCTGGTAGCCATGTTGGGAAGGTGACAAGTCCAAAACCCCAAGTGGCTCTCCAGATGGGGAGGTTGCCTTCCTTTTCCAGGGGCTCTGTTAGAAAAAATCATTAGTCATAGAGACTTGAATCTCAAAGAAGTCATTAGGGTTGTCGGACCTCAAAGGTAGAAAGCATACCCCAGCTTGCTGGACAGTTTCCAGTTCAGCCTATTAGTTTGGTTCCCCCTTAAAGGATGCTAATTTGTGGGTTAGCAGTATAAGGAACCAAGTAGCATGCACAGGTGAGGCATACACGGCTCTATGATTCCAATAAGCTGGGCCTACTTCATGGTGCTCAGGCTAGCAGAGGATGGTTTGCTTGCTGAAGAGAATGAGCATTGTTAAGCCAATCACATAGTTCCAAGAATCTTTACTGGGTGAGCAGCTCCCTACATTTGTGACAACACTGTAGTTAAGCCATTGGGGCTGAGGCTTCTGGATTGTCATTCAACAGGACATTATATGTACACAGTGAAAACTCTGACATTACAGAGTAGAGGCAATTGTGATAAATTCTGAACCAGCTACTGGTGGCAAATGGCAGGGACATTGACCTTACAATCCCTCCTCTACATGCTTCTCTTCCCCATTAGAAGAACCTCCTCTGACCCTTACAGGGCAAGGAAGTACAAGCTTTTAACACATCAATTCATCTATAAATTTATACAGAGAAGCAATTTTAAAGGTATATTGAATGGACACAAAGGGCTCACTCATGAGGTCACATTAGCCTCTCAACACTCAACACCTAAACCCCCACAAGGTGATCAGAATAATTCTTCCCTCAGGGATTAGGGCACATGGCTGATTTTGATTTCAGTGCCTGTATCTGATGGACCGATACAACTTTGATTCTCTCTACTTCTTAGAATTTCCCTGCATATTCAGACAGACTTCTTTTTCAGTCCCCATTGGGGACAAGGAAACCTTGGTCCAATCGTGATATGGTTTGGCCGTGTCCCCACTCAGATCTCATCTTGAATTGTAGCTCCCATAATTCCCGTGTGTTGTGGGAGGGAACTGGAGGGAGATAATTGAATCATGAGGGGCAGTTTCCCCCATACTGTTCTCGTGGTAGTGAATAAGTCTCATGAGAACTGATGTTTTTATAAGAGGTTTCTGTTATCACTTAGCTCTCATTCTCTCTTGCCTGCCACCATGTAAGACATGCCTTTGACCTTCTGCCATGATCATGAGGCCTCCCCAGCCACGTGGAACTGTGAATTTGTTACACCTCTTTTGCTTTATAAATTACCCAGTCTCTGGTATGTCTTTATCAGCAGTGCGAAAACAGACTAATACAGTAAATTGGTACCAGAAGTGGGGTGCTGCTGTAAAGATAGCCAAAAATGTAAAAGTGACTTTGCAACTGGGTTACAGGTAGAGTTTGGAAGAGTTTGGAAGGCTCAGAAGAAGATAGGAAAGTGTGGGAAGGTTTGGAACTTCCTGGAGACTTGGAGGGCTCAGAAGATAGGAAGATGTGGGAAAGTTTGGAACTTCCTAATGACTTGTTGAATGGCTTTGGCCAAAATGTTGATGGTGATATGGACAATAAGATCCAGGCTGAGATGGTCTCAGACAGAGATGAGGAACTTCTTGGGAACTGGAATAAAGGTCACTCTTGCTATACAATGAGACTGGTGGCATTTTGCCCCTGCCCTAGATATCTGTGAAATATTGAACTTGAGAGAGATAATTTAGGGTATCTCATGGAAGAAATTTCTTAGTGGCAAAGTTTTCAAGAGGAAGCAGAGCATAAAAGTTTGGAAAATTTGCAGCCTACTGATGGAATATAAAAGAAAAACCCATTTTTTGGGGAAGAAATTCAAGCCTGAAGCAGAAATTTACATAAGTAATGAGGAGACCAATGTTTATCACCAAGACAGTGGGGAAAATATCTCCAGGGCATGTCAGAGACTTTTGCAGCAGCCCCTCTCACCACAGGCCTGGGGGTTCTAGGAGGAAAAATGGTTTTGTGGGCCAGGCCTAGGGCCCCCCCTACTGTGTGCAGTCTAGGGACTTGGTGCCCTGCGTCCCAGCTCCTCCAACTGTGGCTAAAAGGGTCAAGGAACAGCTCAGGCTGTGGTTCTAGAGGCTGTAAGTCCCACACCTTGGCAGCTTCCATGTGGTATTGAGCTTGCGGGTACACAGAAATCAAGAATTAGGTTTGGGAACATCCACCTAGATTTCAGAGGATGTATGGAAACACTTGGATTTCCAGGCAGAAGTTTGCTGCAGGGTGCCTCTGCTAGGGCAGTGCGAAAGGGAAATGTGGAATTGGAGCCTCCTCACAGAGTTCCCACTGGGGCACTGCCTAGTGAAACTGTGAGAGGAAGGCTACCATTCTCCAGACCCAAGAATGGTAGATTCACTGACATCTTGCACTGTGCACCTAGAAAAGCCACAAGACACTCAATGTCAGCCTGTGAAAGCAGCTGAGAGGGGGGCTGTACCCTGTAAAGCTGCAGAGGCAGAGTTGCCCAAGGCTGTGGGAGCCCACCTCTTGCATCAGCATAACCTGGATGTGAGACATGAAGTCAAAGGAGACCATTTTGGAACTTTAAGGTTTAATGACTGCCATGTTGGATTTTGGACTTCCATGGGGCCTGTGGCCCTTTTGTTTTGAACAATTTCTCCCATTTGTAATGGGAGTATCACCAATGCCTGTACCCCCATTGTATCTAGGAAGTAACTGACTTGCTTTTGATTTTACTGGCTCATAGGCGGAATGGACTTGCCTTGTCTCAGATGAGACTTTGGACTGTGGACTTTTGAGTTAATGCTGAAATGAGTTAAGACTTTAGGGTACTGTTGAGAAGGCATGATTGATTTTGAAATCTAATTTCAAATGAAATATGATTTGAAATGAGATTTGGGAGGGGCCAGGGGCAGAATGATATGATTTCACTGTGTTCCCACCCAAATCTCATCTTTCATCTTAAATTGTATCTCCCATAATTCCCACATGTTGTGGAGGGATGTGGTGGGAGAGAACTGAACCATGGGGGTGATTTCCCTCATACTGTTCCCATGGTAGTGAATAAGTCTCACAAGACCTGATGTTTTAATACGGGGTTTTCCTTTTTGCTTGGCTCTCTAGCCTGCCGCCACATAAGATGTTCTTTTCACCTTCTGCCATAATTGTGAGGCCTCCCCAGCCACATAGAAATAGGAGTTAATTAAACCTATTTTTCTTTATAAATTACCCAGTTTTGGGTATGTCTTTATCAGCAGCATGAAAACAGACTAATACAATTCCCGAATCATCTTTTTCCTTAAAAAACTAAAGTCAAGGGAGAGGGAAGAAGGTGATCAGAGGTACTGAGGGGGAGACCAGATTCAGGCCAGGAAGCAAGGCACAGTGGTTGCTCATGGCTCAACCCAAAGAGCTGCCATGTGTTTGTCCTCCCAAGGTCTAATTTGAGTTTTGAGGATTTCTTGACCCTTCCTCCTTCTGCTTGGGAGAGAGGGGCAACAACTACAGCATCATTCAGTTTTTGTTTTTTTAAAATTTTTAATCCAACTCTTATTGCTCAAATTTTAACCATTTATCAACAATAGGGCAGCAGGGGATCCTTACTCCTTCAACCCCTTGGCTCACTTTTGGACAAGAGCATTTGCTTCTAGAGTCCACGGAGTCGTCTCTTATCGCCCAACCTTACCTACAAGGCACTTTTCCCTTTCCCAAAGGTTATGCATTTGTCACATCCTGTCCTTGTTGCCAGAAACATTCACATACTCTAAAGGGTCTGAAATGTCGTCATTTTAAACAATTTAGTCTAGTATAGTTTTACCAATATTGGCAGGAGACATGAGACTCCTAGGTCAGAGAAAAGAACTTTATTACTCATAGCACAGCAGGTAGCATGAACTTCATGTTCACATTGGTGCCTTATGGCCCTCGTGTCCCAGGGGAGTGACACAGAGGGGACCAGGTGATTGCTGTGCACCCAGTGGGTTTGCGTCACAGCTGAGGGACCCAGGACTTAGGAAACTCCAATCTCTTATAAGGAGGTGCAAGCGAAACTGTGCGATCACTGCTCAAGAAACAGACATTATCTTTATTATGTTGGAGTGCAAACTTACCCACTGTTGCAAAGCGAAACACAACCTCTGTCTTCCAAGGTTGTTGATTATACAAACGGCTTTGTTAAAATAGATCATTATAAAAGCACTATCAGTTACTAATATTGTTTGGCTCTGTGTCCCACCCAAATCTCTTCTTGTAACTCCCATAGTTCCCATGTGTTATGGGAGATGATTGAATCATGGGGGCAAGTCTTTCCTGTGCTGTTCTTGAGATCGTTAATGAGTCTCATGAGATCTGATAGTTTCTAAAAATGGGAGTTTCCATGCACAAACTCTCTCTTTACCTGCCACCATCCACCTAAGATGTGACTTGCTCCTCCTTTCCTTCCGTCTTGATTGTGAGGCTTCCCCAGCCACATGAAACTGGGAGCTCTTCATCAAACGTCTTTCCTTTGTAAATTGCCCAGTCTCAGGTATGCATTTATCAGTGGCATGAAAATGGAGGGGTACAGTTACTCTGCCCTCAAGATGTGCAGATATGTAAGTGACCCATGGAGAATTGTCTCCCTTATATCTAATTCATGGTGCTGTTGGGATGATTAAATGAGATAAGATGATTATGAAACATTTAATTAGTTAATATTAGTTATTCTTATTGATATTATTTTTATAGAGGAAGATTTATTTTAAAAAATGGAGTTGATTTAATTTGAAGATATATTAATTTACTGTTCCATAGTCTTTTGTAAAAGAAATATGACTATGCACACATGCAATGTTTTGAAAGCCAAAAGAACGATATATGCCTAAAAATACAAAAATAAGATTCAAGTCCTAGTACATAGAAAATTCTAAACATGGTATAAATAAATAAAAAACAGTTCCTGAAATCTTATACTAAATGGGTTTATACATTTTAATATGGTTAAGTTTTGCCACAGTCATAACAGTTCTAATCGAGTGCTTTAAGTTAATAAATAGATAATTAATAAAATAATTAACAAATGTTTTGCTTAAGAGAGCAGATAAATATGCTTTTTGTTTCCAGAGACTAAGTGGTGTTTTTTATGGCCTTGTATGTATTAGTCTTTTGTATATGTTATAAATATGTGGTTTTTCCAAGTTTGGCAATTATTTGTCTAGACCATCTGCTTCCCTCATTTCTAACCCACTTCCATATCTTAGCCATGGGGACTTAATGTTTTTTAAATTTTTGGTGGGGAAAATAGTACTTGTTTTTGCAGGACCACTTTGTAAGTGAACCTTAGTATTCAGTTTTAAAAATCGTTTTCATTATGTAAAAATTTAAACATACACACAAGTAGAGCAAATAGTATGATGAAGTTGGTTTTCTCATCACTCAACTTCAATAATGATCAATTCATGGCTCACCTGTTTCATCTCTGTTCGTGCAAACATCCTGCTGCCTCCCTGATTATTTTGAAGCCACGCACAGACAGAATATTATTTTATCTGTATTTATTTCAGTAAATTCTCCTGAAACTTAAGGATCAATGTTTAAATTCATAGCCACAATATCTTAATCACACTTACAATTTCTTAATATCATCAAATATTGAGTCTAGTTCACATTTCCCTGATTGCCTTATTATTAATTTACTTTAATTTTTATTTTCATTTAGTTTCATTCAACCACTTAATTAATTAACAGACACATGTCGGTTGAGATCCAAGTAAGGTCTCTGTGTGGACATAGGAACCTATGTCTTTCAAGCCTCTTTTGGATACATTTGGCCCTAATTGCAACCTTTTTGGTTGAAAACTTAGATCATTTGTCCTATGGAGTTTTGCATAGCCCAGATTTTCCTCATTTTATCCCTATGGTGTAATCTGTCATATTCCTCGGTCTCTTGCATCTCTTGTATCTAAAGACCTGGGAAGATTCACGTTCAAGTTTGCGTTTTATTGGTTGGTTTGTTTTGACCAGATGACCCTCAAAGATGCTTTCACTTAGAGTGGCATTAGGAGGTAATAAATCAACAACTCCAGATCTGTGCCGGACTTCCTGTTTCATAAGGGCAACACATTTTAAATTCATTATTTCTATAACAAGAACTTCCTCTCTTCAACTCTTTGGTTTCCCTGGAGTACTGATTACATAGAAAAGGTGAGAAAATTGTTTTCATCTTTCTTTTTACTTACTAGTTAGTTCTCATAAAGATGAAATGGTTTCTTAGCATCCTCCAAAGGTGATCAATTGGTTTTTTTAAGTATCATTATAAATGCACAAATGTAAGCATATTTGATTCTTATGCCAAGGTAGGTTTTGGCTTTGCTGATGGTGAAATTTATTCCATCTTTGGCTTGAGAGAGTTTACCCAGTTTGGCTGCTAAATCTTTTGATGAAGAAACTTCTCTTTTTGTGTGACAAGATATTCATATTCATTTTGTATGTTTCCTGCCCCAGACCTGGAGTCAACCATTTTTCAAAGAAGTCATATCTTTTTTATGGGAAGTAGTATTAATAGGCCACAATCATAACATTTTTAAGGAGAGAAACAAAGCACTCTAGATTGGGCAATCCAGGAAGCCAAATGGATTATGTTTGATATTAGACAAGGAAAAACAAAAGGAAAAAAGATCCTGGAAGAATTTCTGCTTTTTCTCTGTATCCAAGTCATAATATTAACCCTCTCCAAAAGACAAAAGAAAGATTTAAGTCAAATTACATCCATTGTTTCAGATAGGAGAGCCTAGCAGCTCCTGCTTGATTAAGCACATGTTTTTAACCTGAGGATTTTTATTAAGTGAAAAATTCTTAGTATTGCCATTAAGCACCCCCTTTAAAACTGAATGTGCTGTAAGATGTTTAAGAAATCAGTCATGGCTTTCTATGGATGTGTGACTGGTTTAATAATGTTCCTCTTTAGTTTGTTTATGCAGCCTCGTTCAAAATGCCTGCTCTAGCCTGTTTTAAGCTTGCTACCATAATTTGGTCTATTTCTGTGGATCGGAAACTAAGGAAAGGGCTGGAAGGAGCAGAGGTTGCGTTCCCCACTGTGATCCCCAGTGCTGATGCAGCACTGCGTTTGGTGACCTGAAATCACAGAGCCTGGGGATGGGCAGCTCCTGGCTGGGATGTGCATTTTGATGCAGCTCCTATGGCAAATCTAATGGAAGGCTCTGGCTAGCTGATGCATAGCTGGCCCCCTGCCCTCCTTTAACACACAACGCATTCCTCATTCCACATACCACAGTCTATTTATGGATTCTGCTGGGACTAAGTCAGAAAATAAAATATGTTTTTGGCTAGTTTCATAAAACTGGACACATAGGAAATGGAGGGAAAAAATTGTTCAAACTCTCAGTCACATTTTAACATAGATGGTAACTATAGGAGGTGTTAGTTGCAAAAAAAAAAAAAAAAAAGATGAGTTGATCAGGAAGATTTGCTTGAGTGAATTTTGATTTTGTTTTCAGTAGACCTCTTCACATGGCATTGTTTATGCAAATAGGCCCTCTTTTCACAAACCGTCTGGCTTCAGAAAACCCATCAGTAGAGCATAAAAGCTAAGTTGTACGGCAGCAGTTAGCAGACCTGAACGCCAGCTGAATGGAGCACAGGATGAATCTGCAGGCAGGCAGGAAAACAGAGGAGCTATTCTTCTCCGGGTACCCATGGTGTGGAGGGAAGTCAGCAGACCCTGGAGGAAGACAGAAAAGGCCTGGAGAAAAGGGGCAGTCACCCTCCGCTAGAGAGAAAGAAAAACCTCCAGTTACAGAAGCCCAGGATTTTACAAGTGTGCTGAAAAGATAAAAACAGATTTTACCCTTGCTCCTGTATTTCCACTGGTTCTGATATATGAAAATATATTTGTCTCTCTTTGTCTTTCACTCCTGTTAGATGAGATTTATGGAAAGGAAGTAATAGTGTTATTTACTCACAAAAAATAAAATGAGCTTTTGCCTCCATGTTCCTCTTCATTTGTATCCTGACTAGCATTTCTTATAGGAACAGATATTGATGGCAGAGGTACAATGGGAAGTGTGAAGATTTTTTTTTTTTTTTTTAATTTGGTAACCTGTATTTTCCTGCATAGGGTGCTGGGCATGAAAAGCTAGACATCTCCATTTTATTACAGTTTGCTTGTAATTATATGTATTTAGATAGAGGAGTGTGTGTACCATCCCCCGCCACACACACAGAGTATATAAATCATTCAGGGGGTGTTCTAAAAATATAAATATTGCATTTGGTATAATGATTTCATAAATCAACTAGCAAGGAACAAAGAATCAAATAAATTCTGAGTATATTTTGTTTACCTTAAATTATTTTTTTCTGTTTTACATTTTGTGAGAAGCCTAGATTTTTTTTCATAGAATTTTCTATGGAAAAGGTAAGAGGCATAAAATCAGAGCTATTGAAAGCACTTCTTGTCAATAGATTGAATAACAGTTGAGTCCATTTTTTCCCTTGCACCATTTATTACAACTTGGTTTAGAAACTGCTCAGATTCTCTTTTTATCTGTATGAATGACTATTCTTTATTAACTGAACACATCAAAAAATGTAATGATACAGGTTGCATAATGTAATACAATTGTTTAAAAATACAGAAAACATCAAGATTCCAGTAATGGATATATGCTTTTTACTTCAACATAGGCGAGTGTTTATTGCATTTATTCTGGCCATGGCTTTCAGAGTATTATTTGTGTTTTTAACTAGCATAGAAAAACCATTCATTCTGATCAGGGATAAGATTTTTTTAAAAACCACCCTAGGCTGATGCTACATAAGGGAAATGAATAATGTATTTTTAATTTGAATAGATCTACTTCTTTTGCTTTTGCTACCTTTTAAAGCGAGGAACGAGGCCTGGAAGTCTTTTTTAAGAGCACTGTGTAACGACCAGGACCTTCTTTGTCTTTGTGGAGTTTGGAAACTGCTGGCCATTTTGACCACATTAGAAACACATCTTTTTGAACTACAGAAACTGAAAAAAAAAAAAAAAAAAGGAAGAAGAAGAAAAAAAAAGTAAAGAAAGAAGAGAAGGGCATGCTCTGCATTTCATGGGCCTGGCCTTCTTCAGAAAGGTTATTGCCGCGGCTCTCCTTTATCACCCACAAGAATAATAATAACATTTTAGGTGGAAAGTTGGGGGCTCTCCACAAAGGGTTATTTTCCGTCTGCCATCAGTTTGGGTTTTGCATATCACTAAAAAATTAATAAATTAATTTCAGGCATATATGACACAGTTAATGTGGAAGGCCTATTGTTCAGAGAGAAATAGTATATTCTTATCAGTGGATTTAAACAGCTATTCATCATTTCTAAAGGGCAATTATTTGGAATCCATTAAACTGGAATTCATAATACCCCTGCATACTGAATTTTAAATAGAAATCTGTATTTAGATGAAGGAATACATTAGGATAAGTCATTAGAGCACTGAAAATCCATGACTTGTTCATTTTTCACTTTTTTTTTTTTAACAGATAATGCGAAGCACCAGGGATGTTGGTCCTTTAATAAAACCAAACAAAAAGAAAACCATGCACTCCTTTTTCAGTAGTATTGCTATGGATAATTATGTTTTATTTTTTATCTTCATGTTCCAGTTTTTCTAATTATTACTCAGAAAATGAATCATCTCATGGAAAAGTTCCCAGTTTGCAACAGAAAACTCCTGACTTAAAAATGGCGGCACTTCTCTGCAGGTGTTGCCTTTCCTGGCTACCTGGGCATCGACATTCTCAAAGTTATTGCTTCCAAGAGCACATGAAAGCTAAAGAGAGATGTGTGTGGAAAATTGCACAACTACAAATGCGGTAGAGAGAACCCAGTCTTGATTAATGAAAATTTAAATTATTATAGAATATTATTTTTAAATAAATTTGGTCCCCATAATTTTAAATAATATGAGAATAATGGTTATTAGGCCTATTTTAATACATGATCCAGAAACATTAGTAGTTATTATGTTGATGCATGCAAAAGTGCTGCTTTTATTGCTACAAAGGCATAGAAGAAAACATGGTTGCCAGACATCTAACCGAGTCAATACCTTTGACACTAGCAATTTGCTTAACATCCCTTTTCCTCACATAAGCTATGCTGAATAAATTATAATCCAACTTATGTTAGAACCAATAACAACTCTGAATTAGTGTGGACTAATAGAGATTTTTCTGTGTATTGTATCTACCATATTCTCCCAGTTTGAACTTCTGTTAACATTTATGTGTTAGTTATTTATACGGACTTCTGTAGTAGATATGTCTGGCAGAGGGAAAACTATAAGCCCACAACTATGAAAGATAAAGATAAAGAGAACCTCACCAATCTGGACTATTCTAAACAAGCCTTTACTGAGCTTTCCCACCAGCCCTCCCACACACACACCTTTCTCCATTACAGGCACATCTTAATGAGACAACCTAATGGAAAGGCAGTTAAAATAATAGGCACATGATCCACAGGTGTTGATGTGGGCTGGCAAAAAATCAGATATCTTAAAAACACAGCATATGGCCCTATGACTTGCAGCCTCATTTGCAAAGGTGTGAACACAGTATGTTCCAGCATCCACACTGTTAACATTTTTCTTGACAAGAAACTAAGTATTAAACATGTGAATAAGCATGCGCATCTACTTGTGGCATGCACATGCAAAGAAGCACATGCTGTATTCACATCCCCTATATTAGACTAAGTTGTATGCCAGTAAACATATAAACTGGGTAACAGTGATTTATAGACAACAATTACCAAACTCAAAGGACCATAAATCATAGAATTGCTATTTGAATCCTTTGATAATATACAATCATAAGAAAAATGAGTAACAGTGTACGTGAAGGCAGCAGGAAATCTAGCTAAGGACTGGAGTTTGTGTGTGTGACTGCTTTGCACTTTTCCAAGATGCAATTTTATGAATTCTTATTTGATTTTGATTTTTTTCCTAATATGAACAGATAAATTTAACCTCACCTTCTTAATTGACAAAATAAAATTAAGCATCTTTTGCTAAGTAAACTTTAAGGTATATGAAACTATACTTCTTCTTGTATATTAGATATCAAAGTATATGCCATATATAATATTATATCATGTACTATACCTACGTATGTGTGTGTCTATAGTGGTGAGGAGATGACCATAAAAGCTGCACTTAATATGGGGCCCCTATTAGTTTTCCAGGGCTGCTATAACAAAATATCACAGACTGAGTAGCTTCAACAACAGACATCTGTTGTCTCACAGTTTTGGAAGCTGTTAATAGAAGTCTGATTATTAATGTGTTAGCCAACTTGGTTCCTTCTTTATGAGGAAGACTCTGTTTCAGGCCTCTCCCCTAGCTTCTGGTGACTGAGATTTTTTGAGATTCCTTGGCTTGCAGACACATCAGCTTGGTTTCTGCCTTGGCGTTCAGGTGGTATTCTCCCTGTGTAAATGTCTGTGTCTGAATTTCTCTTTTTATAAGGACAACAGTCATATTGGATTAGGGGCTCATTCTATTCCAGCATGACATCATCCTAATTTAACACATTCATCTGCAATGAACCTATGTCCAAATGAGGCCACACTCTGAAATACTGGAGGTTAGAGCCTCCACACATAAGTTTTGTGGGGATGCAAGTAAACCCCTAACAGGGCCTATAAGATACAGCTTTTGTGAACCACATTTATTTAATGGCTTTTCGAGGGGATGTCTTCACTGAAAGAAGCCTCTCTAGTCCCACTCTCACTCTTAAGACAGAAGTGAATCTGTTCATGTAGACTAGACTGAAGGCTACCTTTACCCAAAGCATGGGTGTGCACCACACTTGAGCAGTAGTTATGCTAAGTATTACCTGAAGCCAAGAAACCATGCAAGTCATAGTCTGGCCACGGTTCAGAAGTAGAATGAAACTAGGCTCAGTGATATAAGTTCTGGTGTGAGTTTTGGAGCTGGAATGATGGAGACGTGCAGGCTCAGAAGCTACTCTGAAGACCTGATGAAGACTTCTCAAATTCCAGTAAATCAGGAAGACCCAGGCTGTCAGAGCTGTGTCTTTCTATGGCTTAATGCCATTTGTAACTATCCAGACTATAATTTTTTCCAAATGAGAACTATGTTACTATTATATGGTAATTTGTTTTGAAAATTTATATTAATACTGCTCCCAGAGTTGAAAGTGTATCAACCAATAACATCTTGCTACAAAATAATTAGAATAGAATGCCTACCTCAACACTGGTTCAGTTCAGTATGGAGGGAATAGAATTTGATGAATTCTAATTCATCAAACTCAGGACTCACAAGACTATATATCTTGCAAGTTTTAAATCCAATCCATCCTATTTTAGTAGAAATATAATGCTTTAATGTCAGGTTTCTAATGTTGAAAATACAGAATGCAAAACAGGGTTGCACGTGATCTTTACATAATAAGTGAGTATGGAATGAATTTTTGAAACTTTGTCCTATGTGTATTAGAAAACAGAAAATGATGGATGGCCCTTTGGGAGAGGTGAACTTAAAAAATACATTGTTATTTGGTAAGAGGTGGACGGCAGTTTGGGTGAAGCTACATGAAAGAAAACCAAGATAAAAATTAGACAAAAAATTGAAACATTATTGAAGTGACTAAAACAGATTTAGTCTGAGATGACCTTTTGCTCACTGTTTATAATAAAGAATATCCTCTTTACCTGAAAGGTGAGAAGATTGTACCGATCTACACAACTAGTGAAATATGAAAAACAGAGAATAAGTCCTGAATAAAGTCCAAAATGACAGGATTTGAAGAAGCATTTTAAATATTGTAAGAAATAAAATAAGTATTTTCATTAAATTATATTATATATGGTGCCCTTTTTCTTAGTGTTGGAATTTTACTCTTTGCATCTGTCAGTGTTAGAGTTATTTTATTGAAGATTTATAGAAACAGTTTTACTTTTCTTTTCTTTTCTTTTTTTTTTTTTTTTTTGAGACAGAGTGTTGCTCTGTCACCCAGGCTGGAGTACAATGGCGCAATCTCGGCTCACTACAACCTCCACCTCCTGGGTTAAAGCACTTCTCCTGCCTCAGCCTCCCAAGTAGGTGGGACAATAGGCGCTTGCCACCATGCCTGGCTAAATTTTGTAATTTTAGTAGAGACAGTGTTTCTCTGTGTTGGCCAGGCTGGTCTCGAACTCCTGACCTCAGGCAATCCACCTGCCTCGGCCTCCCAAAGTTCTGGGATTACAGGCATGAGCCACCATGCCTGACCCATAGTTTTACTTTTAATAATTAGGTTATAATCTCAATCCTATTTAGGAATACCCCAGCTGTTAGATGAAGGACCTGAGTTTGTTAGATCACAAAACACATGAAAACAAAACCATGGACACCACCTCAGGATCATAGACCAGCTGCTGGCTGAGTTTCATACAGCCTCACTAGGAATGGTAACACAATTCCTCAGCATCTATAAACAGAATTAAGCGGCCATTACTTATTTAAAAACGAGTTGTTTTATGGATTGAATTATGTCCTCCCAAAGATATACTGAAATCTTCACCCCCGGTACCTGTGAATTTGAAGTCATTTGGAAATAACGTCTTTGCTGATGTAATTGAGTTAAGGCAAGGTAATTAGTCTAGTCTAATATGACTTATGTCCTTACAAAAGGAGGAAAATGTCATGTGACAAAAAAGACACACAGGGAGAGGCTGAGGGATAAGATGTGATAGGAGAGACAGGGACTGGAGTGAGACAACTGCAAGTCAAGGAACCCTGAGGGTAGATGGCGGCCATCAGAAGCTCGGAAGGGGCAGGAAAGTTTCTACCCAGACTGTCAGATGGACATGGCCCTGCTGATGCCCTGATTTTGGACATCTAGCCTCCAGAACAGTGGAAAAATAAATTTTCTTTGTTAGAAGCCACCATTCTTTGTTACAGCAGCCATAAGAAACTAATACATTGAGTTCTGATATTTAGCATTTTGCATTATTCGACAACACTTGTTATTACAGAAACCTATGGCCTGCACCAGGCAAACTGCAAACTCCTTGATAGGCAAAAGTGCTTTCTTTGTCTTTGGCCTTCCCACTTTAAAAGTACATGTTTACTCACATACATATATGTTGATTCTTTGTGTAAATAGGTCATTTCTTTAGTGGTTAAGGATATACCATGTGTAAGAATAGTGCCTTCTTATGCAGGATAACAAGTCAATAAATAGATTAGGCTCATATAGTCCAAGTCACAGTGTGTTCAGGAGTATTTTTTTCTGTGTATTTTTAAAGTAGTTGGACACCTAAGCCAACTAGCTAGATAAGCCTCTCTCTCTCTCTCTCTCTCTGTCTCTCTCTCTCTTTCTTTCTTTGACAGATTCTCACACTGTTGCCTGGGCTGGAGTGCAGTGGCACGATCTCAGCTCACTGCAACCCCTATCTCCCCAGTTCAAGTGATTCTCCTGCCTCAGCTGCCCAAGTAGCTGGGACTACAGGTGACTGCCACCACACCTGGCTAATTTTTTGTATTTTTAGCAGAGACGGGGTTTCACTGAGTTAGCCAGGATGGTCTCGATCTCCTGACCTCATGATCCACCCGCCTCAGCCTCCCAAAGTGCTGGGATTACAGGCACTGAGCCTGGTCTAAGCCACACATTTCTACACTTCAGCTTCTCTTTCTGGACTCTTTCTCTAAATTATTACCATCTCTTCTTCCAAATGCACACATCCACCACCCTCATGCTGTTTTTTGGATGTACAAAGCTTCTCATGGTGCCTACCCAAGCCTGGACTCACATGAAATGCCCGTTTCCACCTTCCCATTAAAGGCATAAGCTTCTGAATGGAAATGCCAATTTCTTCAACAAGGTTATATTAGCTGGGTGGAAGCAATTTGATTAAATCAATTCACTTTAATGAATTAATGGCAACTTATTTAATTTTCCCAAAGATATTTGCATTTTGAAAGAGGAAAATTATTAACATAAATTAGTCTCTTATTAATAGAAATGTAGACAGCACATGAAACCAAAATTACATGGTGTAGAGATTTTGAAGGAGATGATCTTTCACATTATTCACTATACCTTACCATTAGAAAATAGCCCACACGGCCAGATGCAGTGGCTCACGCCCATAATCCTAGCACTTTGGAAGGCTGAGGCAGGTGAATCACTTGAGGCCAGGAGTTCAAGACCAGCCTGGCCAATATGGTGAAACCCCATCTCTGGGAGGCTGGGTGGAAATTATCCGGGCATGGTGATGTAAGCCTATAGTCCCAGCTACTTGGAAAGCTGAGGCAGAGAAGTGCTTGAATCTGGGAGGCAGAGTTTGCAGTGAGCTGAAATCAGACTACTGCCCTCCAGCCTGGGCAACAGAGTAAGACTCTGTCTCTGTGAAAGAAAGAAAGAAAGAAAGAAAGAAAGAAAGAAAGAAAGAAAGAAAGAAAGAAAGAAAGAAAGAAAGAAAGAAAGAAAGAAAGAAAGAAAGAAAGAAAGAAAGAAAGAAAGAAAGAAAGAAAGAAAGAAAGAGAGAAAGAGAGAAAGAGAGAAAGAGAGAAAGAGAGAAAGAGAGAAAGAGAGAAAGGAAAGAAAAGAAAGAAAAGAAAGAAAGAAAGAAAAGAAAGAAAGAAAGAAAGAAGGAAGGAAGGAAGGAAGGAAGGAAGGAAGGAAGGAAGGAAGGAAGGAAGGAAAGAAAGAAAGAAAGAAAGAAAGAGAGAGAAAGAGAGAGAGAGAAAGAGAGAGAGAAAGAAAGAGAAAAAGAAAGAAAGAGAAAGAGAGAAAGACAAAGAAAGAAAGAGAAAGAGAGAAAGAGAAAGAGAGAAAGAGAGAAAGAAAGAAAAAGAAAGAAAGAAAGAAAAAGAAAGAAAGGAAGGAAAGAAAAGAAAGAAAGAAAAAGAGAAAAGGGGAGAGAGAGACAGAAAGAAAAGAAAGAAAGAAAGAGAAAGAAAGAAAAGGAAGGAAAGAAAGAAAGGGAAGGAAAGAAAGCCCACTCTAACATCTTCATGAAAGCAATTGTGTTTCCCCATTCTGATCACTTGTGAGCACATAAAGAGAGACAATATTATGAAGATGCTGGGCAATTTTTTTTTTTTTTTTTGGAGTGGAGGATCAGTGTGTATATGTGCAGGTTTGTTAATGGGCATGTTACCTGATGCTCAGGTTTAGAGTATAGGTGGTCCTATTACCCAGGTATTGAGCATAGGGTAGTTTTTCAATGGGTAGTTTTTCAGCCCACGCCCCCTTCTCTCCCTCTCTGTTCTAGTAGTCCCCAGTGTCAATTGTTGCCATCTTTGTATCCATGTGTATTAAATGTTTAGCATTCTTTTATATGTGACAATATGGAGTATTTGGTTTTTTGTTTCTGTGTTAATTTGTGTAGGATAATGGCGTCCAACTGCATCCATGTTGCTGCAAAGGACATGAATTATTTATTTTTTATGGCTGCCTAGTATTCCATCATGTATATGTACCACTTTTTTTTTTTTTTTAACCAATTTACCACTGATGGGCACTTACGTTGATTCCATATTTTTGTTATTGTGAATAGTGCTGTGATGATCATACTAGTTCATGTGTCTTTGGTAAAATTGTTTATTTTCCTTTGGTTTAATACTCAGTAATAGAATTGCTGAGTCAAATGATGGTTCTATTTGAAGTTCTTTGAGAAATCTTCAAACTGCTTTCCACAGTGGCTAAACTAATTTGCATCCCCACCAAGTGTGTATGCATTCCGTTTTCCCGGGAGCTTCACCAGCATGTGTTATTTTTTGACTTCTTAATAATTGCCATTCCGATCGGTGTGAGATGGTTCCTTTTGTGGTTTTGATTTGCATTTCTCTAGCGATTAGTGATGTTGAGCATTTTTTTTTCATGTGTTTGTTGGCTGCTTGTACATCTTCTGAGAAGTGTCTGTTCATATCTTTCGCCTAGTGTTTAATTGGATTATTTGTGTTTTTGCTTGTTGATTTATTTAAGTTCCTTTTAGACTGTGGGTATAAAGTCTTTGTTAAGATACATAGCTTATGAATATCTTTTCCCATTCTGTAGGCTATTTACTCTGTTGATAATTTCTTTTGCTCTACAGAAGCTTGTTAGTTTGGTTAAGTCCCAATTGTCAATTTTTCTTTCTGTTATAATTGCTTTTGGGGACTTATCCATAAATTCTTGGCCAAATCTGATGCTGAGAAAGGTATTTCCTAGCTTTTCTTCTAGAATTTTTATAGTTTGATGTCTTACATTTAAGTCTTTTAATCCATCTTGAGTTAACATTTGTATACAGTGAAATGTAGGGGTCCAGTTTCATTCTTCTGCATATGGCTAATTTAAAAAATAGAGAGTTCCAGCACCGCTTAATAAATAGAGAGTTCTTTCCCATTGCTTCTTTTTGTTAACTTTGTCAAAAACCAGATGGTTGGACTGGGTGCGGCGGCTCACACCTTTAATTCCACTACTTTGGGAGGCCGTGGTGGGTGGATCACTTGAGGTCAGGAGTTCCAGATAAGCCTGGGAAGCATGGTGAAACCTCATCTCTGCAAACAAACAAACAAACAAACAAAAAATAGCAACAACAAAAAAATAGCCATAATGGCATACAGCTGTATTCCCAGCTGCTTGTGGGGATTGAGGCGGGAAGCAGGAGGATCACTTCAACCTGGGAGGTCAAGGCTGCAGTGGTGCCGAGTTTGCACCACTGCACTCCAGCCTGGGAGACAGTAAGGCCCTGTCTCAAAAAAAAAAAAAAAAAAAAAAAAAAAAAATCAAATGGTTTTAGCTTTGTGCGGCTTTATTTCTGGGTTCTCTATTCTGTTCCATTGATTTTTGCATCTGGTTTTGTCCAGTACCATGCTGTTTTGGTTAGTGTAGCTTTAGTATAGTTTAAAGCAGAGTAATGTAATTCCTCTAGCTTTATTCTTTTTGCTTAGGATTGCTTTGGCTATTTTGGCTCCTTTTTGGTTCCATATGAATTTTGGAATAGATTTTTTTCTACCTATTTAAAATGACATTGATATTTTGATAAGGATAGCACTGAATCTGTAAATTGCTTTTGGCAGTAGGACCATTTTAACAATATGTATTCTTCCAATTCAAGAGTATGGAATGTTTTTTTCATTTTTTGTGTGTCGTGTGTGATTTCTTTCAGTAGTGTTTTGTAGTTTTCCTTATAGAAATCTTTCACCTTCTTGGTTAGATGCACTTCTAGATATTTTATTTATTTTGCAGCAATTATAAATGGGATTATGTTCTTGATTCAGCTCTCACTTAGAGTGTTATTGGTGTATAGAAATGCTACTGATTTTTGTACCTTGATTTCATAGCCTGAAAACTTACTGAAGTAGTTTATCAGTTCCAGGAGCCTTTTGGCAATGTCTTTAGAGTTTTCTAGTTGTAGGATCCTGTCATCCATGATGAGAGATAGTTTGACTTCTTTTCCTATTTGGATGCCTTTTCTTTCTTTCTCTTGTTAGATGGCTCTGGCTAGCAATTTCAGTACTGTGTTGAAGAGGAGTGGCGAGAGTGGGCATCTTTGTCATGTTCCAGTTCTCAAAGGGAATTGTTTTAGCTTTTGCCCATTAAGTGTGATGTTGGCATGGGTTTGTCACAGATGGCTGTTTTTATTTTGAGTCTGTTCCTTTGATGCCTAGTCTGTTGAGAGTTTCTTTTTTTTTCTTTTCATGAAGGAATCTTGGATTTTGTCAACGGCTTTTTCTGTCTCTATTGAGATCATCATATGATTTTTGTCTTTTATTCTGTTTTTATTCTGCTTGTGATAAAATGTGGTGAATCACATGTATTTATTTATTTAGGTTTAACCAACCTTGCATCCCAGGAATAAAGTCTATTTGATCATGATGAATTAACTTTTCGATGTGCTATTGGATTCAGTTTGTTAGTATCTTGTGGAGGACTTTTGTGTCGATGTTCATCAGGGATATTGGCCTAAAGTTGTGTTGTGTGTGTGTGTGTGTGCCAGATTTTGGTATCAAGATGATGCTGGCTTTGTAGGAGGACCTCTTCCTTGATTTTTTTTTTTTTTGAATAGTTTCAGTAGAATTGGTGTCAGTTCTTTGTACGTCTCGTAGAATTTGGCTATGAATCCATCTGATTTTTGTACATTGATTTCATAGCCTGAAACCTTACTGAAGTAGCTTATCAGTTCCAGAAGCCTTTTGGAAAAGTCTTTAGGATTTTGTAGTTGTAGGATCCTATCATCCATGATGAGAGATAATTTGACTTCTTTTCCTATTTGGATGTCTTTTCTTTCTTTTCTCTTGCTTGATCACTCTGGCTAGCAATTTCAGTACTGTGTTGAAGATGAGTGGTGAGAGTGGACATCCTTGTCTTGTTCCTGTTCTCAGGGGGAATTGTTTCAACTTTTGCCCATTAAGTGTGATGTTGGCCATGGGTTTGTCATATGACATTGACACATAATATGTCAATGTATATTACATTATGTTAAATTACTGAATTAGGTTTTATATATGTTATATATACTATATATATATTATAATGACTTACTGATTCAATTTCAGAGCTTATTATGGGTCTGTTCAGGTTTTCACTTTCTTCCTGGTTCAATCGTGGGAAGTTTGTGCAGTTCCAATATTTTTTTATTTCCTCTATATTTTCTAGTTTGTGCGTATAAAGGTGTTCATAATAGTCTCTGAGGATGTTTCGTATTTTTGTGAGATCAGTTGTAAGGTCATCTTTGTCATTTCTGATTGCCCTTCTTTGGAATTTCTCTTTATTTGTTTTTCTTTGTAAATCTAGCTAGCAGTCTATCAATTTTGTTTATTTTTTCAAAGAACCAATTCTTAGTTTCTCTGCTCTTTTATATGGACTTTTTAGTCTCAATTTTGTAGAGTTTTACTTTCAACTTTTAGTTATTTTTTTTCTTCTGCTGGCTTTGGGTTGATTTGTTCTTCTTTATCTAGTTTCTCTAGGTGCAATGTTAGATAATTAATTTGAAACCTTTCTAACTTCTTGATGAAAGTGTTTAGCACAATCAACTTTCTTAACACTGCTTTAGTTGTATCCCAAAGATTTTGGTAAGTTGTATCTCTATTTTCATTACTTTCAAATAAATTTTTGATTCTTGCCTTAATTTCATTGTTCAACCAAGAATTATTCAGGAGCAATTCGTTTAATTTCCATTTTTTCCCCATTTTTTGTGTAGTTTTGAGATATCTTGGTACTGATTTCTATTTTTATTGCACTGTGGTCTGAGAGTGTGCTTGGTATGATTTCAATTTTTTCAAGCTTTTTGGGACTTGCTTTATGACCAAACGTCTGGTTAATCTGAGAATATGTTCCCTCTGTGGATAAGAAGAATGTATAGTCTGTGGTTCTTGCGTGGGGTATTCTGTAGATGTCTATTAGGTCCAGTGGGTCAGGGATTGAGTTAAAGTGCAGAATTTCTTTGTTAGTTTTCTTCCTCAATAATCTGTCTAACGCTGTCAGTGGGGTGTTGAAGTCCCCCACAATTATTGTGTGGCTGCCTAAGTCTTTTTGTAGGTCAAGAAGAACTTGTTTTGTTAATTTGGGTGCTTCAATGTCAGGTGCATTTATATTTACAATAGTTAAGTCTTATTACTGAATGAATTCTTCATCATTATATAATGCCCTTATTTGTACTTCCTAACAGTTGTTAGTTTAAAGACTGTTTTATCTGATATGAGAACAGTGACTCCTGCTATTTTTTTTTTGTTTGTTTTGTTTTCTGTTTGCATGGTAGATCTTTGTCCATCCCTTTATTTTGAGCCTGTGGGTGAAATGTTGGACAATTTAAGATGAGTACTTGGATTCATATTTAATGTAAATGGAATTGTTAGGGTAAAAACATTTTTAGGGATTACAAAAAAGTAGACCCAGGTTAAATTGTGGATTTATCCTATAGGGCATTTTTGAGCTAATTACTTAACTTCAGAGCATCCCAGTATACTTCATGTAAAAAGAAAATTAAATGACAAAGTACATATTAATTATCTGTCACAGTGCCTGACTTTTCTTCATTCAAGAATATTTATTAAGTGCCTACTACATCCCTAACACATAGTATATGATTAATAAGAGATGCTTTTTTTCCATTTCCTTATTGGTAAGCACGCACACAAAACATGCAATAGCAGTATGGCACTGTAAAGACTCAGAAATAGGCATGATCAATGATGCCCAGGAAGACAGCACATATTTGCCCGATTAGATTGTTATAATTTCTTCTCTACCATACCACTTTCGGCCTTGTATATAGTTTCCCTTAATTAGACATAGGATTTAATAATGTTAATACAGAAAATTTTCAGTTTAATTTAGTGAAGGAAAAGTATTTTATTACTTTTATTAAAAACATATTCTCTCTGTATGACATATAAACTGAAAAAATCTATTTCTTGAATTTATGAAGAAATAAAATTAATATTTTAAAAACAAAGTTTGATCAACTAACTGAGCTATATAGGCCATTGCTTTTTTTCATTTTATATGAAGACAGCTTAGGAACTAGAATTGTCTTACTTTTCAAATAAGATGTGATATATAAAGATAAAGAATGTTTAAGGTCATGGTTTAGATTTACCCTTAAGCTTATATCAATAATTAAGGTCTGAAGACCTTCCAGGCAACAATTCCTTTTGTTTTCAAAGGTTAATTGCAGGGTTTTCCTACATAGTTCTAGCCTTTGAGTAAATATTCTGTTAGAAAATTAGTTAGCTAGCTCAATGTATCTGATTATTTGTGTCTATTTGCTAGCTGTAAAAAAATGCTTGGAAGTTAATCTGTAATGTCTAGATACTCATAACGTGTCTATACTCTAGTTTTATGGTGGCTTTGAACATGGTTTATACCACACAAAGATTACTTGGCTCAACCAATGAGTTCCATATTGTCTTTGTTTTTTTTAGGCTGACCTACTGCTTTGCCATCTTCTCATTTATATATTAATTTTAAAATAAGATAATCAGTAATGATGATCAGTTGTAGTTATCTCTACAATTTTCTCAACACTTTTAGGACTAGGCTAATATTGGTGTGCTATGATTTGGGTTGGTCTTGGTCCACTCACTTCATCTGGTTAGGCTTTAGATTTCTCATCCGTAAAATAAGAAGTTAAGATGCCAGATCTTTTCCTGATTGAACTTCCAATGGTTCTATTACTGGAATTTCTGTGCTGGACAATGTTGCTGCATTCATAGGTGCACTGTAGAGGTAAGTCTTCCCCCAGGGGATGCTTAGCATTTGGGCCCATTTTCAGGTAGTGATGAAATCAGTTACAGGGACTAGTTTGGGAAACTCATTTGTTTTGACATGAGGGATATCAGAGTAGGTGCAAGTTTGTTCTGAAAGTTTGCCTTTGGCAACCTGGAAAACTGTAGAGTGTTTGGGATTATTTATGACCTACTCATGAGTAAGACTTGAGGAGCCAGGGCAAAGAAACAGAAACTGAACCACAGAGGTCTTTTCTAGGGCCACACTTGCTTTAAACTACATACTTTAGGTTGCCAGTTATATTCAAGCTTAAATTATCTGATTTAATTTTGTCTCCATTTGTCAAATTAGTAAAGGAAATGACTAGATTTTTATTTTGCTGCATTCTATATAGATATGTCTGTTTAACTCAAACTGGTACCTCTGTGTGTGTGGGGGGGGGCGGTCTGTGTGTGTGTCTCTGTATGTGTATTTAGTCAACATATTTTCGATGAGAAAATACTGTGTATCAGAAACTACCTTAGGTTGATCAGGGCAGAGAGACTCATACTATTACCTAAGAAAGAGGTTGGCTCTTTCTTAGAATCTGTATGTCTTATACTATAACAAAGAGAGAGATGCCATTTCTGAAAATGTAGCTTTGAGGCCCCAAATGTATTAAATCTATAGCGTGCTGTCTCTGTGTTTCTATTTCATATTTGTTTTCTTTATGAACAGGGCTGTTTTTAACATTCAATTTGTAATTTCCTAAGCATTAGTACCCTAGTGTTACCATATTATGCAAAAGGTAACCAAATTAGTAGACTGAGCATGTGACAGTGTGTATTGAAAACTCAATCATGCTGTTATTATCTTGTTCCCTTAAAAATGTAATTAGAAGAAATAAAATGATACGGAGAGATAATATTGTACAGTTTTAAAATACACGAATGCTGACTAGCCTCCTTTTCTTTAAAACCAAAAATGCCCACAGAGCCTAAAGCTTCACATGGAATGATCTGAAACAGTGTTTGCTTTAGCAGGTGACAGTTTAATGTATATCATCTAGTAACTCTAGTTTTCTACTTAGAACATACTTGCTTACTTAAATGTTAGCCAGTTGTTTACGTGATAACTACCTCATGGAACAGTCTCTTCTGTGAAGTTTTTCCTGCCACCCACAGGCCATGAAATTGCACCTGTTTCCTGGTCACTGTAAACAATTGCTATCATGTTTATTGCTTTTTACCGGCCTTAAGAATAGTCTCCATTTTACTGAAAACCATTTGGATACATTCATATCTCATGTGTCCAAATCTGGTGTCCTATATCTTAAATATATGCATATTTTAAATATCTATATCTTAAATACATATATGTTGATATTTTATTCATGATATCTATATAATTATTTATATCATGTTTGTACAAATTATGTATGCTATAGCTATATTGCCCATTGCTTATCTTCAATAGGGATTTAATGATCAAAATTGCCAATGCCATTTATCAAGTTAGAAATACAAGCATTTGTAATATGTATCTCTATATACCTACCTATAGGTCTATAGAGCAATATTTGCTAGGAATTGCCAAT
This sequence comes from Macaca nemestrina, assembly GCF_043159975.1. Taxonomy (NCBI): domain Eukaryota; kingdom Metazoa; phylum Chordata; class Mammalia; order Primates; family Cercopithecidae; genus Macaca; species Macaca nemestrina. The sequence continues at coordinate 161,288,152 of NC_092129.1, read as the reverse complement.
AGATATCTCTTGAGAAATAGGTACTATAGGAAGTTAATTTGATGTATGCTAAGTAAAAGCAATTTAAAAACAAATTATGGTACTGTTCACAATCTATCATACGTAATATGTGCCATGGATATTTAAGATGATGATACTAATTTTATTTAAAGGGGTAGTCCATCTCCAGTGAATATCTTGATTGAGGGACTGGAATTTGATAGGATACATTTCAGGAAACACCAGATATTCAGAAAATACTAAAGGGGTCAATTTCATAGTTTGCAGCTGAAGATACTGTGATAATATTCCTGTCAATAATGTTCTACCTCCTGGTCTTGAGTAACTGTTTTTACATCTTGATGTAGTCCCAGAAAACATTCAGTGTTAAGCAACTAACTTCTTTAACAATTAATCAAAATAATTGAAGAAGTTGTGCAGTTTATCAAATCAAATATTTATTGACCTCTGAATAAATGTTAGTACAAGGAGAAATATAAATGTAACCAATATACTCATAGCATTGACTCCAGGGAATCTAAGACAAAGAGCATTGTGAGAATATTTCTCCTGTTGTAACCTGAAGAAAGCAAATACATTTGAAACTTTAGCCCCTTTCCAAGTATTACCCACCCACCAACCCCCAAATACACACACAATTTTGAGAGTCCAGAGAATTAGTCCATATGTTTTACCAAATAATCTTTCAAACTACCTTGTATAAAATATCGTTTTCCTCTTTTCTGATTCTGTTCAAATATTTCTGCTTCTCAGACCTCTTAATGTTTTGCAGGCTCTATGAATGTGATTTTCCATGGGTTCTGGTAATGAATAGTATTCAATGAGGATGAATGTGGGCTCATTATTACTCAAGTTACCATAGTTACCTGTCTGTCATTGGCACATACTCCCATTGCAACAGAGCTCTGGGAGGTTACCCAACACCATATGGGTTACCAGGTTCCCACATGTCCACAAGGTCTTGGCTGCAGGAGATGTTACCATGGTGTGCTTAGTGAAGATGCTCCCATGTCAAAGGCATGTTTTCATACCATTGTGCCAACATCTCAATGGCCTACAGTCATGCTTTGTTATTCAAATCCTTCAATATTCTAAACTCATGTTCTCCCTCAACTACACTAAAAGAATCCTAAAGCAGTATTCCCATGTGCTTCCAGTATCTTACAGGTAAAGTAGTCCTCTTTCAGTTTTCGCTCTCAGGCGCTTCTCATTCTAGTTCTCAGATCATGGGCACCAAGTTAGAGGACACATCTTAACAAGTGAGAGTGACAAATACAATGAATGTAACTCACTCCCACTCATCTTCTTTCATATGATTAGAGTCATAGCCCCCACACCCAACTCCTCTTTCAAAATCTTTCTTTTCTTGAAATAATTTATGTTTTAGTAGGTTCCTCAGGCTGTCACACATACTGATCATGAATAGGTATGCTCCACAAGTCTTTAAGAAAAATCCAGACAATCTATATTCTGACATGCTTACACTTGGAAAGAAAAATTTACTTAAACATTAAATTACATGATCTCCCAGGACTTTTTTTTTCCAATTGAGTTAAGTAGTGTGACCTATCTAGGGTAGGAATGTAGGGTAAAAGCAGAAGGTTATTGAAGATAGCTTGTTTTTCTGCCATTTGTGAATCTAAGTCAATGAAGAAATTTTACTGACTATGTAGGGAAGGGAGGGGCAGATGCCTTTGAAGAGAAAAAGGGTGGAAATAGACTGAGAAAGGTTTTTCCTAACTAAAGGAAAAGGCGGTGGTTTCCAAGATCTGTGAGGATTTGGGATTCAAGATCTACTTTCTTACAAAACAAAATGGTGACTGGAATCTGGGAAAGAGCTACATTGAACTCTAGTGACTGGAGCTCCTAGTCATAGAAAAGCCTCCTATCCTACATGACATGGGAACTTGTAGATTTCAAAGCTATGCAGGCATGGATAGTGGTTTTCCGTGTAACTAGGATGGGTCAAGGAATGGAAGACACAAGTATTTGTCGTCCATCTAAAATCTCCATCTAAAATCTCTGAATGATTGAATGAACATGAGAGAGGAAGCCTCAATAATTACCACAGTTGAATTTTCCACTAGTCTGGATGGTGGGAGTTTGGAGTTTAATTTATTTAAAGAAAACAAAGATTCTGAGGTTAAGACTTGAACTTGCAAGAACAACTTAATGAAGTTTAGAATGCAATCCATAAACATTAAGGCACTTAATTAGAAATTTTTGGCCTCATGACACATTTGATGATTTTCAACACTGAGCCTACATCTTTTAACTATGCAAGGTGGTATACCTCAAATGTCAAAATGAGTGCAAACTATAAGCACTTCAAAATTCCAAAGCAGGGCAACATTTGATCATAAATATGAGAGGAGCCCTCAGATGAAATAAATGACCTCTCTTGGGCCATAAACAAGGGACAGGTGTGGATAGCAGAGAAGAAAGGAGACTATCTCCAAGTAGTCAAACAGCATGAGCAAGACTGACGGCAGAAAGAATCATGTTTTCAGGGAGAGTGTGGAGACCTGCCTGACAGAGGAAAAGCAGAGGATGGGGCAGCAGATTCACTAAGGAAGTTGTTAGGACACAACTCTGAACCTTGGAATCTCAAGTTCACCATAACTCCCAAAGCTACTTTATAGCAGACACCAATCAGTTCAGCATTTAAGTGAATTAAATGATTGAGCTGCCAATTAAAATTTCCTTTTATATGTTGCTTTATAGAAAAAACTGTAAAAAGTAATAAATATCAATGTATTTACAAAGTAAATACTCTGTGCTAGGCTTTGCACTGATGGTTTACTTAAATATTATGTCCAATCCTTATTATAAACAGGCATAGGAGGTATTAGTGTCTTTATTTTACAGATGAGAAAACATGGACAAAGAAAGATTGAGTGCCTTGTTTAAATCAAATAGATTGAAAGTATTAACGCTATGAGTTATGAATCCCTGGCAGAACAATCTCTGGCTAAAGCCTGGACACTTTACTTTAGCAATACCACATTATCTCCCAGTATTAAAATATTTTCATAACTTACCAACAATACAATAGATGGATTATTGTATTCTGGGAGAATATATAATGAAAATAATTAATTAATTGAATGTAAATAAATAGATGGCTATTTCCTATTTTCTTTCAAATACAATGTGATATTTGAGGAATTTTAATAATAAAATGAAATTAAGCTTTTGGTGGATTTAGAGCAATTCTATTGTCAGGTGGAAGATACACAGAATTTACACAAACTACCAAAGCCAAACAGAGTAAGAGGAGAGTAAAATACAAAATAAGAAGAGCATAAAATTTCACTGTGCTAAGTCACAGATTATTTTCTATTTAAATTAAAATTATTTTAAAAGGGGCAGAATCAGTTATTTCTACAATGTGGATAACAGGAAAAATAATAGAAAATGAATGCAGTGGGTTGACTGATGGTCCCCCAAAGGAGGTGTCCACCCATGAGCTGTGAATGATCCTTATTTGGGCACGTGACCTCATTTAGAATAAAGAGTCTTTGTGGACGTTAAGGATATAGAGATGATTATCCTGGATTAGAGTGAACCCTAAATCCAACAACAAGTGCATGAGAAGAAGAGGGGAGGGACAAGAAGAGGAAGGGAGGGACAAGAAGAAGAGGGGAAGGGGGGGAAGGGAGGGGAAGAGAGGAGAGGAGAGGAAAAAAGAGAAGAGGGAAGGGAAGGGAAGGGGAAGAGAAGGGAGGGGAGGGGAAGGGAGGGGATGGGAGGGGAAGGGAAGGGAAGGGAAGGGGAGAAGATGGGATTCAGAGGAGAAGACCTTGTGATGGGGGCAGAGATTGGAGTGATGTGCCACAAACTAAAGAACTCCTGGAGCCACCAAAAGCTGGAGAAGACAAGGAACAGATCCTTTCTCAGAGCCTCCAAAAGAAACCAATCCTGCTAGCGCTTTGATTTTGGATTTCTGACTCCACAACTGTGCAAGAAAAAATTTCTGTTGTTTCAAGCCACCCAGTTGGTGGTAATTTGTTATGGCAACCTTAACACATTTACAAACAAACAGCCCTAAGGAATAATTTACGACGACAATATGTGGTTTAAACCACAAGTGTATTAGAGTTCAAAAAACAACTCTCTGTTCTGTGTGGAATGACTCCAGTCTTTCACCAAATAGTTTTCCCATGGACAAAAGAGGAAAACCAAAAAACAAGTAAATAAAATATATTCTCTACAAATGTGAGTGGTATACTGGGATTGAGCCTCAGTCTGCTTCTAGAAAGTTTTCTAACTGAATTTTCTGAAAAGCAAGAGTGGACACTATGAGGAAGTACCAGAATTTGCTGGAATTTGCTGTTTTCTGGTCATTAGAGAATTACATCCATTGTATATGCAGCTTAATTTGAAAAACAAGTCATCATATGCTTGAAAGAACAAATGCATGTATTTATCCACCTACAAACTCAGAGTTTAGGCTTCATTGGCTCTTACCTTTTCCTTAACTTCAAACACAAATGCATTTAAGTGAGTAGTGCACTCATGCATATGTGAAATGAAAGGCTGATGATTCAGTTATAACCACACACAAATGCCCCACAAATAAAGCATCTACTATAAATTTAATTAGTTATATGATTTATTTTGTTTTTATATGACCAGTACTTTGTTATTTTTAAATCATAGAAACACTTGATTATGTAACCACCATAAAAAAGAATCAGTATTCTCATAAATAATAGTGCCCACATTTAGAAATAGCGAATTAGCAAATTCTGGAGCTCATCTGTCAGTACTATATTTTCAGACTATATATCATTTTCATGGACACACAAATATTTTAATTATCCTCATCATTTATTGGGAAGGTTTCTCCATTTTGATTTACAACATGACAACACCTCTAGCAGCCTTCTAAAATCCAAACCCAAATAATACAGCATTATATGGTCATGTAAAACAACTTTTACCTTCTCTTCCATCTACTCTTAGGTTTCAGAGATGCTTTCTTGGCCACTGTTTGGATGTTCAGAGCCCATTTCATCTACGAAGCCTTCCGCTATCATCCTGATCAGAAATCAGTGTTCTCTAAATGTATTTTACTGTTACATGACTTTCAAACAACTTATTACATGCTGCTATGGGTTGCAGTGATTTACGGATGTTGTACTGCTCCTCTTTTTAGGTATAAGCTTCTTAAGTAGAGGTGGTACGTCACTTTCACTTGACATGTCACCTCCAATGACTGGCAGTCAATACCTGAGGTACCCTGTTGAGAAGGACCTGAAGGTGCTGTTCTGGCTCAGCAGGGGGAAAAATACCCTGATCCAATAGGCATTTGCAAAATAAGTGAATGGTTTTGCTCTTTCTGTTCTTTAGGGTAGGACCATAGTGTATTTATCTATTTCCAACAGTGCTTAGCACTGGGGTATATGTTTATTTCTTATAGGCCTCTAATTAGCTTCAACATAAAAATCCCAAAGTCCACCAGAACTGTACACAAACCAGTCACACATGCCTGAGTTCTTGTTCCTGGAATTCTAGGCCTGTTTTCCTTTAGTCTGCTTCAAACTTCCTTATTTTGGCTCCCTTTGGTCCTTGATTTGCTTAGCATTGCATTATGGTTTCTTTTCTTGATTTATAGTCCTTTGGATTAATAACTGGTTTCAGATTATTTATTACAAAGAAAAATCGACCAAGTAAATTCTTCTGTATTTCTCAAACCGTAATTTTAAGTACAGAAGCTACCCACCCTCCCATCTGAGACATCTGTGACCCACAGTAGTTTTCCATAGGCTGAGGCTGCAGCCGTCACCCATCACCCCCACAGATTCAGGCAGGAGTATATCTTGCACGAAAGAGGCTGTGCATGAGTGGTGCTTGATAGATTTTTATTTTAATCAGTTGATTTTTAAAAGTGTGTGTGTATTATGGGGACCTGTGTACCATAGATCCTTCTCCTGGCTTTTTGTGAAAAATGTGATACTTTATACTTGAGTTCTTAGATAAAATTAATAAAACATTGAATTATCGATCTGTCTTCACATTTTCAGTGAAATATTTGGTACTGAGAAAAAAAACAAAAACAAAAACAAAAACTGAACTGAGCCTGAAGTCTGTGGTTTTGAATAACACTTAGGTATGTGGTTTCAAAAAACAATTTGACCTTCACAGGAGTAAAAGGCCTTTTTTTCCTGCTTTTATGCTTCATTTTGGTGATAGCAATTTTTTTTTGTATAGCACAATGTCTTTTAAATACAATTTAACCAGCAAGTCAAACAAAAAAAAATTATTGTATGCATTCAAGATGTTCATAATTTTAAAAAGGAGACTAGTGTTTTTTTTTGTTTTAACCTTTCCACAGGCCTTCATAAATGATGTTACAGATATATTGTGTTTGCTGCCACCAGGACTTGTTGATGGAAAAGAAAATAATCCATTCATAAGCCTTAGGGTATTTTGTAGGGCACCATATGCTCTGGGATTGGGTATTAACACAGCATGGAAGGCTGCTATGTCTGTCAGTTTTTTGGAAGCTGTGGAAGTGAGGAGGATGGGAATAAGAGTTCTCTAAACAAGTGGATGATCACACACACACACACACACACACACACACATTGGAATGGCAGGGAAATTCAGGTAGGTGTTATAGTTCTAACAGGTACATCAGAGAAAACGTTAGTTGAAGCAGGAAGGTAAGGGGAGATCAAAAAAAACTTTACAAACTTTAAAGTTGATGGTCCTCAAGTTCGTCAAATGGAGATAGAGCACTCATAGTTTTATGGGATGTAAGTAGACAAGAATTCTAGTCTCCAGTAGGGTAGAGCTAAAGGTCAAGGTGCAGTGGTTCAGAACTCACAAACAATGAAGACACAGCTTAGCTTTAGCCTAAGCCAAGAAATTTAGGCAAGAAAAACTCAGCATCTAGGTTTTGTATTTTGTAAAAGAATCATGGCAATCAACAAGAGCAGGGAAGGGAATGAAGTTACACAGGAGGTAGGTCTCAGTCTTGTTTTACGTGGCTTTTGCTCAGCACAAGAATAGCAGCAGAGGCAGTGGAAGAGTCACCACCCCGTTGTGGAGGCCATTCAGGGAGTGCCTGTGAGTCGCTTTCTCCCTAATTCCCTGACAGCAATAGATAGGGCACAGGCTTTGGAGGCACACCTGTTGTAAAACTATTCAAGATAATTAACCCTTTGGAATATCAGTGTGCTAAAATATAAATGGTGGCTAATACCCTGTGTTATTGTGAATACTAATTGACACAATGTATGTAAAGTACTTAGTACATTGCCTGGCATATAACAAACAATCCCCCAAGCAGGAATAGAACCCTTAAATATCTAAATATTATTACTATTCTAGATGGGAATTCTGAGTATCAGTGATTTTAGGTAACTTGCCCAAGTCACTCAAATAGTCAATGGTGATCCAGGATTCACAATCAGATTTGTTTAAAGTCAAAGCTTCTATTTTTTTCAACTCAATCACACTGGATGTAGGTATAATTCAGCCCAAATTCACAGTCAGATTTGTCTAAATCCAAAGCCTCTACCTTTTCAACTAGATCATACAGGATGTAGGTGTAATTCAGCGCAAATTTAGATACTGTGAGGAAGAATGAATTCATTCTTGGCAGTATCAGTCACGTGGCTACTTTGTAATGATAAGTCAGTTTCCCTAAACAAGAACTACTGTGGCTTTTTGCCAAGGTAGGTAATAAAATAGTGCTGTAATGTTTAAGTTTTACTTGATTTACATATTTGAGTGACTTTAAATAATCCCAGCGGCATTTGGTGCTATTATGAAAATTGTATTATATATGCTTTGGATTCTAGGCACAGACTACATAGTTTTTTCAGGTTCACACCATGAAATAAAGGTGAAGGGGCTGTTTCAAACATTTTAAAGGTACTTTTTCAGAAGTCAAGTCAAGACCTACCATTGGAGTTTCTCAACATTTTGTGTATATTTATATATATATATATAGAGAGAGAGTATATATTATACATATAGTGTAGGCATAAAAAAACTGTCCTGTGCATTTCTCTCCTCACTTACTTAAACTTGCTACTTTTCTGACATAATGTGCCAGTCATACAAGGTAAATATGGAATATGAAGTTATACAGTGACGAGTGGGTGACACATTTCTTAAACTCTGCCCAAGACCCATTGCTATGTGGTTCTCTAGAGGTGGCATGAAATTAAGAGTTTCCACCTGGAGCCTAATATGTGCCTATTTATTCAGGTACAAATCACTCTAATAATCACAAAAGGAGCTTTCTGTGTAAAACTTCAGCAAGACAGCAGATCCTGTGGCTCTTTGGATGCTAACTTTGATTTATGAAGAGAGAAAAATAAGACAATACAAAAAATGCTATGCTAGTCAGAAACCAGTGAAGTGAGATCAAGAATAACACTTTGTTCTGATCAGTGGAAGGTCAGAACTAATCCTCTCTCTCACCCTCATTTTGAGACCATCAGAGTGCAGTTTTGCAGGGGAATGATGAATTGGGGGTTGTCTTAGCTTGCTAGGTGCTGTAGATCTCATTTATTTTATTTTACAAGTCATTTGGCACAATGGTAATAATGACAATGAAATTGGATTCCTGCTACTTAAAAAGGCCTTCTACTTTGTGCATAAATACCTGAGCCCATGCATTCAGTTGTCAGGGGAAGGCCATTATCCAGTTGCCACCTCTAGTTACAGTAACTTTAATTTGGTTATTTAGTATTATAGTCAGTTCACACATAAGCAGGATGAGGCAGATACCTACACAATACTTGCAACTAGTGTGAAAATTATCTCTTTCCCCCAGAATAGTTTGTCCACTTGCACGTAATAGAATCTCAAATTTTGGCCAGGTGCAGTGGCTCACGCTTGTAATCCCAGCACTTTGGGGGGGCCGAGGCGGGCAGATCATGATGTCAGGAGTTTGAGACCAGCCTGACCAACATGGTGAAACCCCATCTCTACTAAAAATACAAAAATTAGCTGGGTGTGGTGGCGGGTGCCTGTAATCCCAGCTACTCAGGAGGCTGAGGCAGGAGATCGCTGGAACCTGGGAGGCAGAGGTTGTAGTAAGCCGAGATCATGCCACTGCACTCCAGCCTGGGTGACAGAGCAAGACTGTCTCATAAAAACAAACAAACAAACAAACAAACAAACAAACAAACAAAAAAAACCACTCAACTTTTTCCATTAAAGAATCCTGTATTTCTTTTAAAACTCCATGCCTATATATATACATACATTTTAATATGCTGCTGTTTGTTATAAGTCATTTACCTATTCATGTGAACTGTATTACCTCCTCCAGGACAATTAGCAATGACTTTTAAGTAACATGAAAGAAGGTCGTGTGTCTGATGATTCTCTATTCCATACATGGTACCTGGTACACTCTTATGCACATGCACTTAAGAAAAGATTTTTGATAAAAATAAGTACTTGATTTCAGTGAACAATGGAAATCCTCAAGTTCCAGGTACTATGGGATGGGAAATTTTGATGGAAGAAGAAGGAAGAATAATAATGGAGAACAAAGGCACAAATGAGATATTGTCAAAGATTGGTACGTAAAGAATAAATATATGAATGGTATGGATGGAGTGAGCATGAGAGTTACCAAAAAGAAAATCAGGGGCATAGGAAGAGAACATAGGAAATATTTCCAAGACTAAATTCACAGTTATGCCTTAGGCTAATCCCAACAGAAAGATATATAAGATCTTGCAAACTGAAGCTTTTCTTAGCAATCAACTCCAAATTGACTGTTTCAAACACACACCTCTCCTCTCTAACCTGATCCCACTGTGGTAGTCAATTTGGATTATTTTCAAAAGTATCCCTTCTAAGGTTCCTGATGAAATATACTGAGCACATTTTGTCCCCTTGAAGTAAATGTGCTTTCCACGGTTCATTAAATCACCATGTCTCCAGCATAATTCAATTCTAGCCTCATATACACCTTAGAACTAAGCCACACATTACCAAACAACACCCCTCCTCTTTACTATCACAGAATTTGATCATTATATTTTCTTAAAATAAAAGGTAGTTTTATAAATGAGCTTGCTCCATTCAGTTCTGGCTCTTCTAATAACCAGCTTCAAGGGTTTCAATTTATTTAACAATGCTGTCATTTAAAGTATGAATTTTTAATCTGTGCACGCGCGCGCGCGCACACACACACACACACACACACACACAAGAAAAACAGAATTAAAAATACTTCCACTTGCCACTGATGACTCTGAAGAGTTAATATACTCAGAGCTGGCTATTATTAATATTTTGGGCCAGTCAAAATGTGTTTGCCTTGAAGGAGTTTAACCACAGTAGCAGCTGATTAAATGGGGTTTCTTAGCTTTCTGCTCAGATAATTCCATGCTCTAGCTTCAAAAAGTGACAGCTTAGAAGCTTAGACACCTAATAATCCCCAGGTGCCCTGAAATCACGAGATACCGCAACACTGAAAAGCTGAGGGTTCAAGTGGACAGCGTGGAAATAATATGTTTACAAGTGAAAATGCATATAGTACACATAAGCAGTTTGCATCCCTGCAGAAATTAGAAATTATTATAATTTCTTTCCAGATTGAGCTCATGAGTACACTTCTTACATTAGTGCACGTATTTCTTACACCACTATTGACAGATCTTTCATATTACACCTTGTAGCTGAAGTGACAGTCCTTGCCTTAGCACCTAGGCTATATCAGTAAAAGGGGACATTTTATTCCAAAGGCCACATACATTTACACATTTCTCCATGCAGCATTGATGTATTTGTGTATCGTGTGCCATGCAGTACTCTATATGTTGGTGAAAAAGACAGGCAAGGTCTTTGTGCCAAAAGACTTTACATACAAGTGGAGGGAGAGAGATATTAAAGAACTGTACCAATAAATGAATGATATAATTTTAGAGAGAGATGGTGCTAATAAGAAATAAGCCAGAGTACTAGGATAGAGAGACATGGGTGCAGGTGGTCAAGAAAACTGTCGTTGAAGACAAGTTGTCATTTGAGTAGAGGTGTGATGATGGGAAGAAGTCAGTCCTGAGATCTCAAGTGACAATTCCCTGGCCCATGAAAAGGCAAACATAGAAATGAGCCGTCATGATCAGGGAATACAGAAGACCATTGTATTAAGAGTGGGTTGAATGATAAGGAAAGTGGTAAATGAGTTGGAGAGAACAGAGAGACAAAATAAGAGGGAAAGACAAAATACAGTCTTGCAAGAATTTGGATTTATTTTAACGATATGATTTGGATTTTTAAAAGCTCACTCTGACTTCTGTTCAGGAGTGGCATTATGAGGCCAAGGATGAAATGAAGGAGGCTGGTTATTTTACGCCCTAAATCTTATAAAGATCAAAACTCTTAAGTTTCGAGTGCTGCTAATTCTTCTTTGATGTATGAATGACTGTGGCTGTGAAGGTGTATAACATCATTGCTCTATTCTACTCAGTGTGAAGAAAGGAAGCCCAGCCTACAGTTCTTACTTGTTTTATGTTGGGGTGATAGGGATGGGAGAAGAAGTTTTCTTCAGGTCCTTTCACAGGAGTTTTGTGCATGATTTCAAAACAAGAATAACTGTCACAAAGTTTTTATTTGTAGCCCTTTCTGAGTTAGGGTGGTAATGCAGAAATAACATAAGGCTTGGAATCAGATTTAGAACACACTCTCAACCACTTATTAGTTACGTAATTTAATTTTCTTAGTTTTTTATTTTTGTGGGTATGTGGTAGGTGTATATATTTATTGAATATATAAGATATTTTGGTACCGGCATGCAATGCATAATAATCATATCATGGAAAATTGGGTATCCATTCCATCAAGTATTTATCCTGTGTTTTGCATTCCAATTATACTCTTTTAGTTATTTTAGAATGTACAATTAAATTATTGTTGGCTATAGTCCCTCTGTTGTGCCATCAAATATTAGGTTTTATTTATTCTTTCTATCCTCCCCCAAACCCCTAAACCCGTCCTACCCTTCCCAGCCTCTGGTAACCATCCTTTTATTCTCTATCTCCATGAGTTCAATTGTTTCGATTTTTAGATCCCACAAATAGGTGAGTACATACAATGTTTGTTTTTCTGCGCCTGGCTATTTTAACTTAACATGATGATTTTCAATTCCTTCTATGTTGTTGCAAATGATAGAATCTCATTCTTTTTATGGCAGAATAGTACTCCATTGTGTATAAGTACCACATTTTCTTTATCCATTTATCTGTTGATGGACACTTAGGTTACTTCTACTTCTTGGCTATTGTGAACAGTGTTGCAACAAATATGGGAATGCAGATATCTCTTTGATACACTGATTTAATTTCTTTAGGGTATATATCTAGCAGTGGGATGGTTGGATCACAAGGTAGCTCTATTTTTAGATTTTTTAGGAACCCCTAAACTGTTCTCCATAGTGTTTGTACTAATTTACATTCCCACCAACAATATACAGGGGTTCCCTTTTCTCTACATCCTGGCCAGCGTTTGTTATTACCTGACTTTTGGATAAAAGCTATTTTAACTGGGTGAGATCATAACTCCTTGGAGTTTTGATTTGCATTTCTCCTACAATCAATGACGCTGAACACCTTTTTATATGCCTGTTTGCCATTTGTATGTCTTCTTTTAAGAAATGACTATTCAAATCTTTTGCCCGGATTTTAAATTAGATGACTAGATATTTTCCTATAGAGTTTTTGAGTTCCTTATATATTCTGGTTATTCATCCCTTGTCAGATGCAAATATTTTCTCCCATTCTCTGGGTTGTCTCTTCTCTTTACTGATTCCTTTGTTATGCAGAAGCTGTTTAACTTGATGTGATCCAATTTGTTCCTTTATGCTTTGGTTGTCTGTGCTTGTGGGTGTTACTGAAGAAATTTTGCCCAGAGTTTTCCCAAAGATTTCTTGTAGTAGTTTTATAGTTTGAGGTCTCAGATTAAGTTTTTAATACATTATGATTTGATTTTTTTATAAGGCAAGAGATAGGGATCCAGCTTCATTCTTCTGCATATGGATATTCAGTTTTCTCAGGACCATTTATTGAAGAGACTGTCTTTTCCCGAATGTATATTCTTTGGACCTTTGTCAAAAATGGGCTCGCTGTAGGTGTGTGGATTCATTTCTGGGTTCTCTATTCTGTTCCATTGGTCTGTGAGTCTGTTTTTATGCCCGTACCATACTGGTTGTTTGTTTGTTTCTTTGTTTTTCCAGAGCTCTGCAGTATAATTTGAAGTCAGGTAATGTGATTCTTCCACTTTGTTTCTTCTTGCTCAGGATAATATTGGCTCTTCTGGACCTTTTGTGGTTCCATATAAATTTTAGGATTATTTTTTCTATTTCTGGGAAGAATGTCATTGGTATTTGGATAGGAATTGCATTGAATCTGTAGATTGCTTTGGGTAGTATGGACATTTTAATAATAATGATTCTTCCAATTCACGAACATGGAATATCTTTCCATTTTGTTTGTGTGTGTGTGTGTGTGTGTGTGTGTGTTCTTTTCAATTTCTTTCATCAGCATTTCATAGCTTGCATTGTACAGATCTCTCACTTCCTTGGTTAAGTGAATTCCTAGGTATTCAATTTTATTGTGGCTATGGTAAATGAGAGTATTTTTATTTCTTTTTCAGGTTGTTCACTGTTAGTATATAGAAATACTACTGATTTTTGCATGTTGATTTTGTATCCTGCAACTTTACTGAATTTACCAGTTTTAATAGTTTTTGGTGGCATCTTTAGGTTTTTCCAAATATAATATTATATCATCTGCAAATACAGATAATTTGACTTCTTCATTTCCAATCTGAATGCCTTTTATATCTTTCTCTTGTCTGATCGCTCTAGCTAGGACTTCCACTACTCTGTTGAATAACAGTCTTGACAGTGGGCATCCTTGTCATGCTACAGATCTAAGATAAAAGGTTTTCCATTTTTCCCCATTCAGTATGATGCTAGCTGTGGGTTTGTCATATAAGGCTTTTATTATGTTGAGGTATGCTTGTTCTATACCCAGCTTTTTGAGAATGTTTATCATGAAGGGATGCCAAACTTTATCAAATGCTTTTCCAGCATTAATTGAAATGATTATATGGTTTTTGTCCTTCATTCTGTTGATATAATGTATCACATTCATTGATGCGTGTTGAACCATCCTTGCATCCCTTGGCTAAATCTGATTTGGTCATGATGAATGACCTTTTTAATGTATTGTTGAATTCAGTTTGCCAATATTTTGTTGAGGATTTTTGCATCAATATTCATCAGGGATATTGGCCTATAGCTTTCTTTTGATTGATATGTCTATGTCTGGTTTTTGTATCAAGGTAATACTGGCTTGGTAGAATGAGTTTGGAAGTATTTTCTCCTTCTCTATTTTTCAGAGCAGTTTGACAAGGACTGGTATTAGTTCTTCTTTAAATGGCAGTGAAGCCATTGGACCCTGGGTTTTTCTTTGCTGGGAGATTTATTATTACAGCTTCAATTTCATTACTTGTTACTGGTCTGTTCAGGTTTTGGATTTCTTAATGGTTCAATCTTGGTAGGTTAAGTGTGTCTAAGAATGTATCTGTTTCTTTAGATTTTCCAAATTGTTGGCATATAGGTGCTTATAGTAGCCACTAATAATCCTTTACATTTCTGTGATATGAGTTATAATATCTCCTTTTTCATCTCTGATTTTATTTATTTGGGTATTCGCTCTAATTTTCTTAGTCTGGCTAAAGCTTGTCAATTTTGTCTAACTTTTCAAAACATCAACTTTCTGTTTCATTCATCTTTTGTATTGTTTTCTTTATTTAGATTCATTTATTTCTGCTCTGATTTGTATTATTTCTTTTCCTCTACTAATTTTTCATTAGGTTTTCTATTGTTTTTCTAGTTCTTTAAGATGCATCATTAGGTAATTTATTTGAAGTTTTTCTTTGTTTTTGATGTAAGGACTTACAGCTATAAATTTCCCTTTTAGTATTGCCTTCACTGTATCCCATAGGTTTTGGTATGTTGTGTTTCCATTATCATCTGTTTCAGGAAAATTTTCAATTTTCTTTTTAATTTTTTCATTGACTCATTAGTCATTCAGGAGCATACTGTTTAATTTCCATGTGTTTCTATATTTTCTAAAATTACTGTTGTTACTGATTTCTAGTTTTATTCCACTGTGGCCAAAGAATATGCTTAATAGTATTTCAAATTTTGAATGTTTTAATACTTGTTTTGTGACATAACATATGGTCTCTCCTTGAGAATGATCCATGTGCTGAAAAGAATGTATATTATACAGCTGTTGGATAAAATGTTCTTTAAATATCTATTAAGTTTTTTGTTCCATAGTGCAGATTAAGTATGATGCTTCTTTGTTTATTTTCTGTAAGGGAAATCTGTCCAATGCTAAAAGTGGAATGTTGAAGTCTTCAGCTATTGTATTGTTTTGAGGTCTATCTCTCTCTTTAGCTCTAATAATTTCTTTTATATATCTGGGTACTCCAGTATTTGGTGCATACCTACTTACAATCATTAGATCCTTTTTTGAATTGACCCCTTTATCATTATATACCAATCTTCTTTGTCTCTTCTTAAAGATGTATTTTTAAAATCTATTTTGTTTGAAATAAGTATAGCTACTCCTGCTCTCTTTTGGTTTCCATTGGCATGGAATATCTCTTGCCATCTCTGTTATCAGTCTATGTGTATCTTTATAGGTGAAGTGTGTTTCTTGTAGGCAACAGATCATGGGGTCATGTTTTTTTCATCCATTCAGCCACTCTATGTCATTTAATTTGAGAGTTTAGTCCACTTACATTAAATGTTATTATAGATAACTGGGACTTACTCCTGCCATTTTGTTATTTGTTTTCTAGATTTTTCACAGTCTTCTTTTCAAAAAGAAACTAATAAAAGCTCTATACTAACTTTGTCCTCCTGCTTGAGTTTCTTGGCAAGGCTCACTACTGTGGGATGAAGTGCTCTGGGGTCATAGGTAAACATGAAAGGCAGTCTTGGAAACAAGGACTGCAATTCCTAGGCAATTCCTAGTGCTAGACTGGGTTCAGAGCCAGTGAACTACGGTGGCATGTGACCTAGCAAGATACAAGCTGGTGCAGCTAAGGGAATGCTTGCACCATCCCTCCTCCAACCTGAGGCAACACAGCTGGCAGCAACAAAAGGGTCTGCTTCTTTATGCTCAAGAAGAGGAGAGCTAAGAGTCTTTTTTGGGTTAAATCTACCTGATGTTCTCTAACCTTCTTGTACTTGGATATTGATATCTTTTTCTAGATTTGGGAAGTTCTTTGATATTATCCTTTTGAATAAACTTTCTACCCCTATCACTTTCTCTAACTCCTCTTTAAGACCAGTAACTCTTAGATTTGTCCTTTTGAGACTATTTTCTAGATCCTGTAGGCATATTTCATTGTTTTTTATTCTTTTTTCTTTTGTTTTCTCTGGCCATGTATTTTCAAATTGCCAGTCTTCAAGTTCACTAATTCTTTCTTCTGCGTGGTGAATTCTGCTATCAGGAGACTCTGATGCATTCTTTAGCATGTTGGTTACATTCTGTAATGCTAGAATTTCTGCTTCTTTTTAATTTTTTAAAAATCTCTTTGTTAAGTTTATCTGATAGAATTCTGAATTCCTCCTTTGTGTTATCTCGAATTTCTTCAAATCAGCTATTTTGAATTTTTGGCCTGAGAGGTCATATATCTCTGTCTCACCAGGATTGGTCCCTGGTGCCCTATTTAGTTCACTTGGTGAGATCATGTTTTTCTGGATGGTGTTGATGATTGTAGATATTGGTTGGTGTCTGAGTATTGAAGAGTTAGGTATTTATTATGGACTTTGTGGTCTGGGTTTGTTTGTGCCCATCCTTCTTGGGAAGGCTTTCTAGGTATTCAAAGGAACTTGGGTCCCAACCCCTATAATGCCATGGCTTTGACACACTCATGGAGATACTGCCTTGGTGGTCTTGGACAAGACTAGAATAATTCTCTGGGTTATCAGGCAGAGGCTCTTGTTCTTTTCCCTTACTTTCACCCAAATAAATGGTGTCTCTCTCTCTCTGTTCTGAGCCACCTGGAACTGGGATATGGTGATGCAAGCACCCCTGTGACCACCATCATTGGGACTGCAATGGGTGAGACCTGAAGCCAGCACAGCACTGGGCCTTGCCCAAGGCCCTTCCCTTTAGGGCAGTAAGTTTCTTCAGGCCCTGGGTAACTCCAGAGATGCCATCTGAGAGCCAAGGATTAGAGTGAAATATCCTAGCAATTTACCTGATGTTCTATTCTACTGCAGCTAAGCTCAAACCACAATACAAAGTTCTCACTCTTCCCTCCCTTTTCCATAGGCAGAGGATCCTCTCACTGTGGTCAGCACCACCACTGGTCCATTGGGTGTTCTGACAGGCCACTTCTCATGTTCACTTACAGCCCAAGGGCTCATCCGTCAGCTTATGGTGAATGCTGACAAGCTTGGGACTCACCCTTCAGAGCAGTGGACTCCTCTGTGGCCCAGGGCAGGTCTAAAAATGCTGTGCAAGAGCCTAGGCCTGGACTTGGGGACCCCAAGAGCCTACTTTTGCTCTACTCAACTGTGGTTGAGCTGGTAGCTAGGGTGCATGACAAAGTCCCATTTACTTTTCCCTCTGCTTGTCTCAAACAGAAGGAGTGTTTCACTGTAGCCACCACAGCTGGGAATGTGCTGGGTCACCCCGAAGCCAGCATGTCTCAGAGCCCAAGGCCCATGGTGTATTACCTGGGTATTGTTGCTGTTTAATCAGAGCCCAAGGGCTTTTTAGTCAGGAGGTGATGAATCCTGCCAGGACTGGGCCCTTCCCTTCAAGACAGCAGGTTCCCTTTTGGCCCAAGATGTGTCTAGAAATGTCCCTGAGCTAGGGTCTGGACTGGGGGCCTAATGACTTTGCCCAGTGCTCTATCCTACTGTGGCCGGTATCCAAGGTTCAAGACAACATCCTCTTGACTCTTAGGTCTCTTCTTCCTGAGCAGAAAGAAGGAGACCCTTTTGTTGCTGCCAGCTGTGTTGCCTCAGGTTGGGGGAGGGATGGTGCAAGCACTCCCTTAGCTGCACCAGCTTGTATCTTGCTAGGTCACATGCCACCCTAGTTCACTGGCTCTGAACCCAGTCTAGCACTAGGAATTGCCTAGGAATTGTAGTCCTTGTTTCCAAGACTGCCTTTCATGTTTACCTATGACCCCAGAGCACTTCATCCCACAGTGGTGAGGCTTGCCAAGAAACTCAAGTTCCGACCACTAGACTGAAGGATTCACCTCTGGCTAGAGCTGGTCCAAATGTTCCCTCTGTGTGCAGGCACTGGAGGAGACCAGCATGGCTTTATTCCTTGCCATGACGGGATGGCACTGAGTTCAATGTAAAGTCCCCCGGCATTGCGAGCTCATTCTCCAAAGGGCGCAGATTCTCTCTCCATGCTGCATGGCCACTGGCAGCGAATGGGGAAGTGGTGCCACTGGTGATTCAAGACTGTCTCTCCTGCCCTCCTCAATGCCTTTCTCTATGATATGAAGTTAAATCCAGGTGCTGTGATTTCTCATCTGATTTTTGGGTCTTGTGATGGTGCTTTTCTCTATGCTGTTAGTTGTTAAAATTTGGTCTTCCAGCGGTGGCAGTGAGGGTGGGAGTGGGCAATGAATGGTATTAGCTTCCATCTTGCTCTGCCTTTAGAGTTAAATAATTTTGGGGAAGTCAGTTAATGTATCTGAACCTCAGGTTCCATCTCTTTCAAGTAAAGGAAATAGTACCAGTATGTAAGATCAAGTAAGACAGTGCATGTGACAGCACTTTATAAATTTTAAAGCGCTGTAGAACTGTTGGGCATTTTGATTAATGAGTATCTAGGCTGACTTCTATATTTCATAAGGTGGAGATAAAAATATATTAAGGTGCACTGTCAGTGTCATACACAAAAGTGGGCCTCTAGGGCTGAACTCCCATCACTATCCTGTAATACTTCCAAAACTCCAAAGTGAAGGTGAAAGTAGGAATTGAAAAGGGAAGGATGGACAGGCAGGGTGGCTCATGCCTGTAATCCCAGCACTTTGGGAGGCCAAGGGGGATGGATCACCTGAGGTCAGGAGTTTGAGACCAGCCTGGCCAACACGGTGAAAACCCGTATCTACTAAAAATGCAAAAATTAGCCAGGCATGGTGGCGGGCACCTGTAATCGCAGCTACTCGGGAGGCGGAGGCAGGAGAATTGCTTAAACTCGGGAGGTGGAGGTTGCAGTGAGCCTGGATCGCTCCATTGCACTCCAGCCTGGGCAGCAAGAGTGAGGCAGAAAAAAAAAGGGGGGGAAGGGGGAAGGAGATAACAATCACCTTAAAAAAGAAAAGAAAAGGTTGGAAGGGAAATGTAAAGGATCATGTAGTCTCTAGGTTGACAAGCTTTTTCTATAAAAGGCCAGAAAGTAAATATTTCAGGCTTTACGGGTCACACATTCTCTGTTGCAGCTGCTTAACACTGCTGTTGTAGCACAAAAGCAGCACCAATAGATCATATATTAAAAAAGTGAACATGCTTGAATTTCAATATAACTTTATTTATGGACATGGAAATTTGAATTTCATGTAAGTTGCATAAGTCAAAAAATATTATTTTCTTTTTGATTGTTTTTCAGTCATTTAAAAATGTAAAAGTCATTCTTAGCTCATGGGTCATGCAAAAATAAGTGGTGGGATGGATTTGACCCAAGTGTTGTAGTTTACAAACCCTGATGTGATCTATTTCTCTAGGTCCTGGATTAACTGTGAGGGATAATCTAAATCTACTAGCTGCTAATTTAGCTATTAAGGAAACTTGAAAAAATAGGATAATGAGGACTTTGCAGTGAGAGAATATAATTCAAAAATCAAATAATGAAAAAAATCTATTTATACAGAGAATTTTTAAAAGACTTTATTTAGATAAAAAGGGTGATTTACACATACTGTGCCAAAGAAAATGAAGACATATACTGGACCTCCACTGATAAGAATGTCCAGCTAGATTAAGAAATTTGCTAATTGACACTTGTAAGTTTAGAAAAGATAAACAGAGCTTCATCTGTAGGACACATAAGCTGTGTTGTCATGCACAGACAGACCAAGTTCACTGTTGCTAAGAATCCTGTCAGATTAAATCAACCTGCAAATATATAATTGTGACATCTTGTTCTCTTTGGTACAGTGTGTGCCACTGTAGTCATTATCTCAAAGCTCTTTCACTCTGAAGAGCATCACTGTTTAATTATATTCTTTTATGAGAACTCATTTGTAGACATCATCCTCTTTCAGAGTTGGCTTTGCTGAGGGAAAGTAGGTCATTTTTTCAAGACTGTCCCAGTAGTGCTGAATAGTAAGCCTCTCAACAATGTCCTTTTAAATAGAGCATCTTGTGGAACCAAAACTCCTTGTTCTTGCTTTAAATTCTTTAGCTGTAAGTTGACAGATGAACTTACATCCCAATTCCTACAGGCCCTCGCTGTCCACAACAAGGCCCAGGGGAAGATTATGGGCTTGTGGTCTGTTCAGTCTAGCATGTGGGTCAAACTCTTCATAACAAATGGAGAAAAACGTATTTTATTTCCATATCAAAAGCTAAAATTATGAGTTATTTGAGAATAATCTCTAAGAAACTCTGTGAGAAAAGGAATAATAGTTAATATGTGATATGAGGCTTGAGAAAGACAAAAGGTTGACAAACTATGGCCCAAGGACCATATCTGACCCACTATTGTTTTAATAAATGTAGTTTTATTGGAGCATAGTCATGTTTATCTATGTGTTGTCTATGGCTTTCTTGCTACAACAGCAGACTTAAGTAGTTGAAACAAAAACGTACAGCCTGTAAAGTCTATAACACGTACTGGTCCTTCAGAAAAAAGTCTTGCTCACGCCTGCTAAAGACTGTCAAAATCACAAAGTTAAAACTATAAATGAACTTTAGTTAGCTATTCAAGTGTCGATAAAACTTTCAGAATTACATTCTATTTGTTATGCTATCTTCAACTTAAAATGAGACATAATGCCAAAAGTGCTTTTATTCCCCTTTGTTCATCTAAATTAATACATCTGGCATAGTACTACTGTGTGTTCTCCTGGTACTTCAAAAAGAAAAAAACCCACAAAGTTCTTTCTGAGTGTGTGTGTGTATGTGTGTGTGTGTGGTGTGTGTATGTGTCTGATTATGTGTGTTTAACAAAAACACAATTTCTGAGTTTTTCATTTTAAATTGAAATGGGAGATATATGTTCCTGCTCTCAGCATACCCAACCTGCATGGGCCTGAATATTCATTAATAAGCACCAAACCTGGGAGGAGATGCTTCAGACCTAAGAAATTCCCCAGATTCTTGGTTAAGGAAGAACTAGTGCCCCTTACCTGATATAAGATTTCTTACTTTCCTAGAAATTTTTTCTTTTAACGACAGGGTCTTGCTCTTTTGCCCAAGCTGGAGTACCATGATGCCATCAGAGCTCACTGCAGTCCTGGACTCCTGGGCTCAAGTGATCTCCCGCCTCAGTCTCCCAAGTAGTTTGGGACTTCAGGTGCATCACCACACCTGGCTAATGTTTTAAAAATCTTGTTGTTGTTTTTTCATAGAGGCAGAGTTCTACCTATGTTGCCCAGGCTGGATCAAACTCCTGGCCTCAAGTGATCCGCCCGCCTTGGCCTCTCTAAGTGCTGGGATTACAGGTGTGAGCCACAGTGCCTTGCCTCCCCAGGACCACTTTAGAGTAGGAATCATATTATATACTATCCTTGTCCATATCTCCAAAAATAGGGAGGGAGAAGGACATTATATGGGTGCTAATCAATGTATCTCATGGATAATTCTATGAGTTAGCCAACTTCCTTATCCTCTCTTGGAGATGGTCAACACATACTACAATGTGCTTAGAGAAAGTAATAATCTGGTTCGGTAGAAGGTTGGATTCAGCAAATAAACTACTGATATTTTTTAATGAAATTAAAATACAATTGTTTTCCTTTACTTTCTCCAGGTTATTTTTATATGCATACACCATTAAAAAGTACCACCGACTCTCTCTTTCCCAGTCAGCACGCAGCTGGAAGTGGGATTTCCTTTGGCAGTTATTGAAGAACTTGTTTTTAAGACTGCATATATATGAGATTTTTGAGTTCCACAAATGTGGTTGTATTTCTAAAAAGAAACTTTTCCTAACTAGATTCCATTCACCAATGCCAAATTAAATATTTGGTCAAATATAGCACCAGGGAATTAAAGGTATATATAAGTATCTTTTCTAGAAATTCTTATTTTTATCATAAGGTTTTTCTTTTGAAAGTCTAAAAGAAATCCAAATGCCCATCTCCTAACCCACTGAATACTTACCATTAATTATGATTTACTTATAAAGGTCTTCTGTTAAGTGAACAAGGGCTTAGTATGTGGAATGGCAGCTTGATTTTTCTTCTTTTGACATCTGTTAAAAATGAGCTATGATATCATCAATCATATTAACTCTGTGGTATTGTGTTATTCCTTGGGTGTTCTGATTTCATATGACAGCTTTTTCTAGGATTCAAACCATAAACATTTCCTCTAGAGACTGTAATGAGAGGTACAATTATAAACCCAGGGGACTGTACATGATAAAAAAAAAAAAAAAAAACAAAAAAAAAAATCCTTTTGTGGACTCTTCCCTAACCCACAAAACTAACTCTTTACCATAATTTTCTACAAATAGAAGAACAAGTGGAACCACTAGAAGCTGAAAAATCTAAAGGTTTAATTGCCAAGAACAATTTGGAACCATAGTAATTGTTTCTACATTTATATAAAGCATGTAAGAAAATATGTATTATCGATTTGAGCAGAACATACCAATCTGAAAAGTGGTAACTAAAACTGATAAACATGGAAATTGTATCACTTTATTTAAGAATAATGAAGTATTTTATTGTCAAATTCTAGTAGTATTCTATTTATACAAAAAGGAGCATAGAAAATAATTTTGTTTAAAAAGGTAGCATTGATAGGAAAATAGCAGAGTATTTCCTCATATCTAAATTATATATATTTCTTTTTGGATACTCATACACAACTTAATAGTTTGAAACCCAATTCTCAACTAAATGTCAAAGTAGGGTGTGTGTGTCTCTGTATGTATGTGTGTGCATTTTAGGCTACTTAATGTTTATTTGTATTATAGACAACAAAATAGCATCAGATGCATTTTGTTGTTGTAATGTATACACTGGATTTTAATGTTGCTGAATGATTTTCAAATTAGCTTACATTAAATACACTTATACCTTTTTATTGTTACTCATATCAAGAATAAGCACTATAAGAAACTTTACCAAGAGTTTTGTGAAGGAGACTAGCTGGATTTTCATCACACTTATTTCCTCTTCCTCTTGAGCAAAGTGCAACCATGCTAGTAATTATGCCCAGCTGTGGGAATGACTTCTGCCAGTTGAATATGTATAGGTGGAAGTGATTTGTGCCATTTCTAGGCTTGGCCCATAAAAACTTCCCATTTGCAATTCTCTGTGTTACTTTTTCAGTGACCATAGAAGCTGTGTGTGGAATGCGGTAGAGCCACAGGATGGAAAGGTATCAGTTCCCTAATCAAAGAGAAGAGCCGACTACCAATCGGGAACACCCATTTTGGACTTTAGGTGAGCAAGTAATAAACCACTGATGTTTGAGAATTTATTACAGTAGTTGGAGTTACCTTCATAAATTCCAATTTGAATTAATTTAGATGTGATTTGGAATTATTAGTTTTTAAGTCTGCATGCTAACAAATCTATGGAAATGTTGGAATGAAGTTGTTTCTTAAGAATTTTCACAAAGTAACTCAAGTTACTAAAACTTCCACTTTCTGATAACCTGCTAAACAGCTTTGATATAGGGAATTTGAAAAATTTAAGAATAAAAATAACACATAAATGAAACAAAGCTCAGGGGCTTCTTTATACTACCAGCTACATCATATTTCCATGATAAAAATATGTTAGAAGAAATTTCAGGCACTTACAGGCTCTACTTATACATGAACATCAGGATCTCATTGAAACTTACTTATGTTCAGACCACAGTGAGGAATGGACTCCCAAAGGAATGGTTTTCAATACTGTATAACCTTTGTATCACACTCAACCCCTAGTATAATTAACCCACATTACGTAACTGGGGCTAGTGACCATTGGGGAAGAAGGAAGAAAGAAAAATAAAAAATATTCACATTAACTCAAGTTCCACGTCCCAGTCCGCCATTCTCCTTTTCTTGGACATCTCAAGAAACATTCACAAAATATAGAGATAAATAAAAGCTATAGAAAACAACCTCAGCAAATTTAGGTTTGCATTGTGCAAAAGGTAACAGTGTCATGTTACACGCCCACAATCCCTTTAGGAGCATTCAATATAGAATTATTATAAATTGTAGCTAACTTTTGGAGCAATGCTCAACCCATGGCCTACCTATGTGAGAATGTCCTTCCCTTTCAATGGAGGTTTGTTTCCAGGACTTGTATCTGTACCGTGTGATTCCACTCCTGACCACAGTGCATTGGATCAACTGGGCAAATAAGATTCTCCCTCTAGGAATTTTGGGATATAGATATAGCGACCCCAGTAAGTCTGGACTATTACTAGATATGATGAAAACTGTAATATCTTGGTACAAAATGATGCCATTCTTCAGAGAAAAATTATTCAGACCTAAAGATGAGAGAGCCTGAGCAGGTTAAGGAGAAGGAGGAAGAAAGACAGAGAAAGAGAGAAACATGGACAGAGACTGAGAATGAATATATGAGAGAGTGCCTAGGTTACTAGTTGCTTTCCATTTCCTGGTTCTAAACCCACTGCTGAAATATGTTTAGCTTCTGGATTCACCCAGAATAAAAGTGCAAATGAATTGCACATTCATTCCCTATTATGGACCAGTTCTGGCTGATATTAAATTACATCTTTAATGGGCCTTCCTCTTTCAACTTCACCTTCCCAACATTCATATTTTTTTCCTCTGCTTTACTAATTTTTCAATAAGTTATTTTCTACTTATCTGTAAAGATCTGGATCAAATATCACCTCCTCTGTGAAGTTTTATCCAATTCTGTTAGACAAAGTTAGTCATTACTGCACCTGTGTTTTCACAGTACTTTCCACATTCCTGAATTATAACTATTTGCTTATGAAACTCCCATCCATCAAACTAGAAGGACTTGTGGGTTCTTGAATCTCCAACATCTAGCAGTTTCTGGCACACAGTGGGCTCTCAATAAATGTTTATTAAGTGAATGAATCAATGCAGCAATTACTTCCTCTATGATGTTTTAAAACACCAAGACACTCCTAAAATTCTGCATCTGTCCTCAACCTTTTGAAGGGAACTTTCCCTTTCTAAGCAACTATTAGCTTTCTTGCCATCCATATCCCTCTTGAGACAGGCTTGTTCTAGAATACTTATTACTCTATAACTCATATATTTTTCATAAGAAGTGACTCAATCCTGCTTATAGCTAGGGTTCATTAGCAAATGAAGCTTTCACATTGCAAATACCACTCCTAGAGTGAGTTTACACATAGTGAAGATATACAGAAAAATTAATAGAAAAACTTCAGAAATTACTATATCTTGGATTTATTCATAGGAGGTAGCCTACTTTAGTGTTCAATGTAATAAGATATGTTAGTTTTACCATGAAACATCAAACTGATGTGAAGAAAAGTATGAATTATAATATAGAATTATTTAGAGGCCTAAATAAGCCTATAGCCTATCAGAGCAGCAAGTGAAACCACTCAGATATCCTAAGTCTCAGGAATACTAACTCTTTATCACTTTGGAATCCAAATTTCCAGTCTCACTATTGTGATTTCACAGGGTAGCTACATAACTAAAACCCATATGCAGCACATGTAGCTACACGGCTTCTGTTTTCTTCTTGTTTCAAAGAGGCATGAGCTGTTGACTCACCAGACTTTTAAATATCTATGGAGGGAAACAAGAGAGAAACAAAGCAAAGGGGTTCTTTTTTAACTGCATGTGTATGTGTTCTGTCTGTTTCTCTTCTGTGTGTGTGTGTGTGTGTGTGTGTATGTATGCAAGATTATATGACATTATATACAAGTATATATACACAACAATATATATGTATGTGTATGTTTATGTGTGTGTGTGTGTGTGTATGTGTATATATATATAAGTCTGAAAGTGCTTTTTTGATTTTTTCCTCCAACCCTTCATAAGGTGAAGCTTCATCAAATCACATCATGTGACTCTCCAGGAACCTCACTGAACGGGTCTGACTCATCGTCTGGGAATTTTAAATAGGCATGTGCTTCCATGAGAGTTAATACTTAAAAATACACATACACACAAACTGGCAGTGAAAGAGAGCAAAAAAAGAAAAAAAAAAAAAGAAAAAGAAAAAAACAAGTGAAGCTTTTGCTTGGCACAAACACTCAGGTCAGACACTGGCCACTCAATATTTCACAGTTAATTACCAGGTGGAATTACCTTTAGAGTGAAGGTGGTGGCTCAGTGCTCAGGGGGCAGAGGCAGTAAATCTACAGTTTATATCATTAAGTCAGGCAGGTTGGATTAAGCAGTGAAAGGGACTGCCCCTGAAATCGTTGACCCTGATTCCCCTCTGTGATATAAAATTTTCCTGAGAACCAAGGGCTGTGTCTGCCCACTAGTGGTCAGGTGGCAGAGCTGGTGGGACCCAGACATTCCCTAGAGGATTTTATGCCAAGTTCTATCTGGATCAGTTGGGAGTTGGCCCTGGCCACCCAGTCTGCTTTTTAAAAAGCATTTTGAGATCTATCAGCTCAGCCCCATGAGATAAGTCAGTAAGAATAACACAGCCTATGTCAATCTTGAGGGAAGGTTTCTGTTTGTGATAGTTACCTTAAACTCTTATTAATGATGAGTAATTGCACTAGGAACTAACATTTCTAATCTATTACCAAAAGATCACTTGAGTCAGTAACACTCAGTAAAGACTAATCACTTTTTTCTCTCTTCCCAGACCTTCATAGAATACCACAATGATGTTTTTCTATTTGAAAACTACGAAATGTTCTCCCATCGTTAAAAGAATTAATTTATAAAATTTTAAGTTAGAATTAAAAGTCTTTTACTTAATTGGCCCCAAACTATAATTTACTCTTTATCTTTATTAAGCTCCTAAATGAAATCTGTATTCTAGCTCAACTCAAACACTATTGTTAGCTGACTTTTCAGTTTTTCCTCCATGCTTTACTCATGACTACCTACTTGAAGCACCCACCATGTTCTACCTACCCACTTACTTACTTACCTATATAAATATTACCCTCAATTCAAAGCCAAATCCTATATCATCATCAAACTCTGAAATGCCTGAGATTAGCACTAAGTATATGAAACTTGCTATAGCCTCCTTTCATTGCCATATTTGTATCTCGAGCAATAACTTAGATACATGTCATCTCTATAGGATTTATGTCATATACTCCTTTTAACACTTATAATGTCTGATAAAATTGTTTTTTTTTTAAGCTTGGAATAGGGTGTCCACAAATATTTGTTGAAAGTAAAACACAGAAATAAATCTGTGATTAAATTTATCCGTCAAGACTCAAATACAACACAGTTTTATTGTGGTCCAACATAATAGCACCAATAACAAAGCTAACCCTCTATGGGTTTAGTTTTCTCTATAACTCCTAGGAACATTAATCTTGCACTGTGGGTAGAAAAAGGCTGTTGGGTGGAGTATTGACTCCCTGGTAAAGTATAAATTTTCTTTGACCTTCACATGAGTGTTAGACTTCATGATATGCAGATTTTCTCAATTTTAGCATATTTTAAGATAAAAATTGATTGTATGAAATGCCATTGGAAAACTTAAATAAGTTTTAAAGAAATTCATATCCATGAGCTCATCCTTTTATTTCACCACTTCTTTGTCCAGTGACATTAGGAACAACCAGACCATCTCATTATATTCACTAGTTTTCAAAAAATGTTCAGTCGCATCATACATAAAGTTACTGAGTTCCTTGGATTCTTTTAAGTGGGTGAATAAGAAGACCCCAAGGAGATATTTTGTGTATCTCTGTTACCAATTTATGCTATGGATTATCAATTCTCTCCTTACTACTGAAAATAGAGACATTAGCATCTTAAATTTAAACATATTAGCCAATTCCAGAAACACTAGAACCAATTCAGAAGATGAGCTCTAAAATTCTCTTCCTCTAGAATCACTCTTGGTATTAAAATATCTGTATTTGTTAGGGTTCTCCAGAGAAACAGAGTCAATAGGAGATATATACGTGTGTGTGTGTGTGTGTGTGTGTGTGTGAGAGAGAGAGAGAGAGAATGAGAGAGAAAGAGAAAGATTCTTAGAATGAGTTCTCTTGATTATGTACACTGAGATGGTTCATGATCAGGAATCTGCAAGTTATAGATCTAGGAGAGTCAATGATGTAGTTTTAGTCCAAGTCTGAAGACCTGAATGCCTGAAAACTGAGACAGTCCTAGTCCAACAGCAAGAGAAGACTGATGTTCCAGCTCAAGCAATTGTGCAGAGAAAGTAAATTCTCCCTTACTCTGCCTTTGTGTTCTATTCAAGCCCTCGACAAGTTAGATCTGGCTCACCCACACTGGGTAAGATGCAAGTGGATTGCACATTCTGTAGTTTCTTGTTCAACCTGCCTACCTAGGAGAGGCCCCTCCCGTGTCTCAGGCCCAAGTTGTCATTTTGAGGGTTTAATCCTGGGTCACATCCGATTGTTGGGCTGAGTTCAAGTTGGCATGACTGCAGCCACCACCTGCCCAAGGAGGAACAAAGAAACTAGGCTCTCCTAGGCTCTCCTATCTAGAACAATACCCACTACACTGTCATGGGCTTCTGTGAGACTGAGACTTGATGGAACCATACTGCCCACAGCATCTTACCCATGTTGCTCATCTAAGAGGGGCCCTCCCCTCTCTGTTCATAAACCCTCGGTTTGCACCATTTTGAGGGTTTAACACTGGGCTGTGCCCCACCCTTGAGTTGAGTTTGAGCAAATGTGATTGCAGCCACCACCCAGCCAGGGAAGAGATGGGGAGACAAAGATTTCCTAAGCACATTTACGACAATAGCCACTGCCTTGCTATGGGCAGCTGGGGGACTAGGGACTAGCCCATCCAACCCATCACAGCTTTCAGCAACACCAGCATAGACTTCTTGGGTACCAGTGGGTACACCACTGCTACAACCATCACCTACACCAATCCAGCTGCCCAAGGGTCTAAGAACCAACCCACATGCCTTGTTCACCTCTTCCACTTCTAGTTTCTAAGCAAGCCACCTGAAGATTCAAGAATCAATCTCCAGGACCCTCTAACACTACAGCCAGTGTAAAATGCTCTGGGGCCTTAAAAGGGGCATATTTACCCCACTGCTGCCACCACCAGGGCCCAAAGATTAGCTCAGTTTACATCCAAGTCCTCCTCAAAAATTGCACCACTACTTGAACCAATGACTATACCCTAAGCAACTAAGGAAATCACAGATACCACTGACCCTGTGTATTGCCAAAGAAGTTATGCAAAGATCACACTACCACAGGCACCCAAAGTCAAAGTCAAACTACATTAATCAACAATATACATAAAACCTCAAGGAAAATTTCTCTCCTACAAAAGTAATTTCAAAAAATTGGAACAAGCATCTGCTACACCAGATGCACAGATATCAGTGGAAGAACAGAGGAAACATGAAAAAGCAGGGAAATATGACACAACCAAAAGACAAAACAATTGTCTAGCAACATATCCCAATCAAAAAACTCCTACAAATGTCAGATAAAGAACTCAAAATATTGATTTTAAAGAAGCCCAATGAGATGCAAGAGAAATCTAAAAAGCAATACAAAGAAACCAGAAAATCAATTCAGGATGTGAATGAGAAATTTACCAAGGAGATAAATATCTTAAAAAAAAAAAAAAACGCAGAAATTCTGGAACTAGAAAATTCATTGAGGAAAATAAAAATACATTTTAAAGCTTCAATCATACACTAGATAAAGCAGAAAAAAAGACTATCAGAACTTGAAGATAGGTATTGTAAATAATCCAGTGAGAAAATAGTAAGGTAAAAAATAAGAAAGAATAAACAAAGCCTTCTAGGATTACATAAAGTGATCGCAAGTACAAATTTTCAGTACTATCAAGAGGGGAGGGAGACCAACAGTTTAATAAATCCATTTGAGAAAATAATTGATGGAAATGCGCCAACTCTATTAAGAGCATTAGACATCCAGATATGGGAGGCCTAGCAATCCTAAGAAAAATACATTACAGAAAGGAATTCACAAGAGTGTATTATATTCGGAATGTCTAAAGTCAAAGTGAAAGAAAAAGTTTTTAAATTAGCAAGAGAAAAATGTCTAGTCACTTATAAAGGAAATTCCATCAGAGTAACAGCAGACTTTCCAGCAGAAACCTTACAGGTCAGAAGAGAATGGGATGGCATTTTCAAAGGGCTGAAAGAAAACAAACAAACAAACAAAAAAACTGTCAGCTGAGAATTTTATATCCTGCTTGAATAATCTTCAACAATGAAACAGAAATAAAGTCTTTCCCAGATAAGTAAGCACTGAGGGAATTTCTCACCATGAGACTGTCCCTACAGGAAATGCACAAACGGTTATTAAACATAGAAACAAAATGTCAATTTTACTATCATGAAAACACATAGAAATATAAAATTCACAGCTGTTATGAAACAGTCACACAAAGGAGGAAGAGGCAGGAATCAAATGGCAACATGGCAGAATTTCATCAAACCACAAAGAAAAAAAGACAGAAATGGAAATAAAGAATGTATAAAACCACTTGAAAAAAACAATATGACAGGAACAAAGCCTCACATATTAATATTAACCTTAAATGTAAATGGCTTAAATACTCCACTAAAAGATACGGATTGGCAGAATGAATATTAAAAAACATGATCCAACTATATGCTGCCTTCAAGAAAACTCACCTTACCTAAAAAGATATGTAGACTGAAAGTGAATGAATGGAAAAAGGTATTTCATGCAAACAAAAACCAAAAGCAAACAGGAGTAGTTATACATACATTAGAATAAATAGATTTTAAATCAAAAACAGTAAAAAAAGATGAAGAAGGTCATTATATAAAGATAAAGGGATCAATTCAGCCAACAATCCTAAATATATATGCACCAAACATCAGAGCATCCAAATTCACCGAACAAATGTTACTAAACCTAAAGAGATAGACAGCAATGCAATAATAGTGGGTGACTTCAACACCTCATTCACAATACTAGATTGATCATCAAGACAGAAAATTTAAAAAAAAAAATTGGGCCGGGCGCGGTGGCTCAAGCCTGTAATCCCAGCACTTTGGGAGGCCGAGACGGGCGGATCACGAGGTCAGGAGATCGAGACCATCCTGGCTAACACGGTGAAACCCCGTCTCTATTAAGAAATACAAAAAACTAGCCGGGCGAGGTGGCGGGCGCCTGTAGTCCCAGCTACTCGGGAGGCTGAGGCCGGAGAATGGTGTAAACCCGGGAGGCGGAGCTTGCAGTGAGCTGAGATCTGGCCACTGCACTCCAGCCTGGGTGACAGAGCAAGACTCCGTCTCAAAAAAAAAAAAAAAAAAAAAAAAAAATTGGACTTAAATTGGACTTTAGACCAAATGGACTTAATAGTCATTTATACAACATTCTATCCAACAACTGCAGAATATACATTCTGCAAAATATTCTGCAGAAAATACATCAGCTCATCAAACATTCTTCAAGATAGATTACCTCTTAGACCATTAAACAATTCTTAACAAGTTTTAAAAAATCAAAATCATATAAATTATTTCCTTAGACCACAGTAGCATAAAGCCAGAAATCAACACCAAAAGGAAATTTGTAAACTAAGCAAATGAAAATTAAGCAGTATGCTTTCAAACAATCACTGCATAGATGAAGAAATTCAGACGAAAATTTAAAAATTTTTTTGAAACAAATGAAAATGAAAACACAGTGTATCAAATCCTGTGGAATACAGAAAAAAAGCACTGCTAAGAGGGAAGTTTACAGCATTAAAGGCTTGTATAAAAAGGTGAAATACTCATAAATATACAACCTGTCATTGCATTTCAAGGAACTAGGAAAACAAGAATAAACCAAACCTAAAGTTAAAAGAAGAAAAGAAATAACAAAGATCAGAGCAGAACTAAAACAGAGACCAAAAAATTACAATGGATTAATGAAAGGAAAAGCTGGTTCTCTGAAAAGATAAAATCAACAAATCACTAACTGGACTAACCAGGAAAAGAGAGTAATCCAAATAAACACAATCAAAAATGAAAAAAGACATAAGTGATAGCATAGAAATACAAAAGATTATCAGAGTCTATTATCAACAATACATTCATAACCTAGACAGCCTAGAGGAAATGGTTAAATTGCTGGAAATATACAGTCTCTCAAAATTGAACTAGGAAGAAATAAAACTCCTGTACAGAATAGTAATGAATAGTGAGATTGAATCAGAAATTTAAAAATCTCACAACAACACAAAACCAAGACCAGATGGATTCATAGCCAAATTCTATCAAACATACAAAGAATAACTACCAGCCCTCCTGAAACTAGTCAAAATAATTGTGGAGGAGAGAATTCTCTGTAACTCATCCTATGAGGCCAATGCCACCTTGATATCAAAACCAAACAAGGACCCAAAAGTCAAAACTACAGACAAATGTCCCTGATAAACATAGACCCAAAAATTTTCAACAAAATACTAGCAAATGAAATCCAATATCACATCAGAAAGATAATACACCATGATTAGGTGGGATTTGTTCCAGGGATGCAAAGATGATTCAACATATACAAACTAGTAAATGTGGTACATCACATAAACAGATTAAGGACAAAAACCATATCATTATCTCAACAGACACCAAAAATGCATTCAATAAAATGCAGTATCCTTCATGGTAAAAATCCTCAACAAACTAGGCATAGAAGGATCATATCTCACCATAATAAAGGCTATATACAACACACACACAGCCAGCATGATACTTAATAGGAAAAAGTTGAAAGCATTTCTTATAAGAACAAGTAGAAGACAAGAATCTTCACTTTTGCCACTGTTATTCAACATTGTACTGGAAATCCGTGCCAGAGCAAAACACAAGGACAAAGGACATCCAAATTGGAAAAGAGGAGGTAAAAGCTGATTAGCTGATAATATAATCTCATATCTAGAAAACCCTAAAAACTCCACTGAAAAACTTAAATTTGATAAACAAATTCAGAAAAATCTCAGGGTAAAAAATTATCATACTGAAATCAGTAGTGTTTTTATACACCAATAACGATCTAGTCAAGGACAAAATCCAAAAGGCAATTCCATTTATGATAGCATCAAAACACACACACACACACACACGCACACACACAAAAACCACAAACCTAGGAGTATTTTTAACCAAGAAGGTAAAAGAGCTCTATAAAAACAACTGCAAAACATCAATTAAAGAAATCGTAGGTGGCACAAACAAATAGAAAAACATCCCATGCTCATAAATTAGAAGAAACCAATATTGTTAAAATGGCCATACTACCCAAAGCAATTTGCAGATTCAATCCAATCCCTATCAAATTACCATTTTTCCAGAATTAGAAAAAAAATCATAATTTATATGCAACCAAAAAAAAAAAAGACCCCAATTGCCAAAGCAATCCTGAGAAAAAAGAATACAGCTGGAGGCATCACATTAGCTGACTTCTAATTATACTATAAGGCTATAGTATCCCAAACAGCATGGTACTGGTATAAAAATAGACACAACAATGAATAGACAGATCAATGAACAGAATAGAGAACCCATAAATAAAACCCCATACTTACAACTAGCTGATCTTAAACAAAGTCAACAAAAATATACACCGGGGGAATGACACTCTATTCAATAAATGGTCCTGGGAAAACTAGTTAGCCAATGCAGAAGAATGAAAAAGTCAAAAATCTATAGATATTGGTAAGGATGCAGAGAAAAGGGAATGCTTATACACTGTTCATGGGAATGCAAATTACCATAACCATTATGGAAAACAGTATGGAGATTTCTCAGAAAATTAAAAGTAGAACTACCATTTGATCCAGCAATATCACTACTGGGTATATACCCAAAGGGAAATAAATAATTATATCAAAAAGATACCTGCATTTGTATATTTATCATGGCATCATTCCACAAAGCAAAGATATAGAATCAACCTACGTGTCCATTAGTGAAAGACTGGATAAAGAAAATGTGGTGTACATATATGTATACTATGGAATACTACTCAGCCATAAAAAAGACAATAAAATCATGCCTTCTGCAGCAACGCAGAAGGAACTGGAGGCAATTATTTTAAGTGAAACAACTCAGACACAGAAAGGCAGATGCTGTATGTTTACACCTGTAAGGGGGAGCTAAACAAAGGGTACATATGAACAAACAGAGTGGAATAATAGACATTGGAGACTACAAAAGCTGGGAAAGCGGGAGGGGAGCGTTGAGGGCTGAAAAATTACCTATTGGGTGCAATGTTCACTATTCAAGTGATATGTACATTATAAGCCCAGACTTCACCACTATGCAATATATGTATATAAGAAATCTGTATTTGCAACCCCTAAATATATAACTATTTAAACAAGTTTAAAGCTGGAAGAGAATCTATTTAACATTTAATCCAATTCTCAATTTTACACATGGGTAAATTGTGGATCAGTGATTTGTCAAAGTTCATATAACTAGTTATAAAAAAAATCATGGGTACAACAAATTTCTTTTGGGTCACAATCTAATATTCTTTCTATAAAATAACATTGCTGCCCTGATATTTTGGTGGTAATGATGTCTGATTTAGTATTTGGTGTGAAGGCTTTATGTACTATTATTTGATAATGCATTGACTACTATATCATAACATACATGGCCTTTAGATCAAGCCCAGTCACAAATCATACAAAATCTTCTTCAGTGACTGGTAGTTCCTAGAATAAGGGGAGGTTTGTGTAGGTTAAAGAGATGGGGAGGTGCT
This sequence comes from Macaca nemestrina, assembly GCF_043159975.1. Classification (NCBI taxonomy): domain Eukaryota; kingdom Metazoa; phylum Chordata; class Mammalia; order Primates; family Cercopithecidae; genus Macaca; species Macaca nemestrina. The sequence goes on along the minus strand of NC_092129.1, from coordinate 161,253,051 downwards.
ACCATGTCTGTCATAGCTTGGACAGCTATGACAAATTAGCATAGGCTGAGTGTACTCAACAATAATATATTATTTCTTACAGTTCAGGAGGCTCAGAAGTCCATGATCAAGGTGTCTGTTGATTCGGTTCTATTGATGGCTCTCTTCCTGATGTGCGGGTGGCCATCTTCTCCTTGTATTTTCACACAGGGGAGAGACAAACCTCCTGTCTCTTCCTTTTTTTATAAGGGCATTAATCCTGTCATGAGGGCTCCATTCTCATGACCTAATCTAACCCCAGTTACCTCCCAAAGATCCCACCTCCAAGTACTTTGGGGATTAGGATTTCAACTTGTGAATTTTGGTGAGACACAAACATTCAGATCATCACTTTGCCCATGGGAAAAAATTCCAGCATGGACCAAATTCAGGGTCATGAGAGATATAGGCAAATGCTTAATGTACAAAAGTATTGCTAATGGTTACCACATTCATTCATTCCTGTAAACACATTGGCACTCTAACACCATATACAAATGGCCAGAAATTCATAATGGGTGATATGGTTTGTATTTGTGTCCCCACCCAAATCTCATGTCAAATTGTAACCGTCAGTGTTTGGAGAAAGGTGCCTTGTCAGAGGTAACTGGATCATGGGGGCAGATTTCCCCTTTGCTGTTCTCATAATAGTGAGAGAGTTCTCAGGAGATCTGGTTCTTTAAAAGTGTGGAGCACCTCCCCTGCTCTCTCTATCTCCTGCTCCAGCCATGGAGAATGTGCCTGCTTCCTCTTTGCCTTCTGCCATAATTGTAAGTTTCCTGAGGCCTCCCCAGCCATGCTTCCTGTACAGTGTGGAACTGTGAGTCAATTAAACCTCTTTTCTTTATAAATTATGTAGTCTTGGCCGGGCGCTGTGGCTCACACCTGTAATCCCAGCAGTTTGGGAGGCTGAGGCGGGCGTATCACCTGAGGCTAGGAGTTTGAGACCAGCCTGACCAACATGGAGAAACCCTGTCTCTACTAAAAATACAAAATTAGCTGGGTATGGTGGTGCATGCCTGTAATCCCGGCTACTGGGGAGGCTGAGGCAGGAGAATCGCTTGAACCTGCGAGGCGGAGGTTGCGGTAAGCTGAGATCACATCATTGCAGTCCAGCCTGGGAAACAAGAGTGAAACTCCATCTAAAAAAAAAAAAAAAAAAAGATCTAGTTTCAGGTAGTTCTTTATAGCAATGCAAGAATGGACTAACACAATGGTCAGGAGAGCCTTCTTTTTTCATTTGTCAAAATGTTTAAGTTCAAACTTTTATAATTATGATTTTTTCTTTTTTTTAAAAAAAATCGCTATTTACTCTTTTTTTCTGAGTATGAAAGTAACATATGCTGTCTGCAAATGTGCTGAGAAACTGAAAATGAAGAAGGAAATACTGCCCTGAGCAATACAGTGAGACCCCATCTCTAAAAAAAAAAAAAAAATTAGCCAGACATAGTGGTGCTTGCCTGTAGTCCCAGCTACTCAGGAGGCCAAGGTAGGAGGATCTCTTGAACTCAGGATGTCGAGGTTGCAGTGAGCCATTATTGTGTCACTGAACTCCAGCCTGGGTGTAAGAGAGAGATTTCATCTCAAGAAAGAGAAAGAAAGGAAGGAAAGAAAGGAAAGAAAGAAAAAAAGAAAGGAGAAAGAAAGAAAATAAAAATCAGCTGTAATTTCATCACTCAAAGAAAGAAAACAATCCTAAGGTTAAGTATTTCTAGTATTTTGGAATATGCATAGCATAAGTACATGTTCTTTTTTCCCCAAAATGACAAAATAATTCTCAGAGAGTTCAAATTAAATAAGTGTTTTATGGTAATTTAATTAACATTTCTTCATGCAAGAACTAAAGTTATAGAATATAGAAATGCTCAAAATATAACACTGAGGCTGGGCATGGTGGCTTATGCCTGTAATCCCAGCACTTTGGGATGCCCAGTGTAGGCAGGTCTCTTGTGGCCAGGAGTTCAAGATCAGTCTGACCAACATGGTGAAACCCCATCTCTACTAAAAATACAAAAAAGTTAGCGGGCATGGTGATGTGCACCTGTAGTATCAGTTACTCAGGAGGTTGAGACATGAAAATTGCTTGAACCCCAGGAGGCAGAGGTTTCATTGAGCTGAGATCACACCACTGCACTCCAACCTGGGTGACAGCATGAGAGACAGAAACCCTGTCTCATATATGTACATATTTCATATATATGAGATAAAGGCAGATATGAACATTTCTAGAATTTTATACTTGATTCTGGTGAGAGAAAATAAAAACAAAATATTTTTGTAGCCAGCAGTTGGCTTGAGAAAGGAGATTGGAAATGTCAGGCATACTTACAGCACTGCATTTAATATTAAAGTGCTGTTGACCAGTCACTCCCAGATTTAGGTTTAATGGCCACTTTTTCAATGTTTACTGGACAGATTTCTCACCAGTCAAGAGGTTTCCACCATACAAGTTATTAATGAAGTCTGCCAATAGCAGGGTACTCATTGTATTTAGATTAGCTGCTCCACTCTGAACATATTCTCAGAGATAGATGCTATCACACATCCTCTCTTAAACAATCCAAATTACTTCCATTGGCTTAGATCCAGTTATTTCACCTCAAATAATCTTTGCACTCCTTAGAATACCTTTATAATAGACAGAATACAATTTGCTTCAAATGAGACACCTTTTGAAAGAGTACAATCTAATTTAAACTGTCTTGAATGTCTTTATTCTAGGCAGCCTCTATTACAATATCTATTTTTACATACACTTTATTTTCCCACTTTCAAGCTGATTAAAATTGTGAAGCATTAAGCAAAATTATTATACCTTTTGCTTTTCAATATTCTAGACAATTCAAATGATCAACTTATTTTTCAAAATTCATAACAAGAAGGTGAAAATTAATTTGTGTGTGCATATATTTTCTTCTTAAAAATGATAATACATCGGAATGCAGGACTGATGAAGTTCTGTATATTAAAAAATGCAGATTTTTTTCAGAATATAAAAATATTCTTTTTTTCCCTTTCGGGTATGTCTTCCTTCAACTTTATTTTTAAAAAATATTAATTTAGGCTTTTCTTTACTTCCTTTACATTTTTAAGGCAGTGTGCTAAAATCACAAGCCATTAGAATTTACTGGATTCATTACTATGAAAGGACAGAATTCAGAATGATATAGTATAAAGTTTGGAATCAGGTTCCATTAGTGAGCTTCAGTCCTTGCCCTGTTCTTTTTATAACCCTTTCAATTTGACATCATTAATTTTCATCCTTTCTCACTTTCCCTCCAGAGAGTCAACTCCCTCTTCCAAGTTTATTTCTCCTTACAGCCCATTCCTTAAAAGGCTTAATCCATATATATATATGTACACACACACACATACACATATACACACACACACATATATACAAACACACACATGTATATTGATTGTTGTGCAATTAACACATGAATAAATTACCACTGTGAAAGATTAAAACCATATAGCACCATGTAGAATAGAATGCCTAAGTCACTCTCTCACTAGCCACAAGTTCGATTTTCTTAGCAGAGATGTGTCCTGTTAATAAACTAGGATGAAGATTTCTATCTTTTTTCTGTTCATGTATCTATACATGTATCACTTTAAATAAAAATGAAACCATGATATATTCATTGTTCTGTGACATGTTATTTTCATTTAACAGTAAATTTTGGAGCTTGTTTCAGATTCTTACATGAGCCAATCTCTCTTTTTTTAATTGTTATATACCATTCCATGATATTTGACATTGGATATTTTATTTAAATCTCTCCTCTTGATTTATATTTAGTTCTTTTCTGATTTTTTGATAGTTTAAATAATACACAGCCAATACTTATGTACATATATTATTATGCACATAAAATTCTTTGGGATAGATTCCTTGGAGTCAAACTCTGAATCAAAACATAAATATTTACATTTTAATAACAGCTGAGAAATGGTTCTCAAGTTAGTTTACATACTCATTGTCATTATAAGACAATGCCTGTTTTCAAAAATCTTCACCAGTACCGAAGATTAACATTAGTATTAGTCACAATTCAGTCAGGATAATAGAAACCATGTCAGTTATTTAAACAGAAGGATTACAATACAAGAAATTAGTTAAACAGGTACTGGAAAACTGAAAAGGCAAAACAACAAATAGGAAGTGTTAGACACTGCAAAATGAAACTACAACTCCTTTTTAATTTTAAAGAAATGAAGGAAACAGGTTAAAACAATTATCACCTAAGCTGGGCACCGTGGCTCACACCTATAATCCTGGCACTTTGGGAGGCTTTGGTGGGCAGATCACTTGAGGTTGGGAGTTTGAGGCCAGTCTGGCCAACATGGTGAAACCCCGTCTCTACTAAAAGTACAAAAATTAGCCAGGCATGATGGTGCATGCCTTAATCCCAGCTACTCGGGAGGCTGAAACAGGAGAATCACTTGAACCTGGGAGGTGGCGGTTGCAGTGAGTCGAGATAGTGCCACAGTACTCCAGCCTGGGCAACAAAGCAAGACTCTGTCTCAAAACAAAAACAAAAACAGAAACAGAAACTATTATCACCCAACACCTTTGAGCTGGGACCGAGACCAGAATGGGGGGGGGTGTCTGCTCAGTTGGTAGAAGAATATAAAACACCCAAATTGCGACATCTGAAGAGTTGAAAATGTCTGGTAAAAAATAAAAATAAATAAAATAAATAAATAAATGAGGCCAGGTGCGGTGGCTCACACTTGTAATCCCAGAACTTTGGGAGGCCAGGAGTTCGAGATCAGCCCAGCCAACATGGTGAAACCCCGTCTCTACTAAAAATACAAAAATTAGCTGGGCATGGTGATCGCTGCCTGTAATCCCAGCTACTTGGGAGGCTAAGGCAGGAGAATCACTTGAATCCGGGAGGCGGAGGTTGCAGTGAGCAGAGATTGCACCACTATACTCCAGCCTGGGCGACAAGAGCAAAACTCTGTCCCAAGAAACAAACAAAAAAACTGAAACCAACTGCTCTACTGGAACCAACTGCTCTTTCCAGAATGAAGAATTATGGTTGGAACAATGTTACAAAATACAACATGAAAAGCAAATCAATCTGAGAATAACAACTAAAATTGAAGGAAGTACAGCAAAATCTAATTCAAGGATGAAATCAAATGAGCTGTATGACATAGGAAGGTGCTGGAGCAGTCTGAGCCCCAGAAAAGGCCCAAAACTAATAATCTAAAGCCCTCTTCTAGTGAAAAGACCAATATGGAGAACTTTGTAGGAATTTAATCAAATTTGAGAAGGACAGGGTTAAAATAGGGGGCAGAAAGATGATCAAAGTAAGGGTTGTGCTAACTTTTACTGCAGAGATGAAGAGTAAATATTTCAGACTGTGCTAGCCAAAGTCTCCATCACAACTACTCAGTTCTGCAACTGCAGCCTAAAAGCCGCCAAAGGCAATAGGTAACTGGCTGTGGCTGCATTTTGATAATACATTATTTACAAAGCAACTGGTGGGCCAGATTGTCCCACGGGTTAATGTGTTGGAAGGGAACAGACAAGACAGTTCTCAGAAAGTGTAAAGACATATATTGATTCTTTTTAAAGTAACAAAAGTGGAAACTCTGAAGCGGTGAAGCTAAAATTTCACTTGACCCAGTATTACCTCCTAAAAATACAAAAAACCCCCACTTCATCTCATCTTAAAACAAAGGAAAGAGGAAAAAAAAATAATAAAAAAGGAAGAAAGGATTGTGATCAAATTTTATACAAAGTTATAAGATAATAAGAATAAAGTCCATAATAATATACATCTAGACAATTGTGGAGTCCCGCTAAGTAAGCAACAATGAGGAAGGGGCCCAAGATTGCGGAGAACAATGTTTTGAGAAATGACTAATCACAGACAACCTGCTGGCACAACATCCTGTTCCCAAATACCTGCCTCCACATGTAGCCCCAGCAGCATGACCTCATTCTTCCTGTAGCCCCTCCAGCATGACCCTGTAAAACTTTCCTCCAGCCCCTGCCTCTTGACAAACAGCCTCTCTCTGCTGTGCTGCCCACTGCACTCTTGCAACGTATCTTTGTACTTTAATAAGTCCCTCCAGCACAACTCTATAAAACTTCCTCCCAGCCCCTGTTTCTTGGCAGACAGCCTTCTCTCTGCTGTGCTGCTGCTCATTGCATTCTTGCAATGTATCTTTGTACTTTAATAAATCTGCCTTTCTTTACTCATTATTGTCTTGGTCTTTTTTTTTTTTTTTTTTTTTTTTTTTTTTGCTTTTTTCTTTTTAAAGACACAGTCTCACTCTGTCACCTAGGCTGGAGTGCAGCATCTTGATCTTGGCTCACTGCAACCTCTACCTTCCAGGTTCAAGCAATTCTCATGCCTCAGCCTCCCGAGTAGCTGGGATTACAGGCACGTGCCACCACACCTGGCTAATATTTTTGTATTCTTAGTAGAGACAGGGTTTCACTATGTTAGTCTCAAACTCCTGACCTCAAGCAATCCACCTACCTCGGCCTCCCAAAGTGCTGGAATTATAGGCATGAGCCACTGTGCCTGGCTTTTGGCAAATTCTTTTACTGTCCATGATGCTGGCCCCAGCCAGTTGTACCTGTGACAGCAATGAAATCACAGGGAATGATATGTTCAGAAAAATATAACACAATACTTTTAAATGAGATAAAAGAAATTAGAAAAAAAATTAAAAAGCTATAAACACAAACAAATATCAAAATCAAATTCCAAAACAAGGCATTTGAAATAGCAAAGATGTGAAGAGATGTGATAGAATCCAAAAAAGAAATCAGAAATTAAAGAAGAAAATTCTTGCAATAAATACTAAATTAAAGGCATATAAAAGAGAATAAACAGAATGGTTGATACCTTAAAAAAAAACAGAAAATGTAAATTTTTCAGTAAAAAAAAAACAATTGCAGAAAATGATCAGGATAGAAAATAGACCAAAAAAGAAAAAGAAAACAAAGACATATATATACACACACACATATACATATACATATACATACATATACATATGTATATGTGTATGTGTGTGTGTGTGCATGTGTGTGTTCTTGAAAAAGAAAACCAAAGCAATAGAACCAAACAAAAACTAAAAAGCATGATTCACAAAAATGTTGTCACCATGAAATCAATCTAAAAATACATATGGAAATGTACATTCTCTACCTTGGAAAACTGACCCAAATAACAAATACCAATATACAGTTCAGGAAATTATTGGACTTTAAGGAAAAAGTTTTATGTATATACATATGAATACATACATACACACACACACATATATACGTATATAGGCACTTAGACAAAATGAAGACTAAGGCACTTACAAAAAATTCAAAAAAAATCGTATTGTCATCATGCTTTATACCATATGTCAAAGGAGTAATAATTTTAAGTTACTCAAGAAAATGTGAGCTAGAATTTTGTATCTAGTCAAAATGACCTTTGATTCTAAAAGCTATCAATGAAACTTTATGAATGTTCAATAACTCATGCAATATTGTTCCTTGTGCTCTTCTGTATTAGGGCTCTCCACAAAAAGAAAAAAAACAGAATTGAAGAAAGATATAGATAGATAGATAGATAGATAGATAGATAGATAGATAGATAGACAGATAGATAGATATAGATAGATAGATCTTCATCAAGAGAAATTGGCTCACAAAATTATGAAGGCTAGGAAGTCTCACAGTCTGTGATCTGCAAACTGGAGAACAAGGAAAGTTCATGGTACAATTCTGTCAGAGTCCAAAGGCCAGAAACCTAGGGCAGCTGATGGTGTAATTTCTAGTTGAGTCTGAAGGCCTGAGAACTGGAGGGAGTGGGGGAAGATAGGAGAGGATGGGGAGGGTACAAAGAGATGATCTTGGTCTAAGTTTCAGAGTCTGAAGACCTGAGAACTAGGAGCTCTGATGTTCCAGGGAAGAAGATGGATGTTTGAGCTCAAGACAACAAAGAGAATTCTCCTTTCAGCCTTTTTGTTCCATTTGAACCCTCAAAAGATTGGATGAGGCCTCTCCACATTGGTGAATGTGGTCTTCCTTTACTCAGTCCATCAATTCGCTTCTCAAGCCATCCTCAGAGACATCTCCAGAAATACTACTTTACTGGCTGTTTGGCCATCTCTTAGTTCACTCAAGTTAACCATAAAATTAACCATCACACCTCCCTACAGAACCTCCTAGAGAACAAGCTTCAGGAACTGAAATGATTGGAGAGGCATTCAGCAAAGGACTGGGAGGTCTTCAAATGTCACATAATTTTGAAGACCAAAGAAAAAGAGAAGTTCTTAAAAACAAACATCAAAAAGGCAGACTATTTTCAAATTTGCAATAATCAGACTAACAGCTGAATTTTTATCAGCACCAGTAGATACCAGAGATGATGGAAAAATATATTTAACAAGTTAGAATAAAGTAATTGTAAACCATTAATTCTACCCCTAGGGGAAATAACTTTTAAGAATAATTTATAATGAAAGTAAGGACATTTTTAGGCAAACAAAACTTAAGAGTTAGCCACAAAAAGATCCTAACTAAAGGAATTTCTATAGGCAGAAGAAAATGATTCCACATGGGTGGTCTGAGATGTAAGAAGAAATGAAGACCAAAAAAAGATGGTAAATGTGTTGGTTTATCTAAACAAACATGTATGACCTTTGAACAATATGGGTTTGAACGGCCCAGGTTCACTTATATGTAGATTTTCTTCCACCTCTTCCACTCCCAAGACAGCAAGACCGACCCTCCTCCTCTGTTCCTCTTCCCTACCCAATGGGAAGGCAATGAGGATGAAGATATTTACGATGATCCACTTCTACTTAATAAATAGTAAATCTATTTTCTCTTCCTTATAATTTTCTTAAAAACATTTTCTTTTCTCTTGCTCACTTTATTGTAAAAATATAGCATGTAATAATTACATAATACAAAATACGTGTCAACCAATTGTTATGTTATCAATAAGGTTTCTGGTCAACAGTAGGCTCTTAGTAGTTACGTTTTGGGGGAAATCCAAAGTTATATGTGGATTTTTGACTACACAGGGGGTCAGTACCCCAGCCCTTTGCTTTAACAGGGTACTTTAACAGGGTACTTATGGGAGTCTGCTGACAGATAGCTATACCAACTTGAATTAACTTTTTAAGGCTAGTTCACATTTTATTCAAGGGTCAACTCTATAATCAAAAATTAATTGTATAATGCAACACATACTATCTCGAGTAGAAAAGAAACAGAATTTTAACATCCAAATAATACTAAAACACTGAATGAAAATAGCAACCTAAGTCAGCAGAGTTTGGAAACGTGAGGACATGAGCCACTCACTGGGGGATGGAGCGAAGCACTTTAGTATTTAAAGGCAATTGCGACATACTTGAGTTTTTGTTTTGTCAGACTGTGCATAGTGTACATATTTTATAAAATTATATATATATATATATATATATCTTTGTATTAATACAAACAAATCTTTAAAGGAAAAACCACAAATCTCAATGGTTGGTTCAGATCAGTAATGGTATTCTTTAGAAAGATAACTGAAAGAGATATTTCTTTCTGAATCTACCGTCAAATTTATCAGTTGTGATATACTAATAAGGCAGTATGTTTTTTTCAGAGGTCCTGATGTGTTTCATGCTGTTCAAGCCAAGTGTAAGATAAAAACATTAATTTTATCTCTTTTTCCTTTGAAAGTTTCAGTTGGAATAAAACTCAAGTCAAAATGATATAGAGAATTAACTACTTTCTTTATTTGATATGGGATTTCCCTAGCTAATATCTAGCCTCTTTTTTCTATATATTAAGATAATTACAGTCATTAGTAGTACACTGTGGTAGAGATACTATCACTATCATAGTGTCATATGAACATTTTCATGGTACCTAAAGTGAGAAAATGCAAAAGTTTGTCCTCAGAGAGCTTTAATGCAATATGTTAAGTCAGCACTTGGTATGAAAAGGGAGGAGCGGAGACAATGGGAAAAAGAGCTTGGAAGCTTTAAATGTAAATGAACGTTAATCATGAAAAACACTGATTAAAGTGTAATGATGTAAAAGTTAATCTAGCTACTATGCAATTAACTCAAAATTACAACCATATATTGTATGTGTAATCACATCCTAAGAAACATACTACATTTAAAAAAATGAAACTGCTTTAACAGGGTGCTTATGGGAGTCTGCTGACAGATAGCTATACCAATTTGATAATTAACTTTTTAAGGCTAGCTCACATTTTGTGTTCCTAATTAATGCCTACTTAATTTTTGATACATTCTATATTAGGTTAAGTGCCAATTAAACACTGCAGGCTCTAAGAGTAAAAAAATTCTCCAAACCTCAAAAACATGTGATTTTATCCTTAGATCGCTGAACAGAAATCTATTCAGTGACTAAGAATATCACTTTCTCACTAACAACCTAATAAATTTATCCTTGAATAAAATTATTAAAAAATAAAACATGATTGGCTGTGATGACCTCATGAATTCAAGTGATTGGGATGATGACTGTGATGATAGTTTCTAATTATATAGTCACTTGTAAAAGTCTATTTAAACAACTTTCACAAAATCCACTAATAATCTCTGCACAGTTTCATCAGACGTACTAAATTATGTCTTCATCTGCAAAGGAAAGTAGTAGAGCCCAGGCTTGTAATCTTATCCAAGAACACCATGGAAGACAGAATGCCGAATGCACACCAGACCAGGAATCGGAAGACATTGAGTGAAACACTTAGCAAGTTTCTATTTAATCTTAAGCCTCAATTTCCTTATTCATGTAATGGGAATGGCAATGTCTGCCTGTTAGCGGGGTTGTTAGGATTAAATAAACATGTCTGACACATAGCAGACAACACGTACAACAAACAATATTCATACTTAACATTTGCCCCAAAAGTAACCTAAGTTTTTTTAATGTACAAGCATGTCCCTGCGATTCTCATAACAGTGCTGTGATTGATACTTTTCTTCCCATTTTACAGATGAGAAATCTCAGGTACATAAAGCTTAAGTAACCTACCAAATGTCACACAGCTAGTGACTGGTAGAGCTGAGTAAAGAACCCGGGTAGTCTGGTTCCAGAACCCAGGCTCTTAATCACTATGCCGTAGAGTTCAGTAAAGGTTAACTGGATTTGCAAGTAATTTTCCCATCACTGTTCTCTGCAGTGTGGCTTTGCTTCTTAAAATGGTGTGCTCTTAAGTCTACAGGATATTGAATGTTGCGTACCCTATGCTTTTATCAACTACTGAATAATGAGGCAAATTTTCCTGAATCTGCAATTAGAGGTACCTTAAAGAAAAAAAAAAATCAGGATTAACACATTCTAAGCAAATTTATTTATATATATGTCATGTATATTATATTTTTAAGTAAATTTTTATTAAAGTATCACATATATAATAAAATGCACAAATTATTAGTGTATAGCTAAGTGAATTTTAAAGTAAACACATTCAGGAACCAGCACCCACATCAAAAATAGATCAGAAGTCCACCTTTTCTCACTCACTAAATAAGGTTGATTACTATTCTCTAAGGTTGATGACTATTCTGATTCCTAACATCATATATTATTTTTTGCTTATTTTTGCAATGTATAAATGGAAACATACCTTATGAACCATCTTGTCTTTTTTTCTGATTTCATTCAGTTAATATTGAATTGATGATATTCATTCATTTAGTTGTACCTAGTTACATCTCATTTTTTCTCATTGCTCTATAACATTTCATTATATGAAGATGCCACAATTTATTTATTTATTTATTTATTTATTTATTTTTTCTGCTCTTTTTTTTAAAATTTATTTCTTATTATTATACTTTAAGTTGTAGGGTACATGTGCATAACGTGCAGGTTTGTTACATATGTATACTTGTGCCATGTTGGTGTGCTGCACCCATCAACTCGTCATTTACATCAGGTATAACTCCCAATGCAATCCCTCCCCCCCCACCCCCATGATAGACCCCGGTGTGTGATGTTCCCCTTCCTGAGTCCAAGTGATCTCATTGTTCAGTTCCCACCTATGAGTGAGAACATGCGGTGTTTGGTTTTCTGTTCTTGTGATAGTTTGCTAAGAATGATGGTTTCCAGCTGCATCCATGTCCCTACAAAGGACACAAACTCATCCTTTTTTATGGCTGCATAGTATTCCATGGTGTATATGTGCCACATTTTCTTAATCCAATATGTCACTGATGGACATTTGGGTTGATTCCAGTCTTTGCTATTGTGAATAGTGCCGCAATAAACATACGTGTGCATGTGTCTTTATAGCAGCATAATTTATAATCCTTTGGGTATATACCCAGTAATGGGACGGCTGGGTCATATGGTACATCTAGTTCTAGATCCTTGAGGAATCGCCATACTGTTTTCCATAATGGTTGAACTAGTTTACAATCCCACCAACAGTGTAAAAGCGTTCCTATTTCTCCACATCCTCTCCAGCACCTGTTGTTTCCTGACTTTTTAATGATCGCCATACTAACTGGTGTGAGATGGTATCTCATTGTGGTTTTGATTTGTATTTCTCTGATGGCCAGTGATGATGAGCATTTTTTCATGTGTCTGTTGGCTGTATGAATGTCTTCTTTTGAGAAATGTCTGTTCATATCCTTTGCCCACTTTTTGATGGGGTTGTTTGTTTTTTTCTTGTAAATTTGTTTGAGTTCTTTGTAGGTTCTGGATATTAGCCCTTTGTCAGATGAGTAGATTGCAAAAATTTTCTCCCATTCTGTAGGTTGCCTGTTCACTCTGATGGTAGTTTCTTTTGCTGTGCAGAAGCTCTTTAGTTTAATTAGATCCCATTTGTCAATTTTGGCTTTTGCTGCTGTTGCTTTTGGTGTTTTAGACATGAAGTCTTTGCCCATGCCTATGTCCTGAATGGTACTACCTAGGTTTTCCTCTAGAATTTTTATGGTATTAGGTCTAACATTTAAGTCTCTAATCCATCTTGAATTAATTTTCGTATAAGGAGTAAGGAAAGGATCCAGTTTCAGCTTTCTACTTATGGCTAGCCAATTTTCCCAACACCATTTATTAAATAGGGAATCCTTTCCCCATTTCTTGTTTTTGTCAGGTTTGTCAAAGATCAGATGGCTGTAGATGTGTGGTATTATTTCTGAGGACTCTGTTCTGTTCCATTGGTCTATATCTCTGTTTTGGTACCAGTACCATGCTGTTTTTGTTACTGTAGCCTTGTAGTATAGTTTGAAGTCAGGTAGCGTGATGCCTCCAGCTTTGTTCTTTTGACTTAGGATTGTCTTGGAGATGCGGGCTCTTTTTTGGTTCCATATGAACTTTAAAGCAGTTCTTTCCAATTCTGTGAAGAAACTCATTGGTAGCTTGATGGGGATGGCGTTGAATCTATAAATAACCTTGGGCAGTATGGCCATTTTCACGATATTGATTCTTCCTATCCATGAGCATGGTATGTTCTTCCATTTGTTTGTGTCCTCTTTTATTTCACTGAGCAGTGGTTTGTAGTTCTCCTTGAAGAGGTCCTTTACATCCCTTGTAAGTTGGATTCCTAGGTATTTTATTCTCTTTGAAGCAATTGTGAATGGAAGTTCATTCCTGATTTGGCTCTCCGTTTGTCTGTTACTGGTGTATATGAATGCTTGTGATTTTTGCACATTAATTTTGTATCCTGAGACTTTGCTGAAGTTGCTTATCAGCTTAAGGAGATTTTGGGCTGAGACAATGGGGTTTTCTAAATATACAATCATGTCATCTGCAAACAGGGACAATTTGACTTCTTCTTTTCCTAACTGAATACCCTTGATTTCTTTCTCTTGCCTAATTGCCCTAGCCAGAACTTCCAACACTATGTTGAATAGGAGTGGTGAGAGAGGGCATCCCTGTCTTGTGCCAGTTTTCAAAGGGAATTTTTCCAGTTTTTGCCCATTCAGTATGATATTGGCTGTGGGTTTGACATAAATAGCTCTTATTATTTTGAGGTACGTTCCATCAAAACCGAATTTATTGAGGGTTTTTAGCATGAAGGGCTGTTGAATTTTGTCAAAAGCCTTTTCTGCATCTATTGAGATAATCATGTGGTTCTTGTCTTTGGTTCTGTTTATATGCTGGATTATGTTTATTGATTTGCAAATGTTGAACCAGCCTTGCATCCCAGGGATGAAGCCCACTTGATCATGGTGGATAAGCTTTTTGATGTGTTGCTGAATCCGGTTTGCCAGTATTTTATTGAGGATTTTTGCATCGATGTTCATCAGGGATATTGGTCTAAAATTCTCTTTTTTTGTTGTGTCTCTGCCAGGCTTTGGTAAGGATGATGTTGGCCTCATAAAATGAGTTAGGGAGGATTCCCTCTTTTTCTATTGATTGGAATAGTTTGAGAAGGAATGGTACCAACTCCTCCTTGTACCTCTGGTAGAATTCAGCTGTGAATCCATCTGGTCCTGGACTTTTTTTGGTTGGTAGGCTATTAATTATTGCCTCAATTTCAGAGCCTGCTATTGGTCTATTCAGGGATTCAACTTCTTCCTGGTTTAGTCTTGGAAGACTGTAAGTGTCCAGGAAATTATCCATTTCTTCTAGATTTTTCAGTTTATTTGCGTAGAGGTGTTTATAGTATTCTCTGATGGTAGTTTGTATTTCTGTGGGGTCGGTGGTGATATCCCCTTTATCATTTTTAATTGCGTCAATTTGATTCTTCTCTCTTTTCTTCTTTATTAGTCTTGCTAGTGGTCTGTCAATTTTGTTGATCTTTTCAAAAAACCAACTCCTGGATTCATTGATTTTTTGGAGGGTTTTTTGTGTCTCTATCTCCTTCAGTTCTGCTCTGATCTTAGTTATTTCTTGCCTTCTGCTAGCTTTCGAATGTGTTTGCTCTTGCTTCTCTAGTTCTTTTAATTGCGATGTTAGAGTGTCAATTTTATATCTTTCCTGCTTGCTCTTGTGGGCATTTAGTGCTATAAATTTCCCTCTACACACTGCTTTAAATGTGTCCCAGAGATTCTGGTATGTTGTATCTTTGTTCTCATTGGTTTCAAAGAACATCTTTATTTCTGCCTTCATTTCGTTATGTACCCAGTAGTCATTCAGGAGCAGGTTGTTCAGTTTCCATGTAGTTGAGCGGTTTTGATTGAGTTTCTTAGTCCTGAGTTCTAGTTTGATTGCACTGTGGTCTGAGAGACAGTTTGTTATAATTTCTGTTCTTGTACATTTGCTGAGGAGTGCTTTACTTCCAATTACGTGGTCAATTTTGGAGTAAGTATGATGTGGTGCTGAGAAGAATGTATATTCTGTTGATTTGGGGTGGAGAGTTCTATAGATGTCTATTAGGTCTGCTTGCTGCAGAGATGAGTTCAATTCCTGGATATCCTTGTTAACTTTCTGTCTCGTTGATCTGTCTAATGTTGACAGTGGAGTGTTGAAGTCTCCCATTATTATTGTATGGGAGTCTAAGTCTCTTTGTAAGTCTCTAAGGACTTACTTTATGAATCTGGGTGCTCCTGTATTGGGTGCATATATATTTAGGATAGTTAGCTCTTCCTGTTGAATTGATCCCTTTACCATTATGTAATGGCCTTCTTTGTCTCTTTTGATCTTTGATGGTTTACAGTCTGTTTTATCAGAGACTAGTATTGCAACCCCCGCTTTTTTTTGTTCTCCATTTGCTTGGTAAATCTTCCTCCATCCCTTTATTTTGAGCCTATGTATGTCTCTGCATGTGAGATGGGTCTCCTGAATACAGCAGACTGATGGGTCTTGACTCTTTAACCAGTTTGCCAGTCTGTGTCTTTTAATTGGAGCATTTAGTCCATTTACATTTAAGGTTAATATTGTTATGTGTGAACTTGATCCTGCCATTATGATATTAACTGGTTATTTTGCTCGTTAGTTGATGCAGTTTCTTCCTAGCCTTGATGATCTTTACATTTTGGCATGTTTTTGCAATGGCTGGTACCGGTTGTTCCTTTCCATGTTTAGTGCTTCCTTCAGGGTCTCTTTTAAGGCAGGCCTAGTGGTGACAAAATCTCTAAGCATTTGCTTATCTGTAAAGGATTTTATTTCTCCTTCACTTATGAAACTTAGTTTGGCTGGATATGAAATTCTGGGTTTAAAATTCTTTTCTTTAAGAATGTTGAATATTGGCCCCCACTCTCTTCTGGCTTGTACAGTTTCTGCCGAGAGATCTGCTGTTAGTCTGATGGGCTTCCCTTTGTGGGTAACCCGACCTTTCTCTCTGGCTGCCCTTAAGATTTTTTCCTTCATTTCAACTTTGGTGAATCTGGCAATTATGTGTCTTGGAGTTGCTCTTCTCGAGGAGTATCTTTGTGGCGTTCTCTGCATTTCCTGGATTTGAATGTTGGCCTGCCCTACTAGGTTGGGGAAGTTCTCCTGGATGATATCCTGAAGAGTGTTTTCCAACTTGGTTCCATTTTCCCCCTCACTTTCAGGCACCCCAATCAGATGTAGATTTGGTCTTTTTACATAATCCCATACTTCTTGCAGGCTTTGTTCATTTCTTTTTCTTCTTTTTTCTTTGGGTTTCTCTTCTTGCTTCATTTCATTCATTTAATCCTCAATCACTGATACTCTTTCTTCCAGTTGATCGAGTCGGTTACTGAAACTTGTGCATTTGTCACGTATTTCTCGTGTCATGGTTTTCATCTCTTTCATTTTGTTTATGACCTTCTCTGCATTAATTACTCTAGCCATCAATTCTTCCACTTTTTTTTCAAGATTTTTAGTTTCTTTACGCTGGGTACGTAATTCCTCCTTTAGCTCTGAGAAATTTGATGGACTGAAGCCTTCTTCTCTCATCTCATCAAAGTCATTCTCCGTCCAGCTTTGATCCGTTGCTGGCGATGAGCTGCGCTCCTTTGCCGGGGGAGATGCATTCTTATTTTTTGAATTTACAGCTTTTCTGCCCTGCCTTTTCCCCATCTTTGTGGTTTTATCTGCCTCTGGTCTTTGATGATGGTGATGTACTGATGGGGTTTTGGTGTAGGTGTCCTTCCTGTTTGATAGTTTTCCTTCTAACAGTCAGGACCCTCAGCTGTAGGTCTGTTGGAGATTGCTTGAGGTCCACTCCAGACCCTGTTTGCCTGGGTATCAGCAGCAGAGGCTGCAGAAGATAGAATATTTCTGAACAGCGAGTGTACCTGTCTTCTTGCTTTGGAAGCTTCCTCTCAGGGGTGTACTCCACCCTGTGAGGTGTGGGGTGTCAGATTGCCCCTAGTGGGGGATGTCTCCCAGTTAGGCTACTCAGGGGTCAGGGACCCACTTGAGCAGGGAGTCTGTCCCTTCTCAGATCTCAACCTCCGTGTTGGGAGATCCACTGCTCTCTTCAAAGCTGTCAGACAGTCGTTTGCGTCTGCAGAGGCTTCTGCTGTGTTTGTTATTGTTTACTGTGCCCTGTCCCCAGAGGTGGAGTCTACAGAGACAGGCAGGTTTCCTTGAGCTGCTGTGAGCTCCACCCAGTTCGAGCTTCCCAGCAGCTTTGTTTACCTACTTAAGCCTCAGCAATGGCGGGCGCCCCTCCCCCAGCCTTGCTGCTGCCTTGCGGCGAGATCGCAGACTGCTGTGCTAGCAATGAGGGAGGCTCCGTGGGCATGGGACCCTCCCGGCCAGGTGTGGGATATGATCCCCTGGTGTGCCTGTTTGCTTAAAGCGCAGTATTGGGGTGGGAGTTACCCGATTTTCCAGGTGTTGTGTGTCTCAGTTCCCCTGGCTAGGAAAAGGGATTCCCTTCCCCCTTGCGCTTCCCAGGTGAGGCGATGCCTCGCCCTGCTTCAGCTCTCGCTGGTCAGGCTGCAGCAGCTGACCAGCACCGATCGTCCGGCACTCCCCAGTGAGATGAACCCAGTACCTCAGTTGAAAATGCAGAAATCACCGGTCTTCTGTGTCGCTCGCGCTGAGAGTTGGAGACTGGAGCTGTTCCTATTCGGCCATCTTGCTCCGCCCCCCACAATTTATTAATCCATTCTATATCTCAGGTATGTATATGTCCATCCTCAGTACATACTGCCACTGATTTTTACAGAAGAGTTGTACCAGTTTATATGCCCACAAGCAGTTGCTCCATATCCTCATTAGCACTTACAACTATCTTTCTTCATTTTAGTCATCATGCGTGAATTTGTGGTAGCATTTTGCTGTGGCTTTAATGAATAATGGTTTGAAGAATTTACATTTTTACAGGCAACTTTGCTGTCTTCATTGTGAAGTTTTTATACAAAACTTTCCATTTTACTTGAGTGTCTAACTTACTATCGGGTAGTCGGTTGTATGTGTTGCAAATAATATTCCTCACTCTGTCTCTTACATTTCCATTGGTTTAACGATGTGGTTTAATGAACAGTAATTACTACTTTTAATGTAATCTACTATCTTTGCATTCATGAGTAGTGTTTTTGTTACCTGTTTTAGAAATCTTTTCCTACTCCACAACATAAAGTTACTGTCTTTTGCTACTTACTGAAAGTTTTGTTTTACATTTCACATTTAGCTCTTCGTAATACTTGAAACTGATTTTTATGTGAGGTACAGATCAAAATTTGTATTTTTAGAATGTAAATATTCAACATGCCCAGCATCCTAAAATCCCAAAATCTCTGAAATATTGTGCAGTAAGTTAAGGGTTGATTTATATCTTTGATTTTTAGAGGCTAATTATTCTGTTTCATTTTCTATTTATTTATCATTCGCCACTAGTCACGCTATTTCTCTTAGAATAACATCTTACCTTGTTGAAAATGTTTTTCCACATGATCCGTCTTCAAAAATGTCTCATTCTAGGCATTTTGAATTTTGATACAGATTTTAGAATTATTTGCCAATTTTCACACACACAAAAACTGTGGAATTTTTATTAGAATCACATTAAATCTTTATATCAATTTGTGAATAAATGACATTGTTATAACACTGGGCTACTCAATGAGAAGAGTATTATTTCAATTTATTTATATCTTCTTTAATTCCTTACAATGAAATCTTACTTTGGTATCTAGAGCTCATTTTTCCATCTTTTCTTAGATTCATTCCTATATATTTTGATAGTTTTGGTACTTTTGTAAATGGTATCTTTTTTAATCAAAATTTTCTATTTGTTTGCTTCTGGTATATACAAATTAATTGAGTTTTGTATAATGAACTTATATCCAACAACCTGAGCTGTAATTAATAATTAGAATTATTATAACTTACCTGTAAATTATTTGTAAATTTTTATTAATACTATTATATAGCCTCAGAGAACTATAGTTTTATTAACTCTTTTGCCTTTTTAAAATTGAAGAGACAATGTTGAATAAAACAGGTGTTATTGGGCATTCTTGTTTCATTTCCGATCTCAGAGAGAACAATTTAAAAATTTCACTCAAGATGAAGTTTGCTGTAGGACTTTCGTTGAGAGACTTCATCAGATAGTGTATGCTTTCTGTTCAAATTTAGCAGATATATCAAGATGTTTTCCAAAGTGGTTATTTTTTATTCAGTGAATGAGAGTTGTCATTTTGTCATATTCTTCATAATGTTTGGCAATAGTAGTCTTTTTCTAGTTTTCTATGGCTATAACTGAATACCTGAGATGCAGTAATTTATTTGAAAAAAATGTCTTTCTTGCGGTTCTGGAGGCTGAGAAGTCTGAGGTCAAGGGGCTGCATCCGGTGAGGGCCTTCTTTCAATGGGAACTCTCTGCACAGTCATGAGGGGGTGCAGGGCATCACATGGTAAGAAACAAGAGCATGTCAAACTGGCTTTTATAACAGACCCACTGTCATGATAACTAACCCAATCCCCAGATAATCCATTAATTTATTAACCCATTAATCTGTTAATTTATGAGTGGATTAATCTATTCATGAGGGGAGAGCCCTCATGACCTAATTACCTCTTAAAAATCTCACCTCTCAATACTGCTATATTGGGGATTAAGTTTCAACACAAGTTTCCTAGGGACAAAACATTTAAGCCATAGCACATGAGTATTTATTTCTAATTCCTAATAGATCACTTTTTTCTGTATCTATTAAGATAATAATGTGACTTTTCTCCTTCATGTCATTAATCTGATAAATTTAATTGATTGGTTTTCAAATGTTAAATCATCTTTACATTTCTGCAATGAACTCCAATTTTTTTCCATCCCCTTTTCCTGGTAAAACCTAAATTTGTCATGATATATTATCCTTTTAATATATTCCTAGGGTTTTTGTTAATATTTTGTTTATGATTATTTTATCTATGCCATCAGTAAGATTTCCCTGTGATTATTCTTTCTTATAGTATGATTGTTAGGTTTTGATTTTAAGGTTATCCCAGACTCTTAAAACAAATAGAGAAAAGTTGTTCTTTCACTTTTTGTAAGAGTTTGTGTAGATTTGGTGTTAACTTTGGAATATATTTGCTAGAATTCATTGAAGAAGCTCTCTCAGCTCAGGGTTTTTTTTTTTTTTTTTTTTTTTTGGAAATGGTTTGTGCTTAAAGATAAAATTTTTAAAGCAGTGATTCAATTTTTTTTTCTTGTGTCTAAGAAGTGTTTTCAAGGACTTTTCTAGTTCATTTAAATTTTCAAATGTATTACCATAAGATTTTTTAATTGAATCTTATTATGATATTTAAAAAACCGTAGCCTATCTGGTGATGTCATTCTATTTTGACGTTGGTCATTTGTGCATTCTCTCTCTCATACATGTGCATGCACACACACACAAACCCAAGCATACACACATGTTCAAACATATGCCTGTAACACAAGGGTATACCAATTTTATGGGTTTTTTTTGGCTTGTTGTTTCTCTTCATTGTATTTTTTAAAAGTCTATTACATTAATCTTTGCCATTTTCTTTTATAACTTCCCTTTTACTTTTGTGGGTTTAATTTGCCCTTTTTCTTTAACTTTTTTGATGGATGCTTATTGAATCAGTTTTTCTGCCTCTGTTCATTTTCAGTTACATAAACAGAAGGCTATGTGTTTTCCTATAAGTACTGCATTAGCCATATCCCATTTCAAATTATTATTCAGATCAAAATAACTCCTAATTTTTATTTTTATTTCTTCTTTGACACATGGTTTATTTACAAGTATATTGTATTTCTAGATATTTGGGATTTTAGACAATTTTGTTTGTGCTATTAATTTGTAGCTAAATTCCATTGTGATTAAAGAACATAAGCATTTTATTTCAATCTTTAATCAAAAGTACAGCATTCTATGTAATTTCAATCTTTAACATAAGTACAGCATTCTATGTAAGTCAGTTTTTACTTTGTGTTTTTAAACCATGTTATATAATATGTAAAATTCAGAATTATCCTATTTCTTTTTAATTTAAAGCTTTTATTCACTTTGTCTGAAATAATGCTATTTGCTTTAAAGTTTATTTTGTTTTACATTAATATGTCTGCACTGGCTTTTTAAAAGTTTTTTTTTTGTTTTTTTTTTTTTTTTTTTTTGAGACGGAGTCTGGCTCTGTCGCCCGGGCTGGAGTGCAGTGGCCGGATCTCAGCTCACTGCAAGCTCCGCCCCCCGGGTTTACGCCATTCTAAATCAATTTCCTTAAAGTTGATTTTCCCTTAATTTTAGTTTCTGTATTTGTTATCTTTTAGATGCATTTTTGGTAAGCAACATAGAATTATGTTTTATTTGTTTTTATCAAGTCTGATTCTTGCTTAGTTTTTAGTACACCACCATTTGGCTACTGTATTACAACATCAAATTATCTTGGCTAGTGACCTTCATATCAAACACAGACTCTCGATTCATATATTTCTTGTCTCTGTTTTATCTGATAGATATCATATATTCCTTGTCTCTGTTTTATCTGACCACTTGTTATATCTTAAGTTCCTTCCTTACCCCATTTGTTTCAAATATGACACACTCCTCTGGTTCTTCTCTACACTTTCAACAGTTATTTTTCCAGTTATTGTTTTTGGCTCTTCTTCTTGTGCCCATGCTTCAAGCAGTAGGATTTTCTAAATGTTGCATCTGTAGTCTATTGCTCTTCCCATTCAACTTGCTCTGCTGTGGGGTTTTCATTTGTGCTCACAAATTTATTTTCTCCCTGATGCTGGTAACTTCTAAACATATATCTTTACTTCTGATCTGTCCCCTAAATTTTACAAATCTTATAAGATGTGTCTGCTATCTATAAAATCTACTTGGACATTGCACAGGCATCTTATACTTAAAATGGTCATAATTATGATTATTATATTTTAAGATCTACTTCATCTGAACTTCTTATTTGATTTAATGCACCCATAAATCTATTAATAAGTAAAACAATATATACTAACCTTAGGTTCTTTTATAATACGCTTAGTCACGAAACTACGGAGCTCTTTGTATGGGTAAATTCTTGCATGGGAACCCAATTTGTAAGTTTAGGGAAAAGCAGACCTGTACGTTTTCAATGTGGTGAAGTGTGTGTTGTCTGGGGAAGTGGCTGCAGGGGTGGAACATGGATTCCCATTTCTTTTCGCTTCCTTTTTACAACTGATTACAGTAACAACTGTAAAAATGCAGTCATAAAACCACTTACCTAAAAATAATTTACTCTGGCACCATATTCCTTAATTGGGAATACCACTCAATATTTTATGATGTAATTACAGTAAATACTTCTATTTCCCCTCTCTCGCACACAACAAGCTCTTTTTCACGTAAATGTTTCTTGGTTTTTCAGTTTCCTTGGGATGTTTTTCCCTTTTTTTCAATTGGTAACTCTTTTTCACTTTTTAAAAAGTCAACTAAAGTGCAGCCTTCTGTAGGAAATCCTAATCCTATATCACAGTCAAAAGGTATCTCAGTACGTTTTTATAAAAGTCTGTAGAAGCATGAAAATCACTGTTGAAATTATATTAAAATTAGGCTTCAAATTCCTCAAAGACAGGGTGCAGGTCTTTGTTATTTCTTTAGTGTTCAGCAGAGTGCAATAATTATGGTGAATGTCAATAAATGTTTATTGAAATGTTGAACTAACCTGCCTTATAGTGCATAGACTTCAAAAACCAATATAAGAAAATTGAATATTTTGTAAAATTGACTTATAGATTGCAAAGAATTTTCAACCCAATTTTAAAAATTTGATCTCCACAAGAATTTTACAAAATTAAAACACAACTATTATCCTAATTTACAGGTAAATAAAAAAAAGAAGCCTGGAAATGTATGAGTTTTCTACCACATATCTAGTTAAAAGCAAACCAAGTAAAGTTCAAAACTAGGTTTTTAGAACATGAAACTGAACATTTCTTAAAGTCAATCAAGTTTTTATTCATTGTAGGGTGATCAAGATTTGTGTGGAGTCTCATGTAGTATTACTTTTGCCTTCCAAACAATTCCTTGCAATTTTTAATGATGTGTCAGTGTATTGGTAATATCCAAGGAAGTAAATTAATCCTATCTTACTATAATGTCATTGTATTAACATACAATTTTATCTTTGTCCATTCTTTAAGATCTCAAAATGCTTAATTTCCTCTTTTCAAATACTCTCACATGTGTACAATAATGAGGCCTATAGTAACTTGACTTTGTTTCTATGGAATTTATTTTCCTTGTTACCTATTTCCAGCCATAAGTACCATATGGAAACTTCTTCCTGAATGTACCCACTCTGCCTCAGTCCATGTAGCTTTAAGCCCACTTAGAGCCCTTGTTTTCTTAGGCCCTTTCTTTACCTTTGGTGACCAGTCTTTCTATGCTATACCTCGCCTTGGAGCTCCTCCATGTCCTTCTGAATTACGCCTCTATTCATACAAGTTGTAATTTTTTCTAAAGATAAAGAACACACTTCTCTGATCTCCCCATTGGTGCTGTTTCTATATTTAAATGGGATATTTTACGTTGCTTTATTTTTTCTTGCTGTTCTTAATCACATTTATCACACGTGGTCAAGTAATTTATTTGAATAAAAGAAGAATACTCGACTTCATTTTAAATTCTGGCATAGAATTTTAGATGGCCATAACTGTTGCTTTGGAAAGTTTTGCCCCAGAACGTTTTGAAAAAAATATTTATTGGAACCCAGATTTAGTATCAACTTTCAAGAGAATCACAAGTTTATTATTTTTCTGAAACATTTGGCCTGCTTTAAAGCCAAAAAATAGTGTACTGTAGATATTTTTATTTATATAAATTATCTACAATTACTGCTTTATGCATATTTTCAACATAAAACAGGAATTTTAATAATATTGAGCCATAGCATGATAAATATATCAATTTAAAATGTTTAACTTGATTTGAATCTTCTTGATTAGATAGCTTCTTGCTACTATTGCCTTAAAAAACTTTATTACAAAGTAAAACCTCTATTAATTACTATTCAGTGCTAGGAAAATGTTCTAAGGCATTTATTTTTTTGCTATCAGGCCAAGTCCAATCATTCATTTGACTAAAGTGAACTACGCTAAAGCAGAGACTTATCTTAATGTACTTCCATTACATAGAATAATCTCTCCCATGAAATCAGTATTCATAAAGGCTTGCACAATGAATGAATCTTAGCTTTCTAAGAAAAAGAAATAAATATCAATAATGGATAGATCTTAAGAAGTCTACTTACTAGGTTTTTCTTAAAGTTTCCTTTTAATTTTTATTCTATCAATTGAACTAAGTTGATGAGGGAGATGAAAGGAGAAAGGTGATAGTTTAGATCACCTCATATTGTTCATTAACCATCAAACAATTAGACTAATATCACATGTTCATACACACATGTGTGTATATATATGTATATATACATACTAGTCAAATAATTAGACTAATATTGCATATATGTTTATACATATACATATACACAGACACACATATATATAATATATATGTCTGATGTTGAAGAGTCAGCTTATGCTATGTTAAATAAAAATATTATGAACTTTTTCTTTTGGAGCTGAACTGAGAATTATTGCCTGATTGTATATGTCTTGTATTGAAGAGTTGGGTTGTGCTATATTTATTTTTTATTTATTTTTATTTTTATTTTTTTTAGTCTCACTTGTTACCAGGCTGGAGTGCAGTGGTACAATCTCAGTTCACTGCAACCTCCGTCTCCTGGGTTCAAGCGATTCTCCTGTCTCAGCCTCCCAAGTAGATGGAATTACAGGGGGCTGCCACCATGCCCAGCTAACTGGGGTTTCAGCATGTTGGCCAGGCTGGTCTTGAACTCCTGACCTCAAGTGATCCACCCACCTCAGCCTCCCAAAGCGCTAGGATTACAGGCGTGAGCCACTACGCCCGACCAGGTTATGCTATAGTAAATAAAAATACTATGATTTATTTGGAAATTGAATTGATAATTTTGACCTGATTGGTTGGATGTGTATAGTGGTAGGCTAAAGATAAAGGACAATTAAGCACGTCCTTTCTGAGTAATTATGACTTTTCAGTTCACAAAGAACAATTTATTAATGTCACATTTGGATCAGGTTAATTAAAGAGACAGACTAAATAAGTGCTGTGCCACAGAGCATCTATATAGGCTCTGCAAGGCCCATGGTTTGCATTTGAAGAATAAGATTCAGTGTTACAGTTAATTGCAAATAATACCACTTTGAGGGCCATATTTGAATGAATACTTTTTATCATAGCTTTTGTATCACCAGAGGGTCCTAGTTGCAGTAAATAAAAGCAAAATCATAGTCTTTGTTATCTCATAAATGTAGTTTACATCCTTTTTGTATGTCTTACTAGTTGAGTGAGTTTAGCCAACTTAAATAACCCCTGTAGATCCACTAAAAAAGTGGATAAGTAAGACCAACTTCGAAGAGTCTGAGCTGATACAGCAACAACAACGAAGTGTGGATTGGCAACTTATCCCATAGGAAAAATGTTCTATAAGTGCTGCACATTTTATTCAATAAATGTTTGTAGTAATTAATACAATTGGGAATTCTCTCATTGAACTTCTGTCCGCTGTTCCCAAGTGGTTTGTCACTATGCATATATATAAGTCCTTTATTTGAACATGACATCAAGGATTGATGTCTGCCTATCATGTGAAGGACATAAATATATAACATTGTACTGGTCTTTTATCTGGTCCTCATTTTATGTAAAACTAACCTTCTATTACTAACCTCTGGTCACATATTTTTATCTTTGTTAATGGAAGCCAAAAAAGATTGAATGTGTATGTTAGGATAATATAATTAGAAATAATGAAGTTACTATCAGATTATTCTTCAAACAGAATTATTCCAAATTGATTGAAAAGAGAGATGGATATAAGCAAAAAGATGAGAACAACGACTGTAAGAGTCAAAGGGCATCCAGTATGTTTTATCGGTATTCATGCAGAGTTTTCATGATAATGTGTTAGCTTTTTATATAGTTCAAGGTCCTGATTTACTTTTAATACAAATAGTCAAAAATGTATATATCCTATTGCATTGTTTTGCAGATAATTCTACAGACTTAGTGGACTGAGTCCAAGTAGGCAGGATTTGCAGCAGAAATTCAAGCATAAAAGTCCCTGTTGTTAGCATCCTCAGCAACTTTCAAAACGGGCTGTGAAATCGCAGCCCTTGTCCCAGAAAGACTATTGGTCATGGTGGAAGGAAGAAAAGGTGAGGCAGCTTTATGTATCTGTGTGTGGGAGGAAGCTCTTTCTATTAATAAGCAGGCCTTTAATCTCCAGAGCCCATTTCCCCAGCAGTCAATTCACTTAGAAAAATAAAATGTCATTTAATTGGTAGAAAAATCACTTAAATTCTGTGTAACGAACTCAAAGAAATACATTCTGTAGATGGAAAAGCAAAGAGAAAAGGATACAAATTAAATGTTAATTATAAAGATGATTAAAATGTAACAATATACAAAATTCAGCTAGTTCCTTAGTAATTGACACAAAATTATATAACTTTGGGATATATAATCACAATCAAACTAATATTATAAACTTAAAAAATAAATTGCTTAAAATTGATGCTTAGGCTCCGTTGTGTTGACAGCTATCTACTCAATCTGTAGAGAATGATAATTTGATAGGAATGACTTGCATTGAAAAGTCAGTTCAGATTTTGGGTTAATTGGCATCCACTTAACTTGTGAAGTCTACCTTGTTAAATATAAATGTTTTAAAAAATTAATGCCAATAGATGTGAGAAAACCATTT
Source organism: Macaca nemestrina (assembly GCF_043159975.1). Taxonomy (NCBI): domain Eukaryota; kingdom Metazoa; phylum Chordata; class Mammalia; order Primates; family Cercopithecidae; genus Macaca; species Macaca nemestrina. The sequence continues at coordinate 161,225,897 of NC_092129.1, read as the reverse complement.
GACACAAGGCAGCAATTAACTACAGTATATAAAACCAAAATTCAAAAGTTGGTAAAGATGCAAACTTCTTTACTTGCCCTTGAATTTACAAATCAATCATATTTCAAAATGAAGTATAAGAAAATAACCTGCCAAATCGTATATGGGAGAAATCAGAAAATCCAGAGGAAATGGAAGTGCAAAGATTCTAACAGAAAAGAATGAAATAATGATGAAAGAAGTCCAGATACTTTCAAAAAAGTCATGTACCTGTTTTTAGCTTGTATCGAATACTTAAATTTATTATTGTTTAACATCTCTGAAGATTCATCTTTTATGCATCATGCTTTTGTTAATATCAAGTCATATTACACAGGTAAATATTTTAGTCTAGAGGATTATACTAATGAAAAACTTTAGTACTAATAATTATAATAGCATGTTTCTTCTCTCTTTTCTTTCTGGATCTTTCATATTTCAGCTCAGCATATACTAATTCATGGTCTCTTGAATTTGAACCAAGCACTGTAGTGATTACTGAGCAAGTCTCTCTTCTAAATCAAATATCTACATAGATAGGAATGAAAGGGTTTAACAATTTCTGGAGGACTTACTCTGTTGACAATTTCTGAATAGCCAATGAGGACAAATGCAAGTAAGTTTAAATCAGGAAAGATGATCTGGAGCCAAGTATATAAAGGACCTTGGCAAAGGGTTCTGAGGAAGCACAGAATAGTAAAATATGGACTATAGCTGGAGTTAAGGGCCCAAAAACTTTTATTCATTTTGACGTTACCTCAGAGCCATGAGGTTGAGAGAGGTTAAAGAATTTGTGAGATGAACAAATTTGAACTGAATAAAACACAGTTCTGGTACTTAAAGAACGTTTAATATCCTATCTTTTGATATTGTAATGGTAGATGTGATCACTCATCTTATTTAGTGCACTGTTAAGACTGTAAGTTCAAGCTTTAATCCACCTAGTATAGATCCTAGCTCTGCAACTTGCTCTGGTTGACTGTGTACATTACTGAAATTGTCTGTCCTCAGTTTCCTCATGTTTAAAATGGGATTAATAATAGTACCTATCTTACAGGAATTTTATACGAATAAAATGTGATAATGTGTCTATAGATCTTAGAGTAGTGCCTAGGATATAATGAGAAATCACTATATCATGTGTTTACCTCCCAAGCAGATTCTAGGTTCCTTTAGAAAAAGAAACCCACGTTCATCGTCACCTGTATCAAAAACAGCAGTTATCTACTTTTGCAAGACTTATCATTCTTTCATTCATTCAAGAACTGTTCTTTGAGTTCTCATTACCCCTCTGCAGTGGTGTTTGAGACTGGAATGCCAGACAGGCATGGCCTCTTCTCTCACTGAAATTATAATCCATTGGAGAAATACAGACAAGTCAATGAGTAATTTTAAAACAGTGAGTACACGTTATTGTAAGACAGGTTCACAGTATAGAAAAAGTTGAAGAGATATCCAATTTAAATGTCAGTTTTCAGGAGAATCATACTGCAGAAAAGGACTTTTGACTTCAAATCTGGTAGAAAGGGCAACAATGGGGAGAAAAACTATTGCAAACAGAGAGGATAGCATGTCCAAAGTGTAGGACTAAAAATGGATATGCTATAAGAATATGCTTGAGAAAAGGGAAGAAGTGTAAATATGAGGTGAACAGGAGAAAAAGAGGAAAAGTGGGGAACGTTATTGGAGCGGGAGGTATGACTCAGATCATTCAGGACTTTGTCAGTCACACTGAGCATCTTTGACATTATCTTAAATGAAATTAAGAATACATTAAAGGGTCTAAACATGAGGGCTATGTGAAAAGATTTGTGTTTTCTTAAGACTATTCTTGCTGCTTATAGAGAATGGAGTGAAGGGAACGTGAGTAGAACCAAAGATGAGAAGACTCTTAAGAACTACTGGAAGGACATAATGTGTCTTTACTATAGAATGGGCAGAGGGATTAGGCAAAGTTTGGTTTTGAAACTTATTTAGGATGTCAAATTATTATGTATCTTGGATTAATTTGATAAGCACAGTAACAGAACCAAGAAGGACAATCAAATGGATGATACCATTCTTGAGTATTTATTTTGCATCTAGTCACTCTATATGTATCCTTGCATTTGATCTTCAAAAACTCCACGAATGAGGTAACATTATTATTTTCACTTTACAGATGAAAAAAGTGAGGTGCATGCTCTAGTTAGGTAACTTTCCTGGAATCACATAATTTGCAAATGGTGGAGGCAGTATCCAAATCCAGATGGAACAACTTCAGAGAGTATTAATTAACTTGGATAGAAAGAGACAACTTAAGAGGGGCATTATTTGGGGGCAAAGAAGATGGGTCATATTTGAGACATGACAAGTATAAGAAGGTTGTAGGTTAAGTAAGTGAAGATAAGGAGGGAGACAGCGTAGCACAGTGATAAAGACCATGGTTGTGAAATCAGACATGGATTGAGATCTCATTCTGTCAATTACCAGGTCTGACCAGGGGCAAATTATTTAATCTCTCTGGGCATTACAGTACCTCATGTATAAAACAGAGATAACAATAGGGATGTTGGGAAGATTAAATGATAGAATTCCTGTAAAACACTTGCAAAACAGACTGGTTGGCCTATACTCCATTTTCAATTAATGTTACTACTGTACTTACTACTATTTTGAGTAGGTTGTTAAAACATGAGTTTTGAGTTCAGGGAAAGTCCCCCCAAAGGTATTGTCTTAGCTTATTCATTCATGTTTCTGTAACAAAATACCATAGAGTGGGAGGCTTACAAACAACAGAAATGTAGCTCTCACAGTTGTAGAGACTGGGAAGTCAAAGACCAATGTGCCAGGAGATTCAACGTCTAATGAGGGCCCATTTTCTGACTGATAGGTGGCTGTCTCTTTTGCTGTGCTCTCTCATGGCATAATGGATGAGGGACATCTCCGGGGTCTGTTTGTAAGAGGACTAATCCCATTCTCAAGGACTTTGCTCTTATGACCCAAACACATTCCAAAGGACCCACCTCGTAATAGCATCATTTTGGAGGCTAGGATTTCAGCATATAAATTTTGAGGGGATATTAACAATCATTGCATTGCAGGTATCATCAAGGTATAGATGGTATTTGAGAACCTGGGAGCATAGAAAGCTATCTGGGATGATTAAGAAAGAATGAGAACAGACCTCTGAAAATACAAATTTAATTTGAAAGAGCTCATAAAAATTAATGCATTAAATCATAACATCAAAGCATAAAAAGCACAGAGAAAATGATAATACTCAAAATTACCATCTCTCAAATGTTTCCAGATTTAAAAGAAAAAAAAATGCAGCTGCAAAGGAATGAGAACAAAGCTAGCAAAAGAATCTCATCATCAGCGTGGCAGGATCCAGGAAGTGGAGGATGGGTGAGGGTGGCTCCTTAATGCACTGAAGGAAAATTATCTTCTAGTTAAAATTTTATACCCAGTCAAAATATTGGTCAAATATGATAGTAAAGGCATTTTTGGATATGCAATGACTTCTCACATATCCTTTTATAAAGTGTATATTAAGGATCTTTTCTAGAAAAATAAGGAACAAAATAAAAAATAGAAATTCATGAAGAAAGAAATGGAACAGGAAACAAAGCAATTCAGTCAATCAAAAATTGTTTGTGGAAGGTAGGGGAGAAGGGTGGGAAAAGTTCAGAGAAAAGAAAATATAGAATACAACCTATTTTTTAAAAATACAAGTAGATCAATAAAAGCACAAAAATTTTAATAAAAGTTAATATCCATTTTTGCTTAAAGAAACCCTTTTACCACACTAAGGAAACAATAAATGTTATTTAATCTTCTAGACATCTGCCAACAACCATAGTAAACATGATGCTTTTTTGGGGGGATGGGGTGGGGACAGGGTCTTGCTCTGACACCTAGGCTGGAGTGCAGTGGAGTGATCATAGCTCACTCCAGCTTCGAACTCCTGGCCTAATACAATCTTCTCAGCCTAGCCTCCAAAAGCACTAGGATTATAGGAGTGAGTGAGCTACTGCACTTGGCCATGCTTCTTAATAATGGGGAGTGGTAGAAATTTCCTTTATAGTCATGAAAAATGCTACAAGGCCATGTCACCTCTTTTTTTCTGGGTATAGCCAGTGAAAGACAAAGAAAAAAATTGTAAGTACCAGAAAGAAAGAAAACAACCTTTAACATCTACTGGTTATTTGATTATTAAAAAGAAAAAGAATATACAACTAGATTCTTAGAATTAATAAGAATAGCATAGTAGCTAAGGTCATAAAGTAGAAAACAAGAAAGACAAGGAAAAAGAGACAGAAACACAGAGGAAGTCAGACATTGAAATTCACTTCCCTTAACATATGTCAGATCAAGTAGACAAATATTGATATAGAAGGTTTACATAATGTGAATAAAGTTGCTATGATTTATATATTAAATTCTGCACTCTGAAATAGATAATATACATTGTTTTCGACAGCATCATTATAAAAATTTATCATACATTATACCGTGTGGAAAACTTTAATACATTTCAAAAAGTACAGAAAACAACTCTGTTAGTCAGCTTAGGCTGCTATACCACAGGACCATAGGCCAGGAGGTTTAAGCAGCAGCCATTTATTTCTTAAAGTTGTGGAAGTTGAGAAGTCCAAGATCAAGATGCCTACTGATTCAGTTCCTGGTGAGAACTCTCTTTCTAATTTGCAGATGGCCATCTTCTTGCTGTGTCCTCAAATTACAGAATGAGACAGAGAGAGAGAGAGAGGAAGAGAGAGAGAAGGAGCACATGCTAACTCTCTGGTAGCTTCTTATAAGGACACTAATCTCATCATGAGGACCCCAACCTCCAGACCTCAAATAAACCTAATTATTTTCCAAAGGCTCCACCTCCAAATACTATCACATTGGAGATTTAGACGTTCAACATAGAAAGTTTGGAAGGACACAAATTTACAGTCAATAACAACATTTTCTAATTATAATGCAATACAACTAGAAATTAATAACAAAACATCTAAAAATTTAAGTATTCATGGAAAAATGTAAAATAGTTTCCTTTACACGACTCTTGGATAAAAGAGGAAATTCAAGCTGGATATGCAGAATACCAAGGCAATATTAATAAAGCTGACAGTACCTGTAAGAAGCTATGGCATATAGCGAGAGGCCATACTCAAAGGAAAATGTATAGCATTAAATACCTCAACTGAAATTATAAGTTAAAAACAACTAAATCAAAAATTTACAGAAAATAATAAATAATCCAAATGAAACAATAAATGCAACAATAAAAGGAGACAAAAGGAAGAAATAATCAGATAAAGCAGATACAAATAAGTTAGAAAACCAAAAAAAAAAATTCATAGGCTTAAAAACTTATTCATGGTTTTTTTTTGAAAAAGTATGTAACATCAACTATCCTAATTAAGGAATAACCAGATAGTGATGTGGTAGGGGGCAGGAGAGAAGTGGAAAATGTGCCAACCAACCCAATATAAGTTTTTATGTAGAAATAACCATTAAATCTCAAGATATTTTAGGAAACAATCATCGGTCACTTGTTTTCAATGGTTTACACATATGTGAACATCTTATTAAAATGGACATAAGTCTTAGGAATTACAAACAGAACATTTCCATAGATGTTTATAGAAGGCCCAGCATGGTGGCTCACCCCTGTAATCCTAGCACTTTGGGAGGCTGAGGCAGGTGGATCACTTGAGGTCAGTAGTTCGAGACCATCCTGATCAACATGGTAAAACCCCGTCTCGACTAAATATACAAATTAGCTGGGGCTGGTGGCTTGCGCTTGTAGTCCCAGCTGCTCTGGAGGCTGAGGCAAGAGAATTGCTTGAACCTGGGAGGCAGAGGTTGCAGTGAGCCGAGATCACACCACTGCACTCCAGCCTGGGTGACAGAGTGAGACACTGTCTCAAACAAACAAACAAACAAACAAACAAAAGAAACATAAAGAAGATAGCTTCTCAAATATCCCAGGCCAGAATGATTTCATTTTGAATTCTACCAAAACTTTTCAGAACAGATTATTCCAGTACCATTTAAACTGATACAGGAAGGAAGAAAAAGAAGTAAAGCTTCCAAAACTTTTTTTTAGTATATTAATAAAGCTAAGAAAAAAAATTGTGAATATCTCTGTATATGCTAAAAAAGAATTTGATAAATTGCAACATTTTTTTTTCCAAAACATTCCATCTTTTTTTAAGATGACACATTACACTTTCATTTCAGCATTTAAAGCCACTCTTATGCTTGATGGAAAAGTTTAGACACATTTATGTTAGAGTCAAGAACAAGGCAGATGACCAGCATCAGTAATACTCAACATTGTTCTGGGGATACTACTCTCCAAACTATTTGAAACAATCATGAAAATAAAGCTATGTGTAGGCCGGATGCGGTGGCTCACGCCTGTTATCCCAGCACTTTGGGAGGCCAAGGTGGGTGGATCACTTGAAGTCAGGAGTTCGAGACCAGCCTGGCCAACATGGTGAAACCCCGTCTTGACTAAAAATACAAAAATTAGCTGGTCATGGTGATGCATGCCTGTAATACCAGCAACTCAGGAGGCTGAGGCAGGAGAATTGCTTGAGCCTGAGAGGTGCAGGTTGCAGTGAGCCGAGATTACGCCACTGCACTCCAGACTGAGCAATAGAGAGAGACTGTCTCAAAAAAAAAAAAAAAAAAAAAAAAAAAAAAAAAAAAGAAAGAAAGAAAAGAAACAAAACAAAACAAAACAAAGCTATGTGAATAGAAGTAATAAGTTTGGATACAAAATTATTAGAATACATCAGTAGTTCACATATACACAGTTGGCATTTAGGTTAACTGTTGTAATGAAAAAGAGATGTCATTTATAATTACAAGAAAAAGATAAGATTTCTTCAATTGAACCTGGGTGGAGAGGTTGCAGTGAGCCAAGATCACTGCATTGCACTCCAGCCCAGGTGATAAGAGTGAAACTCCGTCTCAAAAAAAAAGAAAAAAAAAAGGTAAGATTCTTAGGAATATACTGAATAAACTTCTACATGAGAAACACCAAAGAGACTTTAAAAACATGAAAAGACAGAGGTTTGTGCCAAGATGGCCAAATAGGAACAGCTCCAGCCTCCAGCTCCCAGCGTGATCGACACAGAAGACAGGTGATTTCTGTATTTCCAACTGAGGTACCGGGTTCATCTCACTGGGGCGTATCAGACAGTGGGTACAGGACAGTAGGTGCAGCCCACCAAGGGAGAGCCAAAGCAGGGCGAGGCATCACTTCCTGTGGAAGTGCAAGGGGGAAGGGAATTCCCTTTCCTAGCCAAGGGAAACCATGACACAAAACACCTGGAAAACAGGTCACTCCCACCCTAATACTGTGCTTTTCCAAGGGTCTTAGCAAACGGCACATCAGGAGATTATATCCCACACCCAGATTGGAGGGTCCCATGCCCAGGGAGCCTCCCTCATTGCTAGCACAGCAGTCTGAGATCTAACTGCAGGGTGGCAGTGAGGCTGGGGGAGGGGCATCCACCATTGCTGAGCCTTAAGTAGGTAAACAAAGCAGCCAGGAAGCTCGAACTGGGTGGAGCCCACCAAACTGGGTGGAGCCCACCGCAGCTCAAGGAGGCCTGCCTGCCTCTGTAGACTCCATCTCTGGGGACAGGGCATAGCCAAACAAAAGGCAGCAGAAACCTCTGGAGATGTAAATGTCCCTGTCTGACAGCTTTGAAGAGAGTAGTGGTTCTCCCAGCATGGAATTCGAGATCTAAGAATGGACAGATTGCCTCCTCAAGTGGGTCCCTGACCCCCAAGTAGCCTAACTGGGAGACATCCTCCACTACGGGCAGACTGACACCTCACACCTCACATGGCTGGGTACACCTCCGAGATGAAGATTCCAGAGGAACGATCAGACAGCAACATTTGCTGTTCAGCTATACTCACTCTATTGCAGCCTCTGCTGCTGATAGCAGCCAAACAGGGTCTGGACTGGACCTTGAGCAAACTCCAACAGACCTGCAGCTGAGGGTCCTGACTGTTAGAAGGAAAAATAACAAATAGAAAGGACATCTACTCCAAAACCCCATCTGTACGTCACCATCATCGAAGACCAAAGATAGATAAAACCACAAAGATGGGGAAAAAGCAGTGCAGAAAATCTGGAAATTCTAAAAATCAGAGCGTCTCACCTCTTCAAAAGAATGCAGCTCCTTGCTAACAACGGAACAAAGCTGGATGGAGAATGACTCTGACGAGTTGAGAGAAGGCTTCAGACAATCAAACTTCTCTGAGCTAAAGGAGGAATTACGAACCCAGAGCAAAGAAGCTAAAAACCTTGAAAAAAGATTTGATGAATGGCTAACTGGAAACGCCAATGTAGAGAAGTCCTTAAATGACCTGATAGAGATGAAAACCATGACACGAGAAATACGTGACAAATGCACAAGCTTCAGTAACCAACTCAATCAACTGGAAGAAAGGGTATCAGTGATTGAAGATCAAATGAATGAAATGAAGCGAGAAGAGAAGTTTAGAGAAAAAAGAGTAAAAAGAAATGAACAAAGCCTCCAAGAAATATGGGACTATGTGAAAAGACCAAATCTGCATCTGACTGGTGTACCTTAAAGTGACAGGGAGAATGGAACCAAGTTGGAAAACACTCTGGAAGATATTATCCAGGAGAACTTCCCCAACCTAGCAAGGCAGGCCAACATTCAAATTCAGGAAATACAGAGAACACCACAAAGATACTCCTCAAGAAGAGCAACTCCAAGACACATAATTGTCAGACTCACCAAAGTTGAAATGAAGGAAAAAATGTTAAGGGCAGCCAGAGAGAAAGGTCGAGTTACCCACAAAGGGAAGCCCATCAGACTAACAGCAGATCTCTCAGTAGAAACTCTACAAGCCAGAAGAGAGTAGGGGCCAATATTCAACATTCTTAAAGAAAAGAATTTTCAACCCAGAATTTCATATCCAGCCAAACTAAGCTTCATAAGTGAAGGAGAAATAAAATCCTTTACAGAAAAGAAAATGCTGAGAGATTGTGTCATCACCAGGCCTGCCTTAAAAGAGCTCCTGAAGGAAGCACCAAACATGGAAAGGAACAACTGGTACCAGCCACTGCACAAACATACCAAATTGTAAAGCCCATCAATGCTAGGAAGAAACTGCATCGACTAATGAGCAAAATAACCAGCTGACATCATAATGACAGGATCAAGTTCACACATAACAATATCAATCTTAAATATAAATGGGCTAAATGTTCCAATTAAAAGACACAGATTGGCAGATTGGATAGAGTCAAGACCCATCAGTGTGCTGTATTTGGGATACCCATCTCACATGCAGAGACATACATAGGCTTAAAACAAAGGCATGGAGGAAGATCTACCAAGCAAATGGAAAACAAAAAAAGGCAGGGGTTGCAATCCGAGTCTCTGATAAAACAGACTTGAAACCAACAAAGATCAAAAGAGACAAAGAAGGCCATTACATAATGGTAAAGGGATCAATTCAACAAGAAGAGCTAACTATCCTCAATATATATGCACCCAATACAGGAGCACCCAGATTCATAAAGCAAGTCCTTAGAGACTTACAGACTTAGACTCCCACACAATAATAATGGGAGACTTTAACATCCCACTGTCAACATTAGACAGATCAATGAGACAGGAAGTTAACAGGGATATCCAGGAATTGAACTCAGCTTTGCACGAAGCAGACCTAATAGACATCTACAGAACTTTCCACTCCCAATCAACAGAATATACATTCTTCTCAGCACCACGTTGCACTTATTCCAAAATTGACCACATAGTTGGAAGTAAAGCACTCCTCAGCAAATGTACAAGAACAGAAATTATAACAAATTGTCTCTCAGACCACAGTGCAATCAAACTAGAACTCATGATAAAGAAACTGACTCAAAACCGCTCAACTACATGGAAACTGAACAACCTGCTCCTGAATGACTACTGGGTACATAACGAAATGAAGGCAGAAATAAAGATGTTCTTTGAAACCAATGAGAACAAAGATACAACATACCAGAATCTCTGGGACACATTTAAAGCAGTGTGTAGAGGGAAATTTATAGCACTAAATGCCCACAAGAGCAAGCAGGAAAGATATAAAATTGACATCCTAACATCACAATTAAAAGAACTAGAGAAGCAAGAGCAAACACATTCAAAAGCTAGCAGAAGGCAAGAAATAAGTAAGATCAGAGCAGAACTGAAGGAGATAGAGACACAAAAAAACCTTCAAAAAATCAATGAATCCAGAAGCTGTTTTTTTTTTGAAAAGATCAACAAAATTGATAGACTGCTAGCAAGACTAATAAAGAAGAAAAGAAAGAAGAATCAAATAGATGCAATAAAAAATGATAAAAGGGATATCACCACCAACCCCAAAGAAATACAAACTACCATCAGAGAATACTACAAACACCTATATGCAAATAAACTAGAAAACCTAGAAGAAATGGATTAATTCCTGGACACACACACTCTCCTAAGACTAAACCAGGAAGAAGTTGAATCCCTGAATACACCAATAACAGGCTCTGAAATTGCGGCGATAATTACTAGCCTACCAACCAAAAAAAGTCCAGAACCAGACAGATTCACAGCCAAATTCTACCAGAGGTACAAGGAGGAGCTGGTTCCATTCCTTCTGAAATTATTCCAATCAGTAGAAAAAGAGGGAATCCTCCCTAACTCATTTTATGAGGCCAACATCATCCTGATACCAAAGCCTGGCAGAGACACAACTAAAAAAGAGAATTTTAGAACAACATCCCTGACGAACATCGATGCAAAAATCCTCAATAAAATACTGGCAAACCAAATCCAGTAGTGCATCGAAAAGCTTATTCAACATGGTCAAGTGGGCTTTATCCCTGGGATGCAAGACTGGTTCAACGTATGCAAATCAATAAACATAATCCAGCATATAAACAGAACCAAAGACAAAAACCACATGATTATCTCAATAGATGTAGAAAAGTCCTTTGACGAAATTCAACAGCCCTTCATGCTAATAACTCTCAATAAATTCACTATTGATGGAACATATCTCAAAATAATAAGAGCTATTTATGACAAACCTATAGCCAATATCACACTGAATGGACAAAAACTGGAAGCATTCCCCTTGAAAACTGGCACAAGACAGGGATGCCCTCTCTCACCACTCCTATTCAACACAGTGTTAGAAGTTCTGGCCAGGGCAATCAGGGAAGAGAAAGAAATAAAGGGTATTCAATTAGGAAAAAGGAAGTCAAATTGCCCCTGTTTGCAGATGACATGATTGTATATTTAGAAAACCCCATCATCTCAGCCCAAAATCTCCTCAAGCTGATAAGCAACATCAGCAAAGTCTCAGGATACAAAATCAATGTGCAAAAATCACAAGCATTCTTATACACCAGTAACAGACAAACAGAGAGCCAAATCATGAATGAACTTCCATTCACAATTGCTTCAAAGAGAATAAAATACCTAGGAATCCAACTTACAAGGGATGTAAAGGACCTCTTCAAGGAGAACTACAAACCACTGCTCAGTGAAATAAAAGAGGACACAAACAAATGGAAGAACATACCATGCTCATTGATAGGAAGAATCAATATCGTGAAAATGGCCATACTGCCCAAGGTTATTTATAGATTCAATGCCATCCCCATCAAGCTACCAATGAGTTTCTTCACAGAATTGGAAAGAACTGCTTTAAAGTTCATATGGAACCAAAAAAGAGCCCGCATCTCCAAGACAATCCTAAGTCAAAAGAACAAAGCTGGAGGCATCACACTACCTGACTTCAAACTATACTACAAGGCTACAGTAACAAAAACAGCATGGTACTGGTACCAAAACAGAGATATAGACCAATGGAACAGAACAGAGTCCTCAGAAATAATACCACACATCTACAGCCATCTGATCTTTGACAAACCTGAGAGAAACAAGAAATGGGGAAAGGATTCCCTATTTAATAAATGGTGCTGGGAAAATTGGCTAGCCATAAGTAGAAAGCTGAAACTGGATCCTTTCCTTACTCCTTATACGAAAATTAATTCAAGATGGATTAGAGACTTAAATGTTAGACCTAATACCATAAAAATCCTAGAGGAAAACCTAGGTAGTACCATTCAGGACATAGGCATGGGCAAAGATTTCATGTCTAAAACACCAAAAGCAATGGCAGCAAAAGCCAAAATTGACAAATGGGATCTCATTAAACTAAAGAGCTTCTGCACAGCAAAAGACACTACCATCAGAGTGAACAGGCAACCTACAGAATGGGAGAAAATTTTTGCAATCTACTCATCTGACAAAGGGCTAATATCCAGAACCTACAAAGAACTCAAACAAATTTACAAGAGAGTATCCATGGCCAGCCTGGTGGCGGCGGGGAGGAGGAGAGGGGTGGAAATGAAGGGCCAGAGACAGGAGGTTTGGAGAAGGTCAGAGAGAGAGAGCTCATTTTGCAGTAACATTTTCTGAGATCCTACAAATGAAAATGCATTTCAGATATCAAAAGACAAAATTATGACAAATTTAAAGATTTTAGTTGGCTTTTATTTGTGATTCTAGAACTTGTCAATAGCTCATTCCATAGAATAGCACGAATGTTCCGATGAGCTTAACAGGAAGACTTGACTTTATAGTGACAGAAAAGGGCTGAGGAAAGCAGAAACAGAACAAAAGCGGGTTGGCCATTTCAAAACTAATTTCCTGGTAAAAGTTAACATGCAGGATACTTCCATATCATGCCAGCTGAAACAGGCCTGTTTGAGGTTGTGTCTATTATCTCTTCGGATATTTTGGAAGGTCAGATAAACAACTTAGTTTTGCCTTGGTGGCAGGGAACTTCAGCATGAGTAACTCCATTTTGGTTTGGTCTATTTGGCCTAGTGCAAGAGCTCTGTTCAAACCAATGGCCTCCTATCAATTTTACTTAACATAGTCATTTAGGCTGAAGCAAAACCATATATAAACATGTGGTCCTTGGTGGGAGCTGAAGATTTTCCAGCCTGACACTGCCCATGAATCCTGGTGATTAGATGGCCCTCAGTTTCTCCATAAGGAAGCAAGTAGAAAGTCCACCTCACTTTAGAAATGTCCGTCTGTGAGTTCATTTCTCATTCTTGTGGGATGAATATCAAAAGTTAGATCTTTATTCATATTCAAGTTATAATATTAGTGTATGAGTGTATCAAATTCTGTCTACAAAATTAACAAAGTTAGCCCTTCGTTGCTAACAACTGTGCTGAGTTCTTTTGCCAAGGGTGTGAGAAATTCAAGGTTGAACAATCTTTATTTTCCCTCTGGTTTGCTTTTGTGATGGTTAGCAAATATTTGACAAATGATGGAATAAGTCCCAAATCATGGAATTATCTTTCATCCTTCTTCAAATTACACACATAATGTCTCACCATATTCCACCCATCTGCCTTCTAAAATTTTTCTATCACTCCCCCACCTTTGCCCATTTCCACTGTTACTACCTTCTTTAACCATGGCAAAGATCCCATCCAGACCCTTCTCTCCTTTTTCTCTTCCAGATTCATCATTTCCTAAGGTATTTCTGTTTCTCAGGTTTCTTCACCTTCCATTCTGAGGACGCTGTCACAGGAAATTGTAAGGAATATTGGCAAACCTACTAGGCTTAAGAATTTTTTAGAGGCATCCAGTTACTCTTTAAGGCACTTTCTCAATTCTCTTCCAGGACACATTTTTTTTTTTCGTGTGTTGACTGCCGAACAGTGCCAGTAATATTAATACGACATAAACTTGGAGTCCATTGCTTCAAAATATGTCACAATTCGAGTAGGGAATTCAGGTAGAGCTAAAGTTCCCTTTTTACTTCATATACAGATTTTTTTTTTTCCCCAAACAAATCAACAGTATCATCAAGACTGCCTGGGTAATTTGTAGGCTATTTAAGAGAACAAATTGTTTTCAAGCATTGGTAGGCAGTGTAGAAGAATCTATTTACATTCAAATTATTTGCTAATTACAAATCATTATTAGCTATTAACTAAGAAAAGCCACTTAAAGACAACTACTAAGCAACATTTTGTCAGACTGGTTCTATTTCTGGGGACTGGAACATGATAAAACTGAGGTTAAAAATAGTTTGGAATCCGTTTTTATTTCCTCAATTCAAATACACCTCTGCTTATTTCTACCAGACCAAATAATATATACAAGAGAAAGCTGATAAATTGTCTGAATTCGAGAAGTCAGATCCCTCAAGGTTACTCCCCAACTAGACTATTTCTCTGGATTTTTTTTTAAGCCTATAATCAAGGAGGTAGAACAACACAATCCCAGAAAAGACAGCTGCAGAGGAAACAGGGATAAGCATTTGTTTTCACTTTGAAAACATGAGCTAACTGCCAACAGGTTTTGGGCTCCTGTACAAGTCATTCCAGAATTACACAATGATTTCAGTACAGAAGAAGAAATGAGGGCCAGAATTACCTTTGATTTAGCACATAGTTTTTTCAAGTCTCAACACACAAAAGTCAAAATAGATGTCCTATCATCTACTGTAGAGATCAACTTAATGGAAGAAGTTGATCTCTGTGATTCTGTTCCGGAGCGATATGAGCCCAACTGATTTCAGTGCAGTGCAGCAGTATCTCTGGTTCCATGTCATGGAAAACACATAGGAACACCAGCAAAATTCTGGTTTTGACACACTTAATCCCTCCAGTGGCATTCATCATTCTTAGAGAATTGGTGGACAATTATGAGAGTGAATTCTTTATGTAAGTGGTTTGCAAACTGTAATACTCTCTAGATGTCAAGTGAGATTATTACTGCCTGCAAATGGACACTACTAAACATATAAACCCAGAATGATCTTCTCAGGTGGTTGTATAACAACATGTCGAGATATTTTTTAAAAAGAGAAGGCAATAGGCTGGGCACTGGGCTCATGCCTGTAATCCCAGCACTTTGGGAGGCCGAGGCGGGCGGATCACCAGGTCAGGAGATCTAGACCATCCTGGCTAATACCGCGAAACCCCGTCTCTACTAAAAATACAAAAAAATTAGCCAGGCGTGGTGGCGGGCGCCTGTAGTCCCAGCTACTCGGGGGGCTGAGGCAGGAGAATGGCATAAACTCGGGAGGCAGAGCTTGCAGTGAGCTGCCGAGATTGCACCACTGCACTCCAGCCTGGGCAACAGAGCGAGACACCATCTCAAAAACAAACAAACAAACAAAAACAGAAGGCAATATGTGCTCCATAAACACATATTACATAAAAACTGTGTATGTCACACCAAAGATAGCATTTGTGCTAATGTATGTGTATAAAGTTGGGTGGAAGGAGAGAGTAAGATGGGTGAAGAAAGACCACCTAGATAAATATATAAGTAATCTCCAATGTTTCTGTTTCTGTGTAGAGTAGTGGATTCACAGGTTTTTAATATACTTTTAAGGCAAAGAATCAAGGAACCAAATAATACTATGTATGAGATTAGCAAAACCTGCCATAAATGAAGAATTATGATTCATCTAATTCTGTACACCAAATATGTTAGCAAACAGACCCTCCAAATATGATAGCAAATTTAAAGAGGGCATTTTTATTCTGATCAGCTAGCTTTCAACTGAGCTCAGTAAAGTCATTAGTGTCTGACAGCTGACAATGTGCATTTGAATTTCTTGAGTCTTTAATTCTTCTACCAGAGATCCCAGGCTTCACTATGTTTCCCAGGTAGATCAGCAGTTGTAATAAAATACAAGGCCTTCACAGGGGCAATGTAAACAGGAACCTACCTAATGAATGTGCGAACTGTTCTGTATCTGAAGGCATTATTAGTTTCTTGTTTGTTCTTTAGCATGATAATAAAAGACCCTGTGAATTCAGTCATGTTGATCAAGAAAAACTGTTTAATGAAGTAATGGAGTAAGCCAATTGTTTGGCATAATTTAGCAAAATAAATATTTGAACAAATGACCGTTATTTTAAAAAAAGATTTCAATGGTTTCTATTGACAGTAGGCTTTGTGCTATTTAGCCTAGTGGTCATTATTGGCCAAATACTAACACCATGCATCTGTGAGCCTCTATTAGGGACATTTTATTTTTTAAAGTATAGTGTAAGAGAGGAGTGTTATCTGCTGTGTAACAGAGTTCTTACAACCCCTCCAAATGCATCCTGCTTGGCTGTTTGCTGCCAGGTTTAAACAATAAAACCAATACTTGCAGGTACTTCTATTCCCCCCACTTTGCCATAGATGGCCTGACATAAAAAAATGATCCTCAAAATAACTGGGAATCTGCCCAATTTAAGAGGCGATAGTCCATTTTCATACTGCTATGAAGAGATATTGGAGACTAGGTAATTTATAAAGAAAAAAGAGGTTTAATAGACTCACAGTTTCACATGGCTGGGGAGGCCTCATAATCATGGCAGAAGGTGAAGAAGGAGCAAAGGCATGTCTTACATAGCAGCAGAAAGAGAGTTTGTGCAGGGGAACTGCCCTTTATAAAACCATCGGATCTCATGAGACTTATTCACTATTACAAGATGGGAAAAACCTGCCCGCATGATCCAATTACCTCCCATGGAGTCCCTCCCACCACACGTGGGGATTATGGGACCTACAATTCAAGCTAAAATTTGGGTGGAGACACAGCCAAACCCATATTAGGTGACATTATTTTTATCTGAGTCATTTATGTCAAATTCCCATGCAAATTCTAAGACATTCCTTTATATTAACTTTCATAATATTACACAATATGTAATATTAACTCACTTCCATAGGTGGCTGGAATGATAATGGACAATTTTTTGGACATTGCTTTATTGAAATATTGTGAAATAGGTGTGGGAAGTAGGAAAAAAACATGAAACAAAAAACAACCAAATATATCCTTCTGGCTGTTACGAGGTCTCCAAAAGCAATGCCCCAAAATGAGGGTCTCAGAAGCAGCTTTGTCTGACCTTCTCCTGCCCTCATAATTCTGGCCCTTTCCGCTCCCCTGAGGCTAGCCATGGAAACTAGAATCCCTTTTCCATAAGGTAGGTCACAGACACCAGAACCTCTTTTTTCCAAAGCCAGCCATAAAATGTAAAAATGTCACTCTAACCTAAAAATATGACCAAAACCTACAAATATTAATCTAATCTTTGCTCCCCTGCCTTTCTATGTAAAAAAATGGCCATAAAGAAATTATCTGACCTACCTTGTTTGATTTTAGGTCATAAGACCCCCATTCCAGAAAGGGTCTTGCCCCACCCCAGAGGTAAGGAATTCTGCACAGACAGGCCAAGAAGGATGTAGACAGACATGCCTCGCTGGGTTCCCCCAGTCTATTAGCATTAGATTCTACACTTTTGCCCAACCATATTTCTATAGGGCTGTCCCTATTTTGTTGAACCTAAGCATAATAGTGGAGAGTTTCCCCTGTATCTTTAGGTGTTCATTCTGCAAGTTCCCCTGTCATGTAAGTTCCACTGTCAAGTATAATCAAATAAATTTGTATGCCCTTTCTCCTCTTAATCTGCCTTTTTAAGTGATCTTCAGTGAACTTTCGCGGGGGGAAAGGGAAGTTCTCCCTTAGCCCCTACATTGTCTGTACCATCATGAGGCAGCAGCAGAAGACACAACTCTATGACTCTTGGCTCACCCCTGAGCAGAGATTTCAAGTTGGTTCTGGAGTACCCGGCTGAGCTGTCAAGCCCCCTGCCTGGCTGGCCCAGGACTTTAAAATGTCCTGCCAAAGGTTTTCTGAAGGAAGAAACAAAGAATGCTTTCGGGATTTCTTTTTTGGAGCTCTGTAGTGCATAAGCTCATGAAAGACTGAGAAATCCTACATAAAGAAACGTTAAATTTTGTTTAACCCAGAATGTTTCTAAACACATTTGAAATGGAATTCTAATTTTGAGAATATCCATTGAATTTCCATAAAACGACTCTTTGTTGGGATGTATTTTGGAAAATGTAGGTTTACACAGAGATAATTTATGTTCTTTAGTAATGATAATAAGAAAGTGTGAGAAGAAACACTCAATATGGGCAAACAGAGAGGGGTAAGAAGGAGTATATCGACAGCATCAGGTCCGTTGGTGAGAAAACCAATTAGCAAATTAGGACTGATGAACAAATAGTGTTTTGATATATATGTGAAAATTAGCATGTGTGTAAATGTGTACAACAATTTTAAGAAATTACAGGAAATGCAAGATTTTATAAATGGAGCAGGCTTTTTGAAAATATAAAATGCTCTTCTCTATTTTCCCAGAAAGTTTATCTAAGAATGGATTTGGAAAGTGATTCAGAGAGAAAGACTCCTCTCTTCCTTAAAACTCATCAATACAGACCAGGCATGGTGGCCCGAGACTGTAATCCCAGCACTTTGGGAGGCCGAAGCAGGTGGATTGCTTGATGCCAGGAGTTTGAGACGAGCTTGGCCAACAGGGTGAAACCCCATCTCTCCTAAAGACACAAAAAATAGCTGGGCATGGTAACACACGCAACACTGTAGTCCCAGCTACTCTGGAGGCTGAGGCAGGAGACTCACTTAAACTCAGGGGGCAGAGGCTGTAGTGAGCCGAACTTGCCCCACTGCACTCTAGCTGGGGTGACAGAGTGAGTGAGACTCCGTCTCTAAAAAAAAAAAAAAAAAAAGGAAAACTCATCAATACACATTTATGCATAAGTAGAAACATTTCTATTTTATGCCGCATCCAAACCATGTTTTGTACCAAGGGTTGCACATGACCCATTTCTCTTATCTTCCTAATATTATCCTCTTCGGGCTGCATTAGTCCATGGTAATGGAGTCTGGAGCAAGTGTGGTTTAGCAGCTTAGGTCTGTTCCCAAAAGGAATGCTGGAAGCACCAAAGAGAATGTCAAGCACTTCATTTTACATTTTCTCTGTAGATCTTGCATATTTATGTGAGCCACTGAATAGAATGCAAACAAGGGGGTAGATGGTTAGCATATTTTTGGAGTAGTTGTTTTTCTCCAAAGCAGAGGCTTAATGTCAAGGCTCCTTTTGGAATTCAGGGAGAAAAAAAAAAAAACTCAAAAAACTAATGAGAAAATGTGTCCTGTTGTGTAAATGCGATAAATATTTAACATTACAAATGTGTCGGCCGGGCGCGGTGGCTCAAGCCTGTAATCCCAGCACTTTGGGAGGCCGAGACGGGCGGATCACGAGGTCAGGAGATCGAGACCATCCTGGTTAACACGGTGAAACCCCGTCTCTACTAAAAAATACAAAAAATTAGCCGGGCGCGGTGGTGGGCGCCTGTAGTCCCAGCTACTCGGGAGGCTGAGGCAGGAGAATGGCGTGAACCCGGGAGGCGGAGCTTGCAGTGAGCTGAGATCCGGCCACTGCACTCCAGCCCGGGCAACAGAGCGAGACTCTGTCTCAAAAAAAAACAAAAAACAAAAAACAAATGTGTCTATGAGTCACAAAACAATATGCTCAATAACAATTGCTTATTTAATCTTTTGTCAAAGATTTATTTTCTTAAAGTATGGCATGAATGAGAGAGAGAGAAAGAGAGCACATTTACTACCTCTTTATTACCTTACAATAATCACTTTCCATGAAAAAAGCACTCAAATTTGGAGTCAGAGAGGGAACAACTGAGAAGATTGCCCTTCCTGGAAGCAAAGTTTTGATGTGTTTAATAACAAAGGATCTGTGTCTGCCATGGAACTGAAAATGATCTGAATGTCTATTGCAAGGAATAACTTCTCCACAAGCTTCAGACATTGAAAGTTCTCTATCATGAATCTCTCTCTACCTCTCTCTTAAAAATCTGTCATATATATACATAGTACTATATACTTTCATAAAATAATTTAATAATAAAATAAAATTTAATAGAATAATAGCTATTACTAACATTAAAAATGACTTAGTATAGGCAACATTGACAGATGTTAAACACATACTAGGTGAAAATTAGCTGATGATACATAACGTCATACTTATAAATGAATGCACAGACTTCCCCTCCATTCCTGTGGTCTTGATCATTTTGCTGTAGTTATCTCTTCAAAGCAAGCATTCAACATATCATGGTCCAATTTCCCTTTCTTTCCAGCTCTTTTACTTGCATACCTATTTGAGTGTGTTATTTGAAAATTGCACTGAAAAACTTTGTTCCCTGAAACAGGTTGATTTCATGAATAATAAAAATGACTTGGCTACATTGCCTTAGGATTTAAACTTCCCATAAGGGAACTTATTCTACATTTTTCCCTGTCCACCGGAGTTGAGAGATGGTGGCAACAATATTTGGGGTCTTTTAAGACTCTGGATATTTCTTCAAAAATGATGATGCTTTATTGGTATAACTGGAAAGCCAAAAGTTATGCATAGTGTGGGTTTGAGCAAGCAGTTCTAGGAGTATCTAGTCACACTGTGTCTTTTCTGAGATATCTGGGCTATTTTAGCTTGAAGATGAACTCATAGGCAGTTGCAGTCCAGGTCGGGGTCCTCTACATATTCTTCATCCACACAATGTCTGGGAATGGCCTTCGCAAAACATAGACCTGCCGTTGCTAAAAATGC
This sequence comes from Macaca nemestrina, assembly GCF_043159975.1. Taxonomy (NCBI): domain Eukaryota; kingdom Metazoa; phylum Chordata; class Mammalia; order Primates; family Cercopithecidae; genus Macaca; species Macaca nemestrina. The sequence goes on along the minus strand of NC_092129.1, from coordinate 161,205,319 downwards.
TCTTCCAGTTTTGCTTATACCTTTCTCTGTCACCTCAACAGGAATTTTCTTGCCCAAATATGAAGCTGTTCGTACTAAGTAGGTATCTGTTGTTAGTGGTTAAGAATATACCCACTTCCAGAATATTGGAGTTAAAGGCATGATTGCTTTACATAATTCATATTTGAGCCTGGGAAAGTTATTTTTTCTTCTCTGAATCTGCTTCTCTGTGTGTAAAACATGAATAAAATATTACCCACTCTATGGGGATTAATGAAAATAAAATGCATTCGACATAGTGAGCACATGCTGGCACGTAGAAAAGTAAAAATTATTAGCTCTAATTGTGACTTGAACTGGATTTCGAGAAAATGTGCTAATAATTGCACTGGCAGAAGTGGATTAGTACTATATTCTCAAATTGGGTTGGGTTCTGTTGTGTACCCACTAACAAGGCCGTAAGATTCTATAAAATGAAGAGGCTAACAAGAAATTTGAAATTCCTCTTTATCCGAAGATCATCACTACTCCACCTTTATTATTTACATATAGTAATAAGGATGTGATTGATTTACTGGGGACTGTTGACTATTTATTAATTGTATGTATAAATCAGGTGTAATATAATTTTCACATTTTCAGCAGTTGAAATGTCATAAGTGCTATTTTTTTCCCTAACTTTTTCACTGTTTCTGACATAAGTGAAATGAAAATTAGGGACTTTAAAGACTAGGATTTACCAAATGGCATCGCAAGACCATACGCATTAGCCTGGGAAGTAATGCCATTCCTTTCATGGTTCTTTGATGTCATGTGGACACACACAAGAATCATTATGACATATAAATTATACATACCATTTTTTTAATTTTAATTTTTTCCATGAAAAGTTTCCACAATATGCTTTGCAATGCTTAATTGGACATTTTAAAGAAATAATTATTTCAGGTTTAATTAATCTTAGCCCTTGTTGGCATATGTTGCATAACTTTTAACTGGAAAGAAACTGCTAGTTCTATGACAGTAGAAACAAGCTAACAAAAGAAACATTAAAACCACCATGAAAGCCTAATACTCACCCCTAATTTTATAAACATATCAAAATAAATGCCTTGGTTTCCTTTAGGATTACTCAGTAACTGAGTTATGCATGTACAGTAGGCCTATCCCCCAGAAGATATCACTGGCTCTGAAGGGAAGCTTCAGACTCTCCTCTCAGAAAGCCAGAACATTGTTTCATAGAATTTAACCTAGTCCTAGAAATCAAACCTTACATAATAATTTTGACTACCACGGTGTTCTTTGACTTCTTAACTATGCTCTCTCTGTTTTCCCTTTGAAAGCTTGTAGAATATTTTATAATTAAAGGAACGAGCAACCTGAAAATACCTTTTTTTCAGCTTGATATTCCATACATGTATGTATAATCTCTGCCTCTGACTCACTGCCTACTTTCTGTGATACTGAGCAGAGAGAATGCCAGGACTGTAGGGAATGTACCAAAACCACTGAGGTCACTTTATAAACAGAGTGTGTTTAAAGGAGGTTTAAAGAGATCCTAGGAAATGTGAGACCCATTGAGGTTCTGCCCAGGGAATAGATACCCCCACCCCCCTCACTTACTAATTCTCTCTTGCCCAATCCATGGAAAAAGATTCAATCAGACAAGTTTCTGAGTTTAAGGTCAATTGGAAATTCTTTTCCTACCTCTTTTCATTTTTTCCAAGCCAAACATTTTACTGGCTCTAATGCAAAAGCATAGAAGTTTATCCTTACTTGCCCTAGAAACCCTGTTATTTTCATTTTAAATAACCAGTTTCTATGCTTGGAACTTTTAACCCACTGAGCGAGGTTTCCCTGGATTTTCTCTCCTCCGATTTGTGTCCATTTGTACTACTTTATAGAAACACAGGGCAATGTGTCCGATTTTGCTTGCCTACATGCAACCAGCCATCATACTCCACCTGTAAGGGTTTCTTTCCAGCGATTGCCCTAGTTTTCACCTCTTCTTTATAGTAGAAGTACTGTAAACACGGTCTATAAAGACAGTCTCAATTCTTTTATCTCCTATTTTCTCTAATCTATTTTGACTAGGTCTTTGTTCCCACAAATTAATTGATACTCAAAAAAGTCACCAATGACTTCTATCTTACAAAATCCCATGGTCATAGGTATAAAATCTAAAACTATAAAATTTCTAGAAGAAACATAGAACAAAAATTTAAACATGTGTTAGTAAGCAAAGATTTCTTAAATGTGACAGCAAAAGCAGAATTTATGAAAGAAAAAATGATATTTTGGGCTTAATCAAACTTAGAAACCTCTGCTCTTTGAAGAACATTAGTAAGAGAATAAAAAGAAAAGCCACAGACTCTGAGAAAATATTTGCAAAGTAGACATCTGATAAAAGACTGGTGGACAGAATACATACAGAATATTCATATCTCACTAATAAGGAAACAACCAATTCAATGAAAAAATAAATGGATAAGTGATGTGAATGGATTATCCACCAAAGAAGATAATAGAGTTGGAAGAAAAGTACGTGAAAAGATGCTCAGTATCATTAGTCATTAGGGAAATGGAAATTAAAACGACAATGATATGCCATCTTTTAGGATAGCTAAAACTAAAAGAAAATAAACCTATATAGCAACTAGAATTCACATATATTGCTGGTAGGAATAAAATATGGTTTAACAACTTTGAAAAGCAGTTTTAACATTGAGTTTTTTTTCGTAAAATTAAACGTGCAATTATCATATGACCCAGGAGCTAAGTATTTACTCCAGTGAAATGAAAACCTATGTTCACACAATAATTTCTATGTGAATATTTATTGTGAATTCATTTGTCACTTTCAAAAACTGAAAAGAATCATCAGCAGGGCAATGAATAAACAAACTGTGGTCCATCTATACAATAGAATGCTACTCATCAGTAAATAGAAAGGAATTACTGATATATGTAATAAGAAGATGAGTTTCAAAGGCTTTATACTAAGTAAAAACAGTCAGATTCAAATAGCCACACACTGAATGATTCCATTTTAGGACATATTGTGAAACTACAGAAGCAAAAACAGATCTGTGGCTAGCTATGGGGAAAGTGTTGGCTACAAAAAGACACAGGGAATTTTGAGTCCTGATAAAAGTTCCATGTCATGATTATGGTGGTGATAACACAACTGTGTATGTTTCTGAAAACTTGCAGAACTGTAAGCCAAAAAGAGTATTTTACTTTATGTAAATTTTACCTTAGTGAAAAAAAAAGGCCGTGGACATTTACCCCATAAACACCTAAGATAACTGATTATCATTCAAAAGTAATCTAGGGGTTAATTCTAAGTCTGCACCTTATCTGACCTTTCAGCAGCATTTGGCAACGTTGATCACTTCCCTTCTTTCATGAATTACCTTTTTAATTCTTTGTTTCATACATAACACACTTTTCATGTTGGCCTTCCACCTTTACTGACTGCTCCTCACAATCTCATTTCCTGACCCTTCCTCCTATTCTTTACCTCTAAATGCCAGAAGGCCTTGGCTCTTTTAGGCAGGGTGGCCAGACCAGGCTTCTTTCAGGAGGGGAAAGTTGAACAAAAATCTAAACAAAGAGGAAACATAACTTTTCCTCTTAGGAATGGTTAATTTGTGGGGTCTAGTGCAAAATGAAAATATGGGGCCCCCAGTTCAAAAATTCTGAATAATTCCAAGATGGCAACAGCACAGCGTCAACCCAGGAGGCCCCTCTGAGTGCAGGACCCTGTGGGACTATGCAGGTCACACACCGGATGCCAGTGAAGCTGGTCCTGCTGCTGCTTCCCAGCACGTTCACTCCTCAGGCCCACGTCAAAGCTGAGCAGTCTCTCACAGGACAATCTCAGTGACTTTGTAGCTGGACTTCTTGCTTCTGTTCTTTTTTCCTTCTAGGAAATTATTCACATAGAAACCAGAGTAGTCTTTTAAAAATATCATTGTGCTCCTCTGCTCAAAACTTTTCAGTGGCTTTCCATCACTTTCCTATAAAATCCCAAGGCTGGCCAAGGCTACCACCCCACCAGATCTGGCCCCACCTGATTTTATCAGCTTGTCTGTTACCACTCTCCCTTTCCACCACTTGCTCCAGCCACTCTGGCTATCGTGTTTCTCTTTAAGTCGGTCCAGTGCCTGTCCACGTCATGGCCTTTACACTTGCTAGCCCATTACTATAGAACACGGCTTTCCCAGTTCTTTGTGAGATATATTCTCTTTGTTTTCAGATTTCTGTTCAACTCTCATTCATATCCTGAAAGAGGTCGTCTGTGTCCACCCTGCCTAAAAGACTTGTCCCTCTCCTACCTGCAATACCTCCTGCCAAGTCTCTTTATGTTCTCTTTCCCTGAGTTTTCACAGAACTCATCTGGAATTCTCTCATACACTACTTTATTATCCATTTTCCCTGCAGACCTGTAACTCCCATGAGAACAGAGGCTTAATCTGGTTTCTTGCTGTATATCTGGTGCATAAGATGTGCCGAGCACACATTAGACTGTCAATACACACACACACACACACACACACACACACACACACACACACACACACACACACACATTTCTCCTCTTTGCTTTGGTACTTGAGCTTTTCTCCTCTTTGCTTTGCTACTTGCTATAAAATTATCCCTGCTCCTTCACTCTTCCATAAGTAAATCAATAGTAGGCTGAACCATATGAAATGGTGACATTGTGAATATGCCATCATTTTGGAACTACAAAATGGCAGTTTCATATGGTTCAAATTAATGATATTGTATAAAAACAAAACAAAAACACATGAATGTGGCAATGACGCACTGATTAAGATAACAAAGGTATTTGATAGGAAAGGGCAAACATCATGATCAGAATATTATTACATATAAATAAAACCTGGGGCCGCCACTGTGATGCCTCTACCTTCCTGTGAAATTTACGAAGCCGGTTGAGAGTGACAGGATGTCTGCTTCCTGAATGATAAGAAGAAATGAATGGATTTCACACTGACAGCTCGTTAATCCACTACCTGGCAACCACAACATTGGAGACCAAGCCTCAGTTTCAAAAATCCGTGTTCTCTCTTGAAGTCTCATTTAAGTAATATCTGTACAATCTATGAATGAAGCCAGACTAGAGACATGTATAAAAATCATAATGGTATTCACTGACAGATATCAGCTCTTTCTCTGCTAATCCAGAGAAAGGGTTTTTTTTTTTTTTTCATTTTTCTTTCCAGCACACCAGCTATTATTAAATTTAAGAAGTGCCAAAAACTAATCTTTTTTTTTCTATTTCTAACAACTGAAATATATAATCCCATGGTATTTGCACATTATACTTAATTGCAAATAGTTATCGACAGCATAAATCTCACATTAGTATGCTAGCTTCAGTGAGATCTGTTTGTACTTCCCACTCTCAATACTATGGATTGTTTAATACTGAATAATCTTTATATTTCAATACTTTCAGCTGCTTTTTACCTTTTTAGGTTTTCTTACCCAAATTTTTTCCCAGCAGCTTTGTAAGTATAATAAATCTATTGGCCTCCAAAGCCCACCTGACTTGAGACGTGATGGAGTTGGCAGGTTCACCAATTGAGTATAAGATTAGATTTCTTTCCTTATTCCTTTTCCGACTTTCTCCCATTGACTAATGTAATTTATATGCATGTGTATTCTTTGAGCATATTGAAACCTGACATTTATGCTTTTGAAAAAATATAGCAATGATCAGGTTTACCTTTCTGATAACTAAATTTATACACATAATCATCAAACATTGCTAGTTCAATCTGTGCTATGCATATTCGTCCCATTAGGAAGATGCGCAAATTTTATTATTACAAGATAATAACAATTATTAGAAGATAGAAAATCAAAATTATTAGAAGATAGAAAATCAATTAAATGAAAAGGAGAGTGACACCTATGCCTATGAAAGCAAGTCAGAGTTTCCTTAAAAAAACAAAAATTATTAGAAGATAGAAAATCAATTAAATGAAAAGGAGAGTGACACCTATGCCTATGAAAGCAAGTCAGAGTTTCCTTATATGAACATAATAAATACCTAAAATTTTATCTCGACAGCTCTTTTTACCAGTTTTGAAAAAAATCCCAGCAAAATAAGTATATTGCTTAAAACTTTCATTATAAAGACATTGATAAAGGCTTACAAAAGTTAAGTATACAGCATATTTTCAAATCTTAACTTATATTAACCTGTTTATGTTTTTATAGAGCATTTTTCTAAGATAGTATGTGTATTAGAGCATGTGTGTGTGTGTGTGTATGTGTAGTGTGTGCTTCAGTAAGAAAAGACAAATGCAAATGTTATCAGTGTAGTCCAAAACAACAATGTCCAATAATAAGGAATAATTAAGATGACTATTGCTGTTGGGAAAAAATAATGCAGACATGGTCATCTTACTTGTTATTTATTATTAGATACTGAAGAATGTTTGACTAAACTTGCAAATGTGGGTACTTTGATGGAGTAGACATTTCAACTCACATTTTTTTTTTTTTTTTTGAGACGGAGTCTCGCTCTGTCGCCCAGGCTAGAGGCAGTGGCTTGATCTCAGCTCACTGCAAGCTCCACCTCCCGGGTTTACGCCATTCTCCTGCCTCAGCCTCCAGAGTAGTTGGGACTACAGGCGCCTGCCACCTCGCCCGGCTAGTCTTTTGTGTTTTTTAGTAGAGACGGGGTTTCACCGTGTTAGCCAGAATGGTCTCGATCTCCTGACCTCGTGATCCGCCCATCTCGGCCTCCCAAAGTGCTGGGATTACAGGCTTGAGCCACCGCGCCCGGCCCAACTCACATTTTTAAAAATCTTTTCAAACTACATTGTTTTTGTTGGATAAAGATGTTCAAAAAACATAGGATGGCTTAGCAAAATAGATGTTAATAGAAATGGTCATAAAAGAAAGAAAAGTACAAAAAATACAGTGCTTTCTGAAGAACCAAATAGATCTTTAGTGAATATTTAATTTGTATTTTGGGATAATCTTTACATGAAACAATGATACTCTTTCACAATCTCCATGTCTAATTATAGTACGTCTACTCAGAGTTTTGAATTTGGCAAATATTTCATATTTTGTTGTAAAGCATGCCTTCATTGATTCTTTTATTTGCTGAGGTTTGGTTCTACTTTTAACAGTAGTTCTCAAGGCTGACTGCATATTAACATCACTTGAGAAGTGTTTACATAAAGCGAATGTTTGCACTCCTACACAGAGCTATTGATTCAGAATATCTGAGGGGTGAGACATGTGAATTAGTATTTGTATTAATAATACACACTTTAATTGAAGTAGAATATGCATACAGAAGAATGCAGCCATCATAAATGTACAGCTTAAGGAATTGTCACAAAGTGAACACACTTGTGTAACCACCACTCAGATTAATAGTATATCATCAGCATCCTAGGAATCCTATTCATTTCCTTTTGCAAGTAGCCATTGGTACACTGTAAAAGTCCCTCAGGGGGTTCTAATGTATAGTCAACAATGAGAACCTTCATATTACATGCTAATTGTCTTGTATGCCAATTTCTCTATTTTGATGGAGTTGTGAAGAAGAGGAAATGGAGCAAACACATACTCTATGTTGGTGGTTCCACAAGCATTATGCTATTTTATCTTTAAAGCAACCATTTAGAATAGTTAGCATTACATTCTTTCATATAAATGAGGAAGCAGAGGCTGAAAGAAATGACATAATTTGTGAAAGTGGTTACCATTGAAATGAGAACACTGGAATGCAAATCCAGGCCAGCTTAGTGGTTAAAAGATCAAACTGGATCAGGCTGACTTAGGTTTGAATACCAGCTCCACCACTTCCTAAATGTGGAACTTCGCGTCAATGAATTCAGTTTTATTATTAATGAAATGGAGATCATAATGCATTCTAACTCATCTAATTGCTATAAGGATTACATGTAAAGGACTTCAGTGCCTCATAACTATTATCATCACTAGCATTAGTCTTATATCTTATATCTGATTCCAGACTTAACTTTTCCCACTGCCTCAAATGGTTTCTTGTAAAAAGTCAAAGTGAAGAAGCCCCATTTGCAACTTCTTGCCATATCTCTTGGTAATTAGTTGACTTAATTTCTTTGAGAACCATCAGAATATTGAGTCATATGGAATGGGAGCCAGAGAAAAAGATGATCACAATGTATACACTAATAAAACTAGTGTGTCCCCAAATTGCAAAAACACAGGAAAAATGGAATACCTATTATGTCCTTGTCAGCTTAACATTTAGGTCCATTGATTTAAATTTAGAAGGACACCATTTGAAGAGATGTCCAGATATTAAAGAAAAACATGTTAAAATGTTAATTATAAATGAAACTTAACATGCTGCTTTATAAGTTTACATTTCTCTCCTTCAATGGAATGTAGATAGAAATATAAAATTATATGTGAGTGTGTATGTATATACACATATCTTTATAAATAGGTAAATTTATAAATAGGTAAGGGAACCAGGTTAATTAAAACAAATCAAGGGGATTTCCTCTCCTTGTCCCCTGGGACTGAGCTAACCAGTCTACAGGAGCTTTAAAAAGTCAAGTGATACTTCGGTGAGGAAAATAACATTATGTCACTGTTGTCCTTTCAGGTTAGCAAACAAAAGCTGGATACCGCAAATTATGTAAGTCTCAGCCAGATACTTTTGCCTTACTAAATTACAATGTTAGGGAATTTCCACTACAGTCCTGGGATGTGCCCTGTGAATACCCTACTTCCTAATTAGACCTGTTACCTCGCTTGACCTACTCTTCCTGCTACTCATGTAATTTTATTTAAAAAAAAAAAAAGAAGAAGGAAAAGAAAAGCAATAAATGAGAGTGATTAATGATCTCGTTGGACATGTATTTACCCTTCTACTTTGTTACGTGGGGAGGCAAAGATTAACAGCTTCCTTTAAGATTTCACCAGCTAGATCAGTATTGCGCTCTAGGAATTTCGTAATTAAAACAATATATTTGTGGAAAGAGTTGTGACTAAGAATCAGCAGAGCTGTTTCACACCTAACTCTGACATTTAAGTCTGTCAAGTCCTCTGGGTTTCGGCTGTCTCCTGTGTAACAATATTTCTGTTACCTCAGTTTCTCTGCATGATTTTACTTTGGAAGGATGAGGATAATATCTAAGAGATGCCACAGGGTTTTGTTTTGATTATTTGTGGTGTTGTTGTTTGCTTGTTTGTCTTTAAAGCTTTAGGTTTATGTCTATGTTAAAACTGGAATTTCCCAGACAAGCAAGGCAGAGAATGGCCAAATAATCACAGACTCATTGTAATCTTACGGTATCAGTACCCTTTAAAGATATCCATTCACATACAGCTATTAGCAAGTTTCAATTCTGATTAAATTCCTCTTAAAAGTAAAATGTAGTCAACTTTTGGGGTCTCAATTTTTTATTATTTTAATCTAATAGATTAAATCCTAGAAAATTGCGTTTTAACATCAAGTATTTACTCTTACGTAATATGTTTTAAATAATATTTATTAAATATAGGCTAAAGTCTTACACAGAGCAATTGACTTTATTGAATAGACGTTTACAAGACTAATGGAAACTTTCTATTTGAATTATTCTATGAGGTTGTCAGAATAGAATCAAATTGTACTAAACATTAAAATATTCCTCTTTCAAAGCCTATGTAATTTTATCTAGTCAGTCTATGCCTCAAGGATGTGATGGAGATATAGGAAATCAGAATGGAGGTATGAAAGTTGTGTGGAAAGGATCCAGTGGTTTTCAAAATGTAAGGTATTAGTATGCGGTTGCTGCTATTTGAGAAGGTTAATTTGACTGATTTCATATAAAATATATAATAATAGATGAATGAAGGTTTTAGCATAATAATAAAGGTTTTAATCCTTTTTAATAAATATACTTTATTGTAGTAACCCTGTTGGGCATATTTTGGACATATTTTAGGATTTAGCCTTGCTTTGCTTTGGTACACTTCAAATACTAAGGTGTCTATCGTCATGTTGAATAAAGGCCAAGTTAATGGTGAGCCATTGGAAAAGCAGATGATTACACCATTCTTTGGAGGTAGGAAATTTGGCATCAACTGTCTAAATCTGTGTTTCACAGAGTTAATTTCATATCATATTAATTCAAACAGGTTTTCTCAACTGTGGCACTATTGATATTTTTGGCTGGATAATTCTCGGTTGTCTGGGGCCTGTCCTGTGCATTTTAGGATATTTAGTATCCTGCTACTAGAGGTCAATAACACCTACCCATTTGTGGCAAGAAAAAAAGACATCCAGACATTGCCAAGTGTCCCCTGGGGGAAAAATTACCTTCAGTTAAGAACCACTTTTCTAATGTTTTATCCCCACTAAATGATTTTATGATGAAATTTATATGACAAATTCAGCAATAATATGACTCTCTCTTAAGGATTCACTTTTAATATTAGAATGTTAAAGATTCTGAGAAGTCTTATTGCAAGGACACCAATTTACTCTGGTCTAATTTGACATTTCCCAAATATTTTGATGACAGGATCATCTATATCTTAGTAATAGCCATTTTAGATTTCTATACCATGTTACAAAACACACTGGAAATTCTGGTAAAATTGAAGGTCTACACAAGCATTTGATTTACTTATAAGAAATAAGAGTTCTTATTAAATGTCTGACTTATTTCTGTACTTTTTTTTTTTTTTTTTTAGAAGGAGTTTCAGTCTTGTCGCACAGGCTGGAGTGAAATGCTGTGGTCTCAGCTCATTGCAACCTCCGCCTCCTGGTTTCAAGTGATTCTCCTGCCTCAGCCTCCCAAGTAGCTGGGATTACAGGTGCCCGTCACGCTGCCCAGCTAATTTTCTATTTTTAGTAAAGATGGGATTTCACCATGTTGGCCAGGCTGGTCTTGAACTCCCGACCTCAGATGATCCACCCACCTCGGCCTCCCAAAGTGCAGGGATTACAGGTGTAAGCCACCATGCCCGGCCTATCTTTAAGTTTTAAAAAATAATTTAACTAATAATAGACATCAACCATAGTAAACTAATAAAATTGTTTTTTAGCCTCATAACATAGTAGTTTACCAAATTACATGGCAGACATTCATCATTTCCTTTTTGAGAGAAAAGTATTAGTAGTATTCTCCCTTTATGAGTCAAAGAAATAGGGTAGGAAGCAGAAATCCAAATCATATTCTCAGGAGTCCACACTTTTGGTTGCCTGCTCACCTGTCATAGTATACTTTATGGAAGTAGCCATCTCAGCATACTGTCACCCCTTTCCCACAGATTCCAGCCATGCAATTAGGATGGGATCACCTTCCCCTGCTGCATCTCCAGGGGCAATTGGCCTCATCCACTCTGCTCAAACCAATTCCATATTCACAATGATTGGCTCAGTGACAAGCGCTTAACCCAGGCCTAAACTGCTCAGTGCTTGGCATTTTGATAACTCTTTCAGGACTGCCCACTTGACCTAAGTTGGTCTGGTCAGATTGAGGCCTAGGACTTCAGTGCAATAGTTGGGGAAAGAAAAGCCCCTTGGTCAGGTCAAGCAAGTGGTCGGATGAGCAGATAGTTAGGTTAGCAGATATGAGACCTGTGACTGCTGCAACCTTTTGCTGCCACATGGAAAGGTCACCTTCATGAGAAACCAAAACATGGAAGAGGATGGAACCAGAGAATTCCAGAGTGAGAGATGTAGCATCCCAATCGAACTGCCTAAAGCCAGATTATTTTCAGTCGTCCAATAGCTCCTTTATTGTTTTGCCCATTTTGTGTTTAGGTTTCTGTCAATTACAATGGAAACCATTCTTAGCAATATACCTGAAAAGGAAATAGTAATAAATGCTATGTCATTTCAGAAGTTAGTTATCACAATAGAAAACAAAATACTTGATTTAAAATTATTTTACAAATTTCAAATGACATTATATTATTATTATAATGCCTAACTTACATCTTCCTAAGCTAGGTCACTGTTAATCACAAACTTTAAAATAGAAGAAAATAATCACATAATATGGTTAGATACGATTAGTAAGGTGACTCCAAAGGAATGCCACAGACAACTAGCTATCTACTTGTCTAGCCAGAGGTACTGGCTAGAAGCAAAAAATAAAAAAAAAGTACATATATCTGGAGAGAATGTAGCTTCCTAAGGACAGAATAGTCAGAGTGAACAAAAAACTTAGTACGTAACACGATAAAATGCTAACAAAAATAAGCTCTCAGTTGCCTTATTTTTGATAAATAAATGAATGCTTCTATTTATTTATTTAATTTATTGTGGAGAAGTTGGAATCAAGGAAATGATTAAAATCAGTCCAAATATTTGTCTAGTTTTTCCATAAATAGATTCTTGCAAGCTTGTTTCTCCTTTTGATTTCATATCTAAGTTCTAGTTCTTGCAAGAGACACCTTTCTATATATTCTTTCAGCTAATCATTATTCCAGTACAACTCACTTTCATCTTCTGAAGTCCAGACACAGTGAAAGTATTGGACAACAAAAAATAACTTCTTGAAAGGCTGTCACGTGATGGTGCCATTCTAAGAAGTGCCCAAGTTATCATTGACTAAATCCAAAGGTGAGTTACTAACTCTTGCCTTGGAGGAGCTATGAAATAATAGTTACTAGAAGCTACAAAAGACACCAAAAGTGGGTTCTGAATGATTCTGAACACATCTTTAATGTTTTAGGAAGAAGCTTTTGTTTACAAGGGGAAAAAACCCCAAGTAAACAGGATCTATTGACACGGCCACCTTCGATTAGAGTCTCCAAGAGAAAGGCATTCCTAGACTCATAATAATCCTAGAGACCTCAACAGCAATACTTTGGGGGTCTTTATTGTACAGTCGGCTGTGTACGATGTGATCCAAATATTCCCCACAGGCCTGCTTTTAATGTCCAATGAAAAAAATAGTTTCCTTACTTTGTACTTTTTTTTTTTTCTACCTAATTGCTCTGCTTACTCATAGTTTCTGTTACCTCATAACTTTGGCAAAGCCCATCATCATCTTTCCAGGCTGATTTCTACAACATTTAACTTTGGTTCCTGCTGCTAAATGACTCAGGCTCTTAGAATTTCCTAGTTCTGATTTTCAGGAGACTCTCACTTGCTGAGCTCATCTTTTGCAAGCCAGGTCATATCACAGTTTTCTCATCAGCTTTTGGATTGGCTGTCTTTGAGTTCAGTGTCTCATTCTTGGTCTAGGTGGGAATCACTAAGGAGGTGAAAACCTGTGCACTAAAATTATTATGAAGCAGTTTTTCCTGGTAAGGAACATATCCATGGTGAACAAGGTGTGAAACATATCTAATAGAGCTTAGCTCTTGCTAATTAGTAAAGCAAACTCCCTACATCCCATTCATCCAATTCAAAAGTTGTCCCCATCTGACACATTCCATCTATCACATGCATTGTAAATACATTGATACCTTAAAAATAGGATGCTTTTGTGTCAACTCCATCTAGTGCCTCCAGAAGAAATGACAAAAGGCCACATCAAAGACTGCTTAATCATATTGGAGTCCACTGGGCAATAGTCAAGACTATTGGTCTGAAGCTAGGCTGTCTGGCTATGAAAGTTGGCTCCAATATACAATATCAGGGAAATTACCTTAACTTCTTTATTCCTCAGTCTCCTAGTCTGTAAAATGGGTATGTTCCTCACCTACCTTTTTAGATTTTTGAGAGGATTAAGTGAATCTAGGTATCTAAAATACTTGGAAGAACATTTGTCACATAGGAAACTAGCTGTTATTTTAAATAGTACCATTAAAGTATATTCAGTTTTTATTTATCTTCTCTTTTCAATCTGTAAATTAAACAACTAAACATTGCTAAACAATTGATATACAATAGTGGGAAATAACTAGAACTCTTATAATAACTAACTGTTGCAAAAGGGAAAAATAGGACAAAACCTTTATTTCTCAGTACCTGATGCCATGTACCATTCACTTGCTCTGGTCCTAAACACATATTTCATTTTCTGGAATAGTTCATTACCCTGTAACATATGGTTCTCATGGCTGGTACTATAATGTCATTGATTTTGAGATGGTAGGATATTTAAAGGGATGAGTAACTTTAAGAGTATTAACTTGCTGCCTAACTTTTTTTTACAGTGAAGGAAGTTGTGATGCTCCCTTTCTCCAGAAAGCACAGATTATAACTTTATTAGCTGCAACATATAGCATGAAATATCAGAATGTCATTCCAGAAGCAAAGCCATTGTAATGGCCTAAATAATTCCAATTACCCCACCAGTTCCACTAGCTTAAGCCCTATTCCTGGTACAAATTTGTTTTATTTGAAGTATTTTTGTTTACTTAAATGTTTACCTAAAGTCTTTTTATAATTAAAACAAATACTCAGTGGCCTTAATAAAAAGAGAGCTGCTCTTAAGAATATATGTGATCCAAATCTGGAATAAGTGTGTTAATGGGAATCAAAGAAGGTCTAGGAGCCAGTTCTTATCCATATCTCTTAGAGTAAAAGAGACTCTGTATCTTAATGTCTTTTTCCCCTGAGTTCGATACATTTTAGCTTTAGATTGCCATATTCTCCACCTTAAAGCCCCTACACAACTTCATAGCTTCTCTCTCTGTGCCTCTTTTTACCTTCAGAAATAACTACTAATCGCTTGATTTTCTCTGTACTTCTCAATTAAAATCCCAGAGAAAGTGAGTGGTACTGGCCTAGCTTATGTCATTATAGTTTCTGTACAGCTAGTACATTGACTACTCTTGGTCAATACCCATTTCTGCCTAATTATTTGTATTTATTATTTTATGCAGGCTCTGTCTTCAGGGGTGGTGAGTAGGGCTATTTCACTTAGAAGCTTATGCATGGGCAGAAAGTGTTTTGTTGTTGTTGTTGTTTTTTGAGATGGACTCTTGCTCTCGTTGCCCAGGCAGGAGTGCGATGGTGCAATCTGGGCTCACTGCAACCTTCACCTCACGGGTTCAAATGATTCTCCTGCCTCGGCCTCCCGAGTAGCTGGGACTACAGGCACCTGCCACCACGCCTGGCTAATTTTTTGTATTTTTAGTAGAGATAGGGTTTCACCATGTTGGCCCGGCTGCTCTCAAACTACTGACTTCAGGTGATCCACCTGCCTCAGCCTCCCAAAGTGCAGGGATTACAGGCTTGAGCCACCATGCCCTGCCAAAAGTGTTTTGAATAATAGGTTAATATAATAGCCTGAGAGAAAAGCACATTTTATTCCTCAGGGCATGATACTGACCAACAGATTTGGAGGACCATAAAGAAAACTTCATTTTCAGTGATGTCAATTTGGTAGCTTGAAATCACCCTAGTGGAAGTATTTTCTCCTTGGGAAACCAGCAAACTCAACAAATCAGGGCTTCCCAACTCTGTGCCCCACCCTCACTCTTTCACTCTATAGCTGGTTCATCCACACACTACTGCCTCTTACGTTTCAATGACATTGGCCATGTACCGACACCTGAGTCTATTGCTGTGGTAGGAGAGTGGATTAAACAGGTTGCCCAGGCCTGAGTAGCTCATTCATTACAGCTTTCCGATACAGCTTTTTCCATACATTTATTACATGTGAGACAAATAAGAATGTACAAACTTTTTAAATTCTTCTCTAGGCTATTAATTCTCACAAAATAAGAATGGCACTCTGAATTTTATTACCATTATTGAATATAATTCAGTATTAATAATAAATAGAGCACTCAATCTCATAATTATTTAGAAATTTCCCCGGCCGGGCGCGGTGGCTCATGTCTGTAGTCCCAACACTTTGGGAGGCCAAGGAGGGCAAATCACGAGGTCAGAAGATCGAGACCATCCTGGCTAACACAGTGAAACCCCGTCTCTACTAAAAATACAAAAAAAAAAAAAAAAAAAAAATTAGCCGGGAATGGTGGCAGGTGCCTGTAGTCCCAGTTACTCGGGAGGCTGACGCAGGAGAATGGCATGAACCCAGGAGGCAGAGCTTGCAGTGAGTCGAGATTGCACCACTGCACTCTAGCATGGGTGACAGAGTGAGACTCTGTCTAAAAAAAAAAAAAAAGAAATAAATAAATTTCCTCAAATGCTCCAAAATTAGGTTGTGTGTGTGTCTGTGTGCATATTTAATGAAAAATCAAATATGATAGCATTCAGCGGTTGTAGCTTATTCATGTCTGTACCTTAAGGCCCTGTTGGTTTGCCCCAAATCATCTGAGCTCCTTTAAACATACTTCGTGTTAAAGTGAGCATAATATGGAGAGACTCAGTGACACTCGCTTATAGATCCCCTACAGATACCTGTGTAATCATCAGAAGGTCAGCCTGACCACAGAAATCATTCCTCCTTAGTAGAATAAAACCTAAATTTAAATAATACAAAACCTTGACATTTTTTAGTTGTCCTAGCTGATGCTAAATGTTGACAAGATTCACAGAAGTTCCAAGGCTTCATATGTGTTACAATCATTTGATTTCTCCTACTTTATGTTTTAACGAAGCATTTAAAGTACATAAAGAAAACAGTTGGCTTTGTCTTAGATTTGCCCCTCATCCAGGGGATTTTTATTTCTAATATATTCCATGTCTTTGGACTCTCCTTCACCAGAAATAAGAATTTGTCCTTTTGAGGTATGGTAGCATCAGACACAGATGGAAATAAAGGTGCAGACAAAAACTTGGTTTTGTTCTACACACCTCACCCTCAACTGCACCCAAACAAGACTTGGATTTCCCCACTCCATTTTTGTATCGTATGTCTCAATAAAAGTGGTAACTATGAAAGCAAAGATAGCCCCGGTGAATTAAAGACATTACCTAGTTGTCCAATGCCAATCCTTCCTCTTTGACTATGTATCAAGACTACTTTATAGGAAAAGTGATGAAGCTATCCACCATAATTATTAATAAAAATGCATCCGCACTAAATAGATTGAAGATCAGAAAATTAAGGGTGCACCCACTCAGGCTGTATTGAGAACAGCTGGCATGGGAATACAGTCACAGTGACCTTGTCACTCTCTCTGCTGAATTGACTTCGGCAGCATTCTTTTCATCCCCATATAGGAAGGAGAAAGCCACCTCCTGCGGATGTAGAGACTTACATGAGGTCTCCTTCCCTTGCTCAAAAGAAAGGTCACGAAAACTGCATACTGATCACATTCTAAACCTTTTTGCCCAGGCCCCAGTGGAAGCCTGGATTAATGAGACTGATAAACTCTGATTTACCCTTTAGGATAGCTCGAGAAAAAGACCCCATGGTGATCATTCAAGGTCAATAGGACAGGCCATCACCAAGCAGCAGCTCTCTTAACTTGTTATTGTTCCAAATGCCTTTGAATCACAATAGGCAATGGCAAATGTGCAAACCTTTCTTTCTTTTCCCTTTCTTGGGTGAGAAGGAGACACTGTCAAAGGTCAAAATTTCCAGGATGAAGTGATATGTCAAAGGTTACTAGAATGTTATATTTATCAAAATTGTTATTGATAAAATATTTTTGGTTCGTACTCTCATTGTGATGATTTTACATTCAGATGACTCATTTATGTTACACTGGTATCTCTAATGTTTCCTTTTAGTTTTTCAACTTAGGGTGAAATGGCAATTGGCTATAAAATATTTAAAGCATTTGTGAAAAAACATCCCATTTTGACAGAAATGCAAGCAGTAGATAGATGTACATTGTTTGTTCATAATGAAAAAAATAATATATGACATCTAAATACTCATTGGATTAAGGAATATAAAAATGAGTTACACATAGTTTAATTGTATTTCTGAAACATCCAGATAGCATAAAAGGATGTTGCTTGAGCTTTGATGCACCTGCAAGCATTTGATCCCCATATAGGAAGGAGAAAATCACCTGTGGAGGTGGAGACTTTTATGAAGTCTCCCTCCCTTGCTAAAATCCTTGCTCAAAAGAAACATCACAAAAACTGCATACTGATCACAAAAACTGCATATGATCACACTCTAAACCTTTTTGGCCAGGTCCCAGTGGAAGCATTTCTACCCACAAGCATTTTGTTTCAATTCCAGAGTAATTTTCTACATATTCCAGAGTAATTTTCTACCTTGTAGGACCTTAGTCACCTGTAATACAGTCAGTCAGGGGTAGGCTAGATAATGACCCCTAAATATGTCCATGTGCTAGTCCCCAGAATCTGTGACTCTGTTTCCTTACATGGCAAAGGGGATTCTTTTCCATGTAAGGCAAAGCATCACATGCTGTGGTTAAGTTATGAATCTTAAAATGGAATTGGGGGGGATGATCCTGGATTATCAAAACGGGGCCGGAGCGGGGTGGCCTGGATTGGGCCCCTGGTGGGCCCAATATAATCAAAAAGGTATTATAAATCTAAAAAGGAAGCGGAAGAGTCAGAGGAGGAAGGGCAGATGTGACAATAGAAGAAAAGTTAGGCGCGATGCCAATGCTGGTTTTCAAGATGGCGCCAAAGAATACGGGCAGCCCCTAGAAGATGGGAAAGTCAAGGCAAGGAATTTCCCCCTGGAGCCTCCAGAAGGAATGCAGCCTTGCCCACACCTTGATTGGCAGCCTGTGAGACCCATTTTGGGCTTATAACCTCCAGAACTGTAAGTTAAAGTATTTGCATTCTTTGAATTCACTGAATTTGTGATAATCTGGTACAATGACAATAGGAAACAAATACATGATCTAATAACTTTATTATATAATTATAAAGAGTCTTTGGGGTTTTATATAAATATATATATATATATACACACACACATATATAACCTAACTTAATATCCATTATTAAAATGATTATCAACACATTTCAGTTGATTCAACTTTCCTTTACTTTTCAAAGACTTAGACCACTATTGGATTCAGTAAAGACCCATGACTAAAATATCAAGTTACTTATCTTTTAGTCAACTCAACATAATCCATCTTACCTGTCTTAAAAGTACTTGCAACCGTATTAACCTTTTACAATTACTGACCTAAAATTAAGCTTACTTTATTTAATATGTTACTCAGTTTATTGTTGACAATCCAGAAAAGAGTATTCTAAATAAGAGATGATGTTGAAATTTTGTTTTATTTTGAGATTAGCTATAAATGTCTTCTAGCTCTTGGAGATTCTGGGAACTAAAACTAAATAACTCATTCAACTTTGAGAAACTCATAGTCACCTAACTCTTTGAATGCAATTTACTAAATTATGCAATGGGCTAATGAAAATGATCTAACAAATACTCCTGTGTTTTTATTTTAGGAGAATCTAACAGGAATGATATGTTTTGTTCTTGAATCAAGTTTAGGAAATTTCAAATCTTTCTTTTATTTATTTAATTAATTAATTTATTTATACATAAATAAATGTTTATTGTTTACTTATTTATATGTATATATTTATTTATTTATACATAAATTAAACAGAGTCTCACTCTGTTGCCCAGGCTGGAGTGCAGTGGCGTGATCTCGGCCCACTGCAACCTCCACCTCCCAGGTTCAAGCGATTCTCCTTGCCTCAGCCTCTCAATAGCTGGGATTACAGGTGAGGGCCACCACGCCCGGCCACTTATTGTATTTTTAGTAGAGATGGGGTTTCACCATTTTGGCCAGACTGGTCTTGAACTGCTGACCTCAAATGAGCCACCCGCTTCTGCCTCCCAAAAGTGCTGGGATTACAGGTGTGAGCCACAGCACTCAGCCAAATATTGCTTTTAAACATATGATATAGGCATTTGGAAATGTTATCATTCTTAATTATCACTTGCTCACATAAAAAAGAAGCTTTGATATTTTTATCAGAAGAAATAATACTTTTAATTCTCTCGCATTTGTTTAAGAAAATTTTTAACCTCAGACTATATCTGTGCATTGAGAGGTTAACAATAACCTTGCCTGTATCATCAAGGCCGGAAGCAAAGATGGAAAGCTCAAGATCTATAAGTGTAAACATTTTTATAGAGATGGGGTGGAAATAAAGCATGCTTTTTTCTTGTAGTTTAAGATTTTTTGCTGTGAAGTAAGCAAATAATTCTAAAACTTGGAATCATGACTTGGAAAAAATTAGTATGAGAAACTTCAAGAAGGAAAACAATTGGGTCGCAACCACAGAGTATCTGGCTTCACTCCATTTGTTCCCTGAAGGTGACCTGATGGATGCCAAACTTTCACAATTGTGCAATCTTTACCTTTAGGACTGAAAGTGAAGTATTAACTGCCTATATAATTTAGGCACAATCTGGGCCTAAGTACTAAATACATTTTTATTGTCAAGTTCTCTGAAGTAGCCATTGTAGATCTTGCTCAAAAAAATTTGTAATATCTGTTTGTGAGTTTTATTATTGGCAAAGTCTGCCATATCACATTGTTTGCATGGACATAGTTGAGGAGCTCTGATATTGACCAGGGGTTTAGTTTAATATAAGGTGACTGGTTTTCAGTCCTATTGTGCAGCCAATAATAAGTTCCTTCTATCTCATCAAATTTTGTTTTATAAAGTAAATAAGTGTGAAGTTAATATACTATAAAACAGTTACATCTACTACTAGGTGTACACATAATATTTGAAATTCAAACCCTTAGAATAAACAGATATGGAATAAAAAAGAGAGGCAATAAATGTATAAGTTAGAGGATTTTTTGGCTCAACATTTTGATATACTTTAAAATTAATTTAGCATATATTAAGGAACAGAATAGTTTTAAGTGTTCAAGGAGCAAGGCTTTTTTTTTTTTTTTTTTTTTTTTTTTTTTTTTTTTTTTTCCCCCAATAGGAATAAGTTAAATACTGGCTGGGTGTGGGGACTCATGCCTATAATCTCAACACTTTGGGAGGCTGAGACAGGAGGATTCCTTGAAGCCAGGAATTCAAGAGCAGTATGGGCAACAAAGTGAGGCCAGTTTCCTAAAAAAAAAAAAAAAAAGAAAATAGCCAGGTGTGATGACACAAATCTGTAGTACTAGCTAGTCAGGAGGCTGAGGTGGGTGGATCACTTGAGCTCAGGAGTTGGAGGCTGCAGTGAGCTGTGATCATGCCACTACACTTCATCCTGGATGATACAGCAAGACCCTGTATCTCCAGCCTGGGTGATAGATCAAGACCCTGTCTGAAGAGAAAAAAAAAAAAAAGAATATATTAAATATTGTATTAAGATTTTCTATACTCAAAGTGCATAATTATCTCAAAGGATCTTTTTACTTCAGGCTACCTGAAGGCAAAATTATAAAGCAAGAAAAGTTTGCATTTAGCATTTCTTCTCCTATTATCTTTCACTTTTAAGAATGAATTTGTGACCCTAGGCCCCAAGCTAACCTGGATGCTCATAGAGAGCCTTTTCTTCTTCCTCTCAAAATCTTTTTTCTGTGTACACTGTAGGATTCGGTACCCTACTCTCTTGGTAGTCCTGATTTAAAGGTAACTGATTGTTCTTCCCTCCTGAGTTCTAGCCAGAGTCCTGTTTGTAATGGGGTTACTCACATATTGAGCGATTTTCCCTCACCACCAGCCATGCAAAATGCATGACTCAAAAGTCTCTACCACTTCCATACTTCACAGAGGATCAAAAATGGCCTGAAATAAATTATGCAATCTCAGCTATGTATTCCAGGATTGAATATAAAAATGAGAAATGTTCTTTTGGTGGTTATCTCTAAATAGCCCTAATGGGTTTCCATACAAGTGAAGTGGGGACTATAACCAAAATTTCATGGGAAATGACATGACTATAAGTAATTCAACTGATGTTACTTTATCCTATAAAACTGAGCTCCAACTGCCCAAGACATCACAGATACAAAATTAATTTTCCTCCAGTCCCCCACCATTCTTGCCTTTATAACTTTTTCTACTGCAGTTAAGGCAGAGCTATCTCAGGGGATCAATGCATCATTCTGTCCTTGTTGAATTACGTCTTTGAATGTTTTTGAATTTTCCATTTTTGTGTGTGTGGTTTTGTAAGTTTATTTTTAGCATTAGTGAGGTTTAGAGAGAAGAAAAATATATAAGGGTATCTGAGGCTATTTTTAAAGAACTAACACAATTGTATAAAATTATTTTTAAAAGAGGAAATAGGAATGAGAGGAAGAATTATACAGGTTCTATATACATTATGTTTTATACAGTGAGCTTTGTAGCTAGCTGAAATGCTGAGAATTTATGTGGTATTTGTTTTGTAGCCGTATTAGTCTATACTCCCCTCTTAATTTTCTGTTTGGTTCATCTTCTAAATTCAATTTTACTAATGGAAAATTGATATAGATTACTAGAAAAAGACTTACATAGAAAAAAAATGATATAGTTCCCAAATTTATGACTGAGGTTTAAGGTGTCCCCGTGGGAGTCTTGAAGTCACGTTATAAGGGAACAAAAGAGCATTGAACATGAGGAAAGAGACTGGATCTAGAACAATTCCCCTCAGTCATGTAAATTATGGCAGTGTTAACTCGTAAGATGAAGACAAATAAATAACCCCAAAATAACCACCTGAAGTAAATGCACCCCAACTGCCTAAAAATTACTCAATGGTATATTGTTGTTAATAATACAAAAAGTATAATTCCTCATCGGTTGAAGATTATTATGCTCTTTGTCACTATCCAAAGGTATAGATTACCACATCCTTGGCTCCCAATATGCATTAGTGAAGGTGAAGATGTTGACATAAAGGAACGATGATGGATTTGCCCAACGTCACCTAGTAAATTAATCAATGGAGAAAGAAGCAGAGCAAAATACTACTCCATTTTCAAACTCCATGGCAGAACTCAAACAAACTATACATTCCAACAGATGGAATATGCTTATGTATTCTTGAAACCTAAACTACATATTTAAAAATAAAGCCAATTCTCTTACTCGTGTGCATTATTTTTTAACATTTTACTTTAAAGTGATTATAATAGATAGGCATTTTTTGTTGTTGTTTAAGGAAATCTACAGAATCCAAGTATTTCAAACCTGCCAGGATTCCTTCCTCATTCATGTTGTTCAACTGAATGATATTTTCCAAAATCCTGTCTGGTGATAAAATCTTATTAGAATAATAATAAATATATGTTACAAATAAAATGTCCTCCCAACCCACACATATAAATACTTCCTCATTAATTTCCTCATAATTAAAGAGTTAAGTTTCTGTATTCTCTAAGTCATTGTGCTTGGAACTGAAGGTTTATTATTTATTTAATTTTTTGAGATGAAGTTTCACTCTTGTTCCCTGGGCTGGACTTTAATGGCTCGATCTCAGCTCACTGCAACCTCCGCCTCCCAGGTTCAAGAGATTCTCCTGCCTCAGCCTCCCAAGTAGTCGGGAATACAGACAACCACCACCACCTCTGGCTACTTTTTTATATTTTAAGTAGAGACAGGGTTTCACCATGTTGGCCATGCTGGGCTCGAACTCCTGACCTTCAGGTAATCCACCCACCTTGGCCTCCCAAAGTGCTGGGATTACAGGAGTGAGCCACCGTGCCCGGCCAGAACTAAAGTTATAACAAAATAATAGACATGGATTTGCCCCCAAAGTTCTTACAGTTTACTTGGTGAAATGATATTTATTTATATCCTTAAATTTTTCCTTGCCAAAACACACGGTAACTTCTGGCACTCTCAGTTTCTTATATTGTCCAAATTCTTACTTGTAGAACAAGACACAACTGGCCAGCACAAGTTAAATGCCGAATAAACAATACAGAAAATAAAGCCAAAACTGCACATTAAAAATAAATTAACTTCTATAAAATTTCTTCTAAAACGCCTCACTGTGCAAACATACAGGATTTTAAAGCCTAAGTAGTGACCATTCTGCACAAGATAATGGAGGCAGAGTTTGAGTTCTGGCTCCCAGACACACTGTGTGATTTTAAAGAAATCATTTAACTGCTATTACTGTTTTACAATAAGGCTGATATTGGCATTTGGGGCAGGATAATAATTCTTGGTCAGGTCTGACTAAAAATTTGTATGATGTTTACTGTCCTTTGCTTCTAATATCAAAGATCAGCACCAGCTTCCATTTACTTTGACACCAGTCCTCTTTCCTAAACCCTCATATTTTGCAATAAATTGAGCAGGAGTTAGGGATGGGTGGGTGATACGGCCTTGGTTGAGTGCCTGTATTTTTTAATGATTATATACCTCTGATTTCCTCATTTAGAAATGAGACTTTTAGTTCACAAATTAATGTACCTCCCTCTGTTTTGAATTTCTTGAATTCCCTACAGTTTACAACATAAAGTAAAATCACAAAGATAACCTTGTTAAGGCTTTTTGTGTTGCTGTTGACATTTTGTGTTGTTTTTCTTGTCCCACAAGTATGACCATTACATGTAAGATATATATTGGTGGGCATTGGAGAGGAAGGTGGGGAGCGGCTAGAAGCAGAGCATAGAGAAGGATAAGACAAAAACAGAATCTTCTCTGCCGTGTTCACTTATTAAAATCCTTCTAACTTTCAAAGCCCAATACAAATGTCAAGTCTAAAATATTTTATTTTATCCTCTTCTTTTCTCCTCCTCTTAGCATTAAACTATGTGTACGCCCTGAAACTGAAAGAAACAAAAAATTCATTGCATTATGCAGCAACTGGTCTCAGTAAAACAAGGTTAATTTTAATAAGGATAAACACTGTATCTCATGGGTCTCAAAAAGTAACTTTTTGAGCACAGAATCACGTATTTCTCAGTAGCATTTATTAAAGAGATTATAGAAGATTATCAAAACTTCTATGAGCTAAAATAGCCAACAGAAAATGAATGGTGACTATGTACACATGTCATTATTAAAAGGGGCCAAAGAGGTATTCCTGAGATTTCAGGAAGATGAGGCTCTTTTCCCTAAAATCAGAAGGAGTTTCTATGCCACAGCTGTATCTTTCAGAGGACTCTGCTGTGCCCCTCACCTGTTGCCTGGTGGGTTCCTTTATCTGCCTCCAGTTCTTCATCTATCACTAAAAATAGAAAGGCAGGGACGCTTAGGAACAAAATTCTGAGTAAGCTGATCTTGGGTAGCTGCCTTTGATCTCTCTCTCTCTCTCTCTTTTTTCTTCTGAGATGGAGTCTTGCTCTTGTCGCCCAGGCTGGAGTGCAGTGGTGTGATCTTGGCTCACTGCAACCTCCGCCTCCTGGGTTCAAGCGATTCTCCTGCCTCAGCCTCCCAAGTAGCGGGGACTACAGGTATATGCCACCACGCCCAGCTAATTTTTGTATTTTTAGTAGAGACGGGGTTTCACCATGTTGGCCAGAATGGTCTCAATCTCCTGACCTCGTGATCTGCCTGGCTCAGCTTCCCAACGTGCTGAGATTACAGGTGTGAGCCACCACATCTGGCCTGATCTCTCTCTCTTTCTTAGTGGGTTTTATGATTTTGCATTTACTTTCTTTTTTGAAATTTAGTTTAGTCATATTTCAAGACATTTTCATTCATTTTGAGATTGAGCTCCATCCTTTTAAATGGAAAGAGGGCTGGGTGGAATATGTAAAAGTGGGTGACCTTTATCCAGTGACAAAATTGAAAGAGAGATTTATGATCTTGAAAGGATACGTGTCTACGTAGATGGCAAATCTCAGCATTCCCAGCCTCTGCCACTGCCTAATTTCCTTCTGCCACATTGCTTTGCAGCAGTGTTCAGTCACTGTCTTTCTCAGTATGTTTCAATGGACAGGAACATTTACAAATGAAATCCTTACTAAAGGTGAAGTAAAACGATTTTCTCCTTCAAGATCTGAATTTAGGAACCTCTTTCCCCATAACAGCTGATGACATCTCTGGTGTCTAGGAACAGAAGGGAGAATCCATCTGTTGGCAGGAAGAGAAAAAAAAAAAGAATGTACACAAGGTAATGCACATTTGCAATTTATTCTAAACACCAGAGACAGGAAGTGTTGAGTTGAAGTCTCAATGCTAAATGTCTAGGTGCATTCTTTTTTATTACATGCAACAGTCACATTTAGAGTGAACTTAAGATATGATGCTTTGAATAGTCATGTTTCTTCCCCTCAAATCATTTTTCAAAATATAAATTATAATCTGAAAGATAGTGCCATGTTAGAAAAATTAAACTAGATATACAAGGCACTTTAAAATGATCACTGCCATTTAGTTTGTTTCCACTATCATTTTAGATTATCTGATGCAGAGAGAAATCCATATGGAGATACGCCCTTTAACTTGGAGCCTCAGGATATTTTTCTTTATATTTTTGGTGCTTTAAAAATTATTGATTTTGTCTTAGGAAAAAACTATGTGCATACCAGGCCCATAAAATTGGCTGAATCAGCAGAATAACCTGTCAGGCTCCTGTTTATTGCAAGTTCATCATTACCTAAAAAAATGGGCTCTTGTGAGCTGCCTGGGTTGGATCATTTTAATGATGTGTTACAAAATATATCTGAGTGGCTATAAACAGTCTCCCTTTTGTTTAGGAGAAAGAAAAAGAACACAAGAGCAAGTAAAACACTTCCTGTTGCAAAGTGGTGATCACTCTTAAAAACAATTCACATACGTTTTACAAGGCTCCTCTTTGACGAACCACCCACAGTCACACGAACTCACAGCAGGGTGTGTATGTGTGCATGCACATGTGTCTGTTTCCTGAAAATTTTTTGAATTTGTTGTATTTCACGATAGGTCTAAAAAATTAGGATTCTTTAAAACGGGTTTAACTTACATTTTTATGCTGAAAATACACCAAAGAGCTGAAAAGACTTTAAGGAATGGAAATCTTTGCCTTGTCAGGTTTGATGTAGTGAAAAAGGCCCTGAATTCCCAGTTCTTTACTTTATGAGCTACCTTTGGGAAAACTGTTTAATAGGTAACTATAGAACATCACATATATGTGGTGGGGTTCATGTAAAGTGTGTCCGGCATATCACAGGTATTCTACAAGAGTGGTTGGTTGAATCTGACCGACATCTATTGTTCACTAAGAGAATCGACATCACAGTTCAGAGAGTTTCTCATCATTTGGGCCTCAAACCAAACAAATCATTAAAACATATAAGACACACACACACAGACACACAGATGACCTTGAGAAAAAAACTAAAGCAAAGGGCTCCATTTTAATTTGAGGAAAAAAGACATTCAAGACATGACTCAAGTGAATCATTAGGACCTTTGAATATAGGTCTTATTTTATAAGATGGTCTAGCAGCATGGCACAATGGTCTGTACTCAGACTTAGATTCTCTTGCTCAAAGCTCTCCCTGGAGTAAAGTAAACCAAGAGACTGAGGCTTAAGCTTTATCTTTCTCATCCTACTCTTGACAGTGAGGTGGGTGGCAGGAGGGGGTTTAGTTAGCAGAAAAAAGCACACTTTTCTTTGCCTTTATTTGAACTTCAACTCTGTTGGGAGTGAGCACAGCATCCACATTCATAGAGAAGAGCCAGAGTGGAGTTGTACTGCTAATAGTTTTGCATTCCACCTGCTTTAGTATAAATGGGAGAAGAAGGCACATGATAACTTTCTTTTTCATGTTTGTTGAAGTTTCTATTGGATCCCACACTTTCTAAATAAGGATTATTTTGACATGAGGTCCAACCTGAAATTTTACAAAAAGTTATTAACTGTTTCTCCCTTCTATGAATGAGGCAGTCAAAATATCAGGATATGAAGGAGATTCTGTTTCTCTGATGGGCAGTCTATTTTTTGATCCTTTAGAGGATCCCTTTTCTGGAACCAATCTTGGCTAATTCTGGTGTCAACACTTTGCCAGGATAAGACTTACTCAAGTACTTTCAATAAAGAAACTACAGCTGAATAAAGTGAAACTTTATGATACTACAGTATCTTTATTTCCAATGTGTGAATGACTGAAGAGATTATTGAAGATCATTCATGAAATCCTTTTTCTCTAACACTCAGTGAGTCTGTGGAAGTAGACGCCCTGAGGCCAAAATTGAAAAGAAAGGGCCCAATCTACACAGAAGAGACTGCGGAAACAGACCCTACCGCCCTACCACCGTGCTGTACTTGATACACACCAGGAGTCTTACTGAGGTCACACCCTTCACCAGGAATCTGAAACGCAGTTCAAATTCTGAAGAAAATTCATTCTAGAGCTCCCTCCAGAGGTCATGATAATCTCCACTGCTGCAGGAATTCTGGGGAAGAGAGGGGGAAAGCAACACACACACACACCCACACCCACCACACACACACACCACACACACACACACACCACACACACCTCTGTGCTCTACCATCTCTTTCTTCATCCCATTGCCTCCCTCTACTACTCATAAAAATGGCAAAACCTCTCACACAACTGGACAGAGGGTCCCCAGCTGGTCCCCCATAGGGGAGCT
Organism: Macaca nemestrina; assembly: GCF_043159975.1. Taxonomy (NCBI): domain Eukaryota; kingdom Metazoa; phylum Chordata; class Mammalia; order Primates; family Cercopithecidae; genus Macaca; species Macaca nemestrina. Next base: position 161,177,040 of record NC_092129.1, on the reverse strand, counting down.
TGTTTCCATTGGCTCTCAGAAGTCTGTTGCTGTCAAAGGCGGCTGAATACCTAATGTGTATTATTCAAACAAACAAACAAACAAAAAGTAAAGCTCCTAGTAATTGTGACTCTCAGCAATTGCTTTCAGAACAGAACTCCTCAAACTCTAATGTGCTCAGGAATTACCTGGGGATCTTGTTAAAAAGCAGATTCTGATGCAGTTAAGTTTGGGATGAAGTCTGAGATTCTACATTTCTATAAGCTCCCAGGTGAGACAGACACTACTGATACTCAGACCACAGTTTATCATGGTTCTGAGTATGAAGATCTCAGCATCACCTCTGATAGACCTTTTAGAGCCGGGTTCTTGGGGGAGCTATCTAACATCAATACTGTACCCAACTGCTCTTCCTAAGATGTGTGTGTCATAATTTTGTAAGGATTAGGAATCAATTTTGATTACAATGAGTTTGTTGGTGTTAAGGTCTGGGGTTAAGGTCTCTTTAATGTCCTCTTTTTTCCTCTCTTCGCAGGGTATCTCCCATCCCTACTCCTTTTTTATTTTGAGCAGGGTATTGCATTGTTACCCAGACTGGAGTGCAGTGGTGTGATCTCAGCTCACTGCAACCTCGGCCTCCCAGGTTCAAACGATCCTCCCACCTCAGCCTCCCAAGTAGCCTGGACCACAGGTGTGTACCACCACACCCAGCTAATTTTTGTATTTTTTGTTGAGACAAGGTTTTGCCATATTGCCAGGGCTGTTCTCAAACTCCTGGGCTTAAGGATCCACCTGCCTCAGCCTCCCAAAGTGCTAGGATTACAGGCATGAGCCACCACACCTGGTCTCCCCACTCCAACATGTGAATGATTTCCATATCTAGTTCTGAGCCACATTCCAGACTGGCAGATCCAACTGCTTCTTCCCCAAACCAACCTGTTGATTTCTGAGGCATCTCAGATTCTTCAAAATGTTTTGAATGGAATTCATTATCTTTTCTACCCTAAGTGGATATTTTGGCTAAGTTTTGCATATTGAGAAATGACCTAGTCTTCTAATCAGTTATCCAAACTGGAGACTGATGATCATCTTTTCTATGGTTTTATTTTTCCTCCCCATATCATCTATTGGTCATTATGTCCTGTTCTTTCCACCTCCTATTTACCTGTTGTATCTAACCCCATGCAAATCTTTATAGGTCAGTGTCTGGCTTAAAAATTCATTACAATTCCCTGCTGTCATTAGGAGCAAATTGAAAATCCTTTTGATGACACACAAGATCTTTTTCAGTTTTGACCCCCATCAAGTCAGCTTTATTTCTTGTCATGTTCTTTCCCCCATATCCACGTCCATTCCTTAAGCTCCAGCCATGTTCAACTTCTTGCAAGTTTCCTGATGTATTATATTCTGTAATTCTCACTTTTGTTCTTCACAGGTTCTTTTCCACTTGACAAATTCATCTTTTTTTTCATGACTGATCTAAGGTGTTCTTCAACTTGGCTTCCTTGGCAAATCTTCTACAGCCTCTTGAGAATTTAACTTTACCAAAGTAATTGACACTCTATATTGAAATTGTCCATTTATTTCATGACTAAATGCAACTGTGAGAACCTTGGTGACAGGTATCATGTCCATTTCATCTATGTATCTCCTGCCTTTACCACAAAACCAGGGGTTGCAGGCTGAACTGCATCCCCCGTTAAAAGGCATACTGAGTCCTAACCCCCTGTGACTCAAAATGTGATCTTATTTGGAAATAGTCTTTGCATATTTAAATGAGTTAAGATGTGGTCATTAGGGGGGACTCTAATCTCATATGACTGGATTATATTCCCCTTATACAAAGGGGAAATTTGGACACAGATGTGCAGAGGGAAACCTTTTGAAGACACACAGAGAAACTTTCACATGATATGAAGACAAAGATTGGAATTACGTGTCTGCAAACCAAAGAATGCCAAAGGCCCCAGACAAACCACAGAAACTAGAAGAGGCAAGGAAGGATTCCCCTACAGGTGTTAGAGAGAGCATGGCCCCACTAACACTTGGATTTCAGACTTTCAGCTTGCAGAACTACGAGATAATACATTTCTGTTTTTTCAACCACTCAGTTTGTGGTACCTTGTCATAGCAACCCTAGCAAACTAGTACATGAAACAATACCACGTGATGCATAGAACAATCTTAAATAAATGAATGAGCAGGTCTCCCACACACAAAATAACTACCAAAAGTACGGAATGTCTCACTTCTATAATTTGGTCAGAAGAAGAAACGACAGTCTTTGTCTGTAAAATGCAAGTGATGATAATAATAATTATACTTTCCAGAGGAAACTGTTGCAATTAAATGAGTAAATATACATGAAACACTTATAAACAGAATATCAAATGGCCAAAAATGTTTATTACCATTATTATTATCACTCTGTATGGAACATGGGAGGGTACATTTACACCAGAATATCGAGGTCTAGGACATGGGTCCTACAAGATCCCAGCCCTTGCACCCAACACGTGCCTTCTCCATGACTGACCTACTGTGAGACTTTCATTGCCTGTCAGAGGCCAGATACGTGATGGCAACCATGAATGTGCTTGGCATTAGGCCACAGTATTTCCCCTTCAAAATGAGTGTCTGAAATTGTCATGTAAGTCATGAAAACAGAATAAAACAAAACACATGATTCATTCTAGATCAATATTTGTTTTATAAATAACTACTAAGGGGTTTTTTATTAAGTAAACTTGTCAAGAAAAATCCAAGTTTCAGAAAATAAATAAGATGATTATTCACATCACATAAGAATATTTATTTTCCAGAACTTTGTTAAGCAAGACACAGAATTTATTCAAAGCTAAATAAAAATATAAATTGCATTTAAACATTTTTGCTCAAAATTCTAATTCACAGGGACAGTGTAAACATTTTGACCATGAATAAAATTTGGACGATCTTACAGATTACTCTTTTTGCTTTCTCTACTCAGAAGTGCTGCCTCCTTTAAGGACCTTCCTTAAGAACCCTGTAACTTAATAATCTAAGTGTTCCCTAAGCCCTCATTAAATCCTGCTAACAAAATGGAATCTAATGATGTAAAAATCTTATGTTAAAAATGACAAACATATTTAAAATGTTTGCCATCCCCAGGAATGTTTAAGATAATCAAATGGCCTTTGATTCCACATACTTTAGATGTTTTGTGAGGGTTTGGAGAAGGATTTTCTTCAGTACCCAATTTCTTCATCTTGTCATTCATTCAATAAAGCCAAGGAACATGCAGGAATAAAATAATTCATACATTTGTTACTTGCTTTATAAACATACTTTGGGAAGCAATCATAAAGTAAAACAAGTAAACAGCAAAGTTGAAAGGAAAGCAAGAAAGACAATTCTCACTGAAAATAGATTAGAAGACTGGTTGTCAGTTGCTGAAGATGTTCTGTGGCCTGGAATAGCCAGGCCCCTGTACTCTTCATGGAGTGATGTAAAATATTTTAAACAGAGCAAATATAATTTGGTTGAGAAAAAAGTAAGGATAAAAAGAAGAAAGAAAAATAAGAGACAAAACACCTTCTACTTGACTGGTTGGTCTTATTGGCAGCATGCCAAGGATGAATTGGTGGTTTATGCAACCAAGAAAGAATGTGAAAGAAAAGAGAGACTAAGAAAGCAACCAACAATTTTAGGTTGATCTCACATGTCTCACTTTCCTTATATTCACATGAGCACTATTCAGTTTCCTTCTCAAGACCTGTATGAACTTAAGAGTGACTCTGAAGCATGGGGAAAGGGAACTAGCTCACAAGTGCACAGTGAAATGCTGTTTGCTTTGAGGTTGGTGGATGCCTCATTTTAAAGATAATTGAATGAAATGAACTATTTGTAAATATTATTATATATCATCACTATTTTTGGCACAAAAATAAGAAATGAAGACAGTGACTTGGCAGCTATGCTGCGTATAAGCAAGACACTTATCTTGTGGAAGGGACAGTCTTTCAGGAAAAAGAGGATCTTTTCAAAAAGGGAGCATTTTGTTTCCAGAAGGCTATCCCAGCAATGAGAATACACTAGTACTAGTAATACTTGTGATAATGTTAATAGATTCCTGACTTTATTTGATTTGTAAAGGAAGAAATACCATATTTTTCTATTTTTCTTTACACACCTAGGTTAAACCACACTAACATAAGATCATAGATATGTGATATTTGTTATCTCAATATTAATGAGAATAAAATTAAAGATGCCCTTTTCTTCATGTTTATGTAAAATAAACATTCAGAAAATAGTGGTGACCAGTGATTCTGTCTGGAGTGGTGGTGGAAGTACTGTTGACAGGTTGAACTAGGATGCCTGGTACATTGCAATGAAATCAGCATCCTTTCTCCTACCCATTAAATACCAGGAGCACTCTTACCCTCAATTATTGGGAAAACCCAGAACATATAGCTTCTTTCCCCCACCTACTCCCTGACACATACATTTGCAAACATTGCCTGGGTGATTGGTGCTATCCCTGACTGAGAGACACAGATCTAGAATTAAAAAGTATATTTTTCTTAAAATGGGAAATACAATTTCAAGGAACATATTTATTTTTTCTCTTTTAATTTCCTCTCCCTTCTCCCACCTCAAACAGGTTATGAAGCCAAGAACAAATTTCTAGTTTTTAGACATAATCCACAACTTCAGAGTGAGAAAATATGTGCAGTATCTGGCACAGAGTAGGTGTTGATGAACTCTGAGTTTCTCTCTGGACTCATCCTTGCTTTGCCAAGAGTAGAAAATAAAGTAAGGAAACATTTCATGCTGAAATATTTTGGTTATGGCTTTATTGCTCATTTGGACATGATAAGTCATTTTCTTACCCATTGGCTTATCAAAATCAGGCCATTCACTCTTGTTCTGTCACCTGAATGGACAAGGCATAATTTGCTTTCTATTAGAACACAGAACCCAGTCTTTTCTAGCCAAGTTGCAGGCGAATTTCGTAGGAATTATCAACCATTAAAGGAGGCCATGTACAACAAGGCATGAGCACTTTGCTGACTGATAGAGACTGCTATTTTATTTTTGGAAAACAGCCTAAAGCTATTATTGCTCTGGGTTTTTGACAGGCGTCATATATTGCTATTTCAGAAGAAAATTTAGCTTTAAAAATCTAGTAGCCTGAGGGTTTGGAAGCAGACTTAAATTTTTAATAAGTTGTCAAAAAACACTTTGCAGTATTCATTTGTAACTGAACTAAATTCTGCAAATTAATATATAAACTTCCCAACATTAACAGTTTGTTGTTCACAAACAGTTAAAGGGCCAGTTATCAAGTTTATGCAAAGAGAAATAGGAGGTGCTACCGGATTCCTGTCATTTCTCTTTGTGCTAAACAGAGACATACTATCCTGAATTTATTTTTGTCTAGAACTAAACTGAAACCTTATTTTAGTTGGTTTTAATTTGAAACCTTAATTTAGTTGGTTTTAATTTGTGCATGCAAGTAAACTTCTCAGAATAGACTCTGCAATAAAACTTATAATTATCCATAGGTCACTGAGAAATCCATTTAGCATCCAGAAAGGGAAACAGAAAGAGAGCAAGGAGAGAGGAGAGTATGAAGGAAAGAGGGAGGGAGAGAGAGAGTAAAAGACTATCTTTTGGTTGAGGCTGAGGTGATGATATCAATAGATGACTTAGTCATCTGCAAAGCAGCCTTCAGAACTGATTATATGATGACTGTCAATTGATCAAACTTGTGTACAAATGTCAAATGTTGAGTATTTGGTTGACTCAAACATTGTTTTTGGTCCGGCAAGCAGTTGGGTCTGGGATAGAAATATAGGACCTTGAGTGGTTTGGATTAGGTCTAAAAGAATGTAGAGTGTCTTTATGGAATCTTTGCAGTCTCATAATGAAACAAGCAGGACATTCTAATCAGACACAGCCTGTTTTGAAGTCTATATCTTTCTCTTATAAGTTTCGGAACTTTATCCAAGATTTTTATTCTGTCTGAGTGTCAGTCTCTCTAAGTAAAAAATTTCAACAACAATAACAATGAAAATAATAGTAACAAAAATAATACTTGCTTTATTGTGTTGTTATGGGTTTCACTAAGAAAATACATCAGAAAAAAACTTCTGCAATTGTTTCTGCATTGAATAACCAGTATTTCCTTTTCTGTTTACTAATGGTTGGGACCCAGGGCCAAAAGAGTGGCTCTAGTAAACTTCTAGAACTTATTTAGGCTATTCAGGATGACAAACATGTGGGTCAAATATCCAGGGAGTGGTATGTGACTACTGTATACTAGAGTTAGCCTGTGTACAGTCTTACAGGGTACAGAAATAGGACACAGAATCAGCTGCTTTCTGACTGGTGGGAATAAATCTTTAGAATACAGTTTCCAAGATGTTTAAAACTGTATCTAAAATGTAGAAATAATCTGGTACACTCTGTAGGATTTCCTTTAAATAATGCAATACAAAATCAAAATGTAGTGAGAAATAATAAGATAAAATTGGCAAAATGATGATACTTTTTAAAATTGGGTTCTAGCTATACAGGAGTTTCTTCTACTATTTTCTCTACTTTCATGTGTGTTTCAAATTTTCCATAATAAAAAGATAATATTGGCATTCCTGAAATTTTTTTTGCATCTTGGGCCACTTTGAATAGCTAATGAGGGAAATTGATAACTCTGTCCAGAAATACATATACATTCAAAAATATGTGGCTATGTTTGCAGTGGTTCACAGTGAAGTGGCGTCATTCATCTGGGGTAATACCCGAGGTTCATTGTCTCACGCCAAGGAAATCAAGGATGTGGACACGCAAGGAATAAGTTTAAGAGCGGAATTTTAAAAGACAAAAGAGAAAAGCTCTCTTGTAAAGAGGGACGGTGTTCTGAGTAGATCTCCCTGGTTTGCGACGAGATGTGGTTGGTTTTATAGATGAGCTTGAGGAGGCGGTGTCTGATTTACATAGGGCACAAAGGATTGGTTGAACCAGTTGTGTCATTGACATAGCACGTGATGAAGCTGGCCACCCCACCCTAATATTTTATTATGCCGATGGATTCTCTACCTGGCCGGCGCCATGTTGCCTGCTTCTTTACTGCACATGTGGCAACAATGAAGAAAGAAGATGGAGCCTCTATGTTGAACATACCTGGTTTCCAGGTATCCCTTTTCTGTTGGTATAGCTGCTGGCATTTAAAAAAGCAAGCTTCCAGCTCGCTTATCTACGTTTGCAGCTTGATTTTTCAGGCTGCTTTTTGTTAGAAAAGAAATGATTTGGATCCTGCTTTTTATTAAAAGGAAATTCCTCCGAGGGCTCTCTTACCCTCACTATCTGTCTAAATAATTTCTTTTTAGCTTTTGTATGATTAGCTCTCCCTTTTCCCCTTTCCTCACCCCAAAGTCCATCCATGTGTCTCCTGGGTTCAACAGACTCCTTGTTTGTACACAGGAAATATCTCCAAATCAAGATTCTTGGAGACTTTAGACTGGGTCTTTGGGCCATCAAGTGCAATTCATGGTTCTCATTTCTCAGAGCTTGGCTTTAATTCAGATCACTTTTACTTTTTACTTTTCCCAAGCACCTTCTGCTCTATGTCACACAGAACTTTCTCAAGGGTGACAGTGCTTCTCTCATCTGTGCTCTGTTTAAACAAAGGCAGAGAGCCAAGGTCAAGTCAAAGAAAATAAGTGGCTTGTGATACTGTGCCACATAGCCACAGAATTGTTTATGGCAGCAGAGACATTTTCTAAACTCTAATCAAAGGCATTTAGGAGATTACTCAGCAGATGATTAGTATTACACACGTCCAAACCGATTATTGTTTCATGAGATGGAAGCTAAGTTAGTATAAACCAGGAGAGTCAGCCAAACACTTTATTGGTTAAAAACCTGGATTTTGGTTACAAAGACCAAAATTCAAAACTCAGTTTCATAAGTCTATTATTTTTGAGACCTCAAGCAAATCCCTTACTTCCATGAGCTTCAGTATTTTTTTTCTTCTGTAAACTGTGTGACATCTAATTCTGACTTGTTGAAAAGATTAAAATGAGATACGAGTAAGATCCCTCCAACCAATGGTTGGACCTATGACCAGGTTTTTGGGTAGTACTCAAAACCTCATTATTTTACCGAATAAAGCCCTCAAGTATATCAACAATATGTCATCAGGCATATTGGGTGTGCTTTTATAACATCATCTTCTTCTCAGAACTTACATTTCGTTAGGCTCACGCTTTTCTTTACCGATTTTCCTGACTTTTTAGCCTCTCTGAATAGATACGCTGATTATCCTCCAGTTCGTCTCCCATCTTCTTATTCTATAAATGAATACTTAGGATTTTATCTAATCTCAGGGTTTTAATTATTATTCATTCCCAAATGACTTCCCGTCGTTTTAAAAGATTTTTAATCCTTCCTTATCCCCTGAGCTCCAGACTTTGAAGTAAGAATGACAGAAAGTCAACATTTCTGGAACTGAGTTTCTAGTCCCTATCTGTCCCCGTCTCTACCATTGTTACCACTCTTGAGTTTTCCATCTCAGTTTCATTAATCAACTTACGTAGATCCTCTTTCCCTGAGTGCACAAATTCAAGTAACTCTTGTTGAATCATCTCCCTAATAATTATTATTATCATGTTCTTTCCTTTCCTCTCTCTTTCCTGCTTCCACTTCCTCAATTCATCATCACCTCTCCCTTGAATTGCTAAAATAAACTGATGACTGGTTTCCCCAACTTTGTTTTTCTCCTTTTCCAATACCAACAGCTCTTAGAATGTGACTTGTGTGAAATGTGAAGTTGGTCTCAAACTCTTCTACTTCAAAGTCAGTCGACCTACTGACTTGTGGCCACCACAATTGTCTTGGCTTCCATTACCTGCTCCTTCTTGACTCATATTTTATGTTTTGGCAAAAACAAAACCCACGTGAGTTTCTCTCATTCAGGGATGTTTTATATCTCCTTGCCTTTGATCTTAATATTCTGAGTGTCTGAAATATTCCCTTCCATTTTTTATTGTCATGTAATAACTCATCCTCATTCCATGAGATTCTTTCTTCCCTAACTCTTTGCAAAAATTTCCTTCATTGTCTGGAATAGCTGCAAAACCGTGTGCTTCCATTCTACACCATGGCTCTGTGGTAGCTTCTGAGTTATTTCCAACTTTCCAGTTAGACATATGCTCCTCAAGAGCAGGGATTTTATCTTACTAGCATTAGGAATTCTTGTAATATGGCACACATTAAGAACCTAGCAAATGTTTATTGTACAAAATTAAAAATGTTACCTATAATCATTGAATATTTTTCAAATGTAACAGCAGGTCAAAACTTTAGGGAAATATAAAGTAGAAAGATTTTTCTAAATCTAGTATATATGATTGTCAGAACTACTCAACACATTTCTTGTAAAGTCAATGATTTCTCTTGGAGTGATTTTATTCCTTTATTGGCGTGAGAATGCTGAAGCCAGAGCACTAAGAATGTCAGGAGATAGCCTTTAAAGACCTTCTGATCGCAAATATGTTCCTCGTGTTACCTCAGATTCAACACTATGCATGCTTTTAAAGTTCTACTAACTAGAGGTTACTTTTGGCTAACAGAAGGGTGTTAACCATTAATTCATCTGTGTCTACTGGACACCAGAATATTTCCCTCTGAGATAATATTGGTTAAGGAGTGAATTTTTTGTATGGATAACAGAGAAAATGAGGTAGAGGATTTTTCTTCAAATATGGCGAGTTGGAAGAGATGGATCTGAGCAGCCTGATTGTACTTTGGGGGTTTTCCTTGCAGTGTTGTTGCAATGGTTGGGCACACCATCACTCCAGCTCGTATTATATTGGCATTACATTGTAGAGAATTCACATTACAGTCTATGCAATTGTATAATCTGTGTAGATATAGTTGACAGCTCTCTGGCTGCCCTTGATGAAAGACAGTCAGAGAGGAGAGTTACATAGTACTAATGCAATGTAGAACTAGAGTGAATGGGCATAAAAAACAGTTATTGTGCTCAAATCCACTGTAGCAACCAAGGCATGAGAATATAAGAGCAAAATCCATTTTTAAAGTAATAAAGTATGTTCAATTCAACGTCTAGGCAAAAGGACTATCAAAAAAATGTATGTCAGAAAATCTCTATTGAGGTCAGGCGCGTGGCTCACGCTTATAATCCTAGCACTTTGGGAGGCTGAGGCAGGCGGATCACCTGAGGTCAGGGGTTTGAGACCAGCCTGGCCAACATGGTGAAACCCCGTCTCTACTAAAAATGCAAAAATTAGCCAGACTTGGTTGCGCATGCCTGTTATCCCAGCTACCTGGGAGGCTGAGGCAGGAGAATCAGTTGAACCTGGGAGGTGGAGGTTGCAGTGAACCAAGATCATGCCATTACACTCTAGCCTGGGTGACAGAGAGAGACTCTGTCTCAAAAAAAAAAAAAAAAAAAAAAAGGAAAAAAATTAAAATCTCCATTAAATTAGCACTGGGAATATAAGCATTTTTTTCCCCACGGGCAGACAGAAACATCTGAGAATACAGATTTCTCCATCTTGTGAGATTTCTAATTGTTTAACATGTAATATGAAGAAAATTTTGCCGGCCATTTGCTGAGAGGGTTGAGTATTAAAAGGAAAATAAACACTTATCTTGAATATAGTCTGACTACAGTGGTAAATTTCCCAGAATTAAAAAAAATACACTTTGGGTATGGCAAAGGACTTTATTTTTTTGATTTGTAGAATTATTTATAAGTACAGAAAACAAGACCAGGTCCTTGAAACTGGAATCATCATATAAAACTTGAAATATATTGTTTTCTGTATTGTTATGCAGAAAAATTCTCTTAACTTAGGCTATAAAAATGTTTGATATCTTATTGGTCCTCTTAATAAAATATAGTCCATCTTTAGAGAGTTAAACGATTCCTTAACCTGAAGGATGTGTGATAAAGTCTAGAAACTAGTGTCAGTGATTAAATAAGAAGTACATGATGGTATTGTGTTCCAGTGATCTTCAGCTCTTGGATACAGATGAATTTATGAACTTATGATCAGAAAGATACCTCCCAAAACAATGAATGGCTTCAATCTAGACTTTCAGTGTAAAGTTACTCTTATTACTTTTTTCTATAATCTGAGAGCCAAACATATGTTTGATTGGGAATTGCGAAGAGATGAAATCCCTGCCCATGGCAGAGAGAGTCTATAGATGTTTCCAAAAAATTTATCACAGCAATGGCATCCACAAAAGCAAAAAGAAATCTATCTTCACTGTTGAAATAATGTTGAAACGAAGTGTTCTGGAATCTTACGCTTCTTCCTCTGGAGCTGCCCTCAGTAGTTCAGTCAGGGAATATGATAATAGGAAATAACTGGGACTCAGCAAAATTTAGGAGTAAGAGAAATAGACCTTTTATTTGTTATTTGGCTTAAAATTAAAATGCTCTAAAATTAGGAAAAATGTTTCAATAATAAGAAACAAGAGAGGACAGAATCAGAAGAAAAGAAATCAGAAGACTACTCATATTCCCACTGTATTTGTGAGATGAGGTGAACATTTTAAGAAGGAAAAAAAAAACACTGATTCTGGCTTTCTTTAAGGCTAACTAGGTTCTTAAGAAACTATTTCATCAACACATTAGTTTCTAACTAACCCCGTCCTTCTGAAGGAAGTTACTCGTCAAAACATTTCATCAGCAGCTAATCAAGACAGCTAATGGCCTATGTATGTATATACTTCATTACCTGCAGTAACTTAAATGACTCTTATATGACTGGCAGCTGTCAACTCTTACTCAGCTCATGAGTAAAGAACAAAAATGAGAAACTGAAGGTTAAACACAGCAGCTAGGTACAGCAGTTTGTTTCACAGGATATTTTAAATATTGCCTTTTCAAGAATTTGGAAGGGAATATTTAACTATAATATCTACTATAACTATCGTTGTTCAGTTCCACATTTTCAACAATTTTAGTAGACTGTTGCTGTAGAATTAATTCCAGTGGACAGTGGTCTGAGTATATCTTTTAACTGGATACAAAAGTTGACAGATCTATATATTAGACACAAGGCTAAAAGACAATTGTTGCTAAGGAAACAAAGTCTTCCAGGATACAAAGCTACAAGGCCTGAGTTTTAGCCCCTGGTCTGTCTGTGAGTACTGTGAGCTTAGAAAAGCCATTTAAACTCTCAGTCTGTTCTCTTATTCAATTTAGTTCAATTTAATAAAAATGTATTAAGTTCAATAATCTTTACAATGTATAAGTTGGACTAAATAAGTTTTAAGGCCCATTCAAGCTTGGTGATTCTTCAACCAGCTACTAAATAAAGCCCATTAAATCTGAGCAAATGATTTACATTTAAAGAGATCTGCATCCTTTACCCAAGGTTCAGGACCCAATTTGCATTTGTCAGAGGTATACTTCCTGTCTGAGGCAGACAATCCAATATACATGGGTATTTTTCTCATTTTCCATTGGGGAGATACCAGGATATGTTTAGCATAACACATTAAAACTTAGCTTTAAAACACAGTTTTTCACATAGGATACTATAAATGTTAATATATGCTATTGGATTAATGAATAAGAATAGGGAAATATACATGCAGTAATAAACTCATTTGAATCTTTAATGTTATTAATGTATTCGCCAAACAGATATTATTGAGTTTTTAAAGTATTCCCAAACGGTATTAGGTATTAGGTTTAAGATAGAAAAATCAGTCCCCATGTTTAAATTCTGAAATCGATGTTTTAAATGTTTTGTTGGTATGGACAAAGAGAAAAACACCTTTAACTTCCTATAATTTTCCCAAAAATGCATTGGGTCAAAAAACTATTTAAGTGTTGTCATGGTAAATACTTCATCTTAGGATTTGTTGTAACTTTTAGATGTCAATTTTTAATAGGTATGATGAAAATATTTTAGGCTAATCAAACTGACAATCTATTACTCATAGAAGTGAGGAAAGGCAATGTTGTTTTATTTACATAGTCTCAATTGCCTTTCTTTTTTGTGCTTCTCAGCCATAATATAGTCAAAACGACATTGAACTGACATAACGTTTGCAGTATAACCCTGAGGCTATTTTGGTTTTGTTACTTGTTACCTTTTAATTTTATTCAAGAGCCTAGATCTTAGATTTTTCTTACATGAACATTTGCAGACGTCCTAAAACCCTACTGGATGCTTTCAGCCACAAAATAACACTGCAGGAATAAAATATCGCATCCGTTATAACAATGAGAACTGCAAACTCCATCTGGTATGACGGTATTTCTGCTGTCCCCAGCTCAGGCCTCCGCAGATGGGGAAGACTGCCACCAGAGAAAAACTTGTGGGTGACTTCCTTCTTGCCCCAGCCCCAGAGTTTTCTCTCCTCCAACTGGTGTCTGCAATTTTGACCCCCTTGGGTTGGGACGCAGGGAAGTAGATGGCAGGAAAGCCATTACCTTAACAAAGCTTCCCCTGAGCTGGTGTCACTGCTCACCACTGGGGTTGGCAGGTGTTTAAACTCACTTGGTCCATGAGATTTGTGAAATCTTTGGAGACTTCTGTGTGTTCCCTCCTTACCTCGCTTCCACCCGAGAGGTTTTCAAGTCTAGTACCCTTGAAGATGTAAATATCCTAGGAATCCAGTGACACTCCTAGCACTCTTAGCATCCCTCTCAGCCTGGTGGTCCTCTTGGACCCTTGGATTCGTATGGAGAGAAACATATGACCTTCACTTCAGCAGTCTCTGAGAGTATAGTTACTTCACAAGCCTCTGCTTTCTCTCTACCAACCCTTTGAATATCTCTAGTAGGACTCAGTTACCAGTCCTCCGTACATTCCTTTGGCTGGGAGACACTGCAGAGGATCAGAGGATGCAGGGGACACGCTGGTGGTTTCCTTAAAGCCCTTTACTCCTAAATAAGAGATAAAGGGCAGATATTTCCTTTTGTCCACTTTGGGTTGGAAGAAATTTAACATACCTCTCTCCTAAGAAAATGTCCTCAAAAATACTCAATCATCAGCTCCAAATTCGTTTATCCCCTCCGTGTGCATGAGGAGTTTCAGAACATCCAGGTTGTTCATGTCAGTATTCAAAAACAAATTTTTTCAGTCTGAGCTAGCACTGCCTTTAAAATGTGCTTCACCTGAAACTTTCTCTCTCTATATATATTTTATTATACTTTAAGTTCTAGGGTACATGTGCATAACGTGCAGGTTTGTTACATATGTATACTTGTGCCATGTTGGTGTGCTGCACCCATCAACTCGTCAGCACCCATCAACTCGTCATTTACATCAGGTATAACTCCCAATGCAATCCCTCCCCGCTCCCCCCTCCCCATAATAGGCCCCGGTGTGTGATGTTCCCCTTCCCGAGTCCAAGTAATCTTATTGTTCAGTTCCCACCTATGAGTGAGAACATGCTCACCTGAAACTTTTTATCAAGCATCTTCTTATGTAAGTAACATTAAGGGATTTTACTCCCTATGGAAACTTGTTGACATAGAAATAAGTGCGTTTATTGACTGGTGTTTGAGAACTCATAAATATAACTCTTTGAAACATTATCATGTTTGCCAATATCTTATTATAACACTGCACATGGTTTATACTTTTGAAAACTAAAATAATTGGAGTATAATATCTCTGCAGATAGCCTTTGAAACTTTGGGTCAAAAGGCCCCAAAATAGATTTTTCATGTCATTATCAAAAACTATTAAATACTCTTGTCATCACACTTTTTTTTTTTTTTTTTTTTGAGATGCAGTCTCACTCTGTCGCCCAGGCTGAAGTGCAGCGGTGCGATCTCGGCTCACTGCAAGCTCCGCCTCCCGAGTTCAAGCCATTCTTCAGCCTCAGCCTCCCAAGTAGCTCAGTAGCTGGGACTGCAGGCGCCCGCCACCATGCCTGGGTAATTTTTTTGTGTTTTTTAGTAAATACAGGGTTTCACCGTGTTAGCCAGATGGTCTCGATCTCCTGACCTCATGATCCGCCCACCTCGGCCTCCCAAAGTGCTGGGACTACAGGCTTGAGCCACCGTGCCTGGCCATCATCACAATTTGAAGAGAGATTTTCATGTTTCGCATTTAAGAAAATAAAGGATCAGAAATGTTGCTGGTTATTCTAATATACATGAAGAAATCCAAAACCAGAAAGTTCATCTTAAGGTATTCTGAACCTCTACTATCCACTATGACAGTCACTACCCACTTGAAGCTATACAAATTCAAATTTAAATTAATTAACTTACGTAGAATTAAATATTCCATTTCTTAAGTGCATTAGCCATGGTTCAAGTGCCCAATAGTCATAAGAGGTTAGAGACTACCATACTGAACAGTGTGAATATTTTAAAATTGCATCATTGTAAAAATTTCTATTGGAGAACACTGCTCTAGAGAAAGATACCACACTTAAACCCATATGCATGGAATCAGAGGAAGTAGGGAAATGTTTGAGAACTGCTTAGGATGAGACTCCTAAAGTAGGATTAACAGTTTGTCCAGGAAATGACTAAATGCCTCTTCTGATACAGCACATTGTCCCATTTTGGTGATGTGGCTTAGGAAGGCTTCAAATTGGGCAGTTATTACACAGCTACTAAAATACAAATTTTCTGCTAAAATACAAATAAATTATCTAGATATAACTAGATCTAGACCCAACTGCCTAGAGAAGCTGAAAGAGAGTCTAAAAAGGGGCAAAGTAAAGACCTGACATGGTGCAAATTGAACTTACAGTTAAATATGAATGTTTATCTTTGAAAGACAGTCACTTGATTTATAAGCATGAGGTGTTCCCATTTTCTTTTCCTATATCCTTAAAATAGTTATGATTTGCGTCCACAATCACTTATTAGGATGATGAGATCTGTGGTTACAGTGTGTAAGATGTCACTGGAACATTTCTAGAGAAAAGTGTAATGCAGTTCTCTTTTTAAACTTTATTTGTGATTTGCTTTTTAAAATTGACTTCTTTTGTTTCAAAAGAGCAGGAAAAGTGAGATAAAACCTGGAGATGATAAAAAACATATATATATCCTGTTTGTTTTCTGTACAAAACAAAAGGTTAGAGCTATTATTTTTTCTTCAAAATAAAGCAAATAACTCTTTGGTCATCTATAATAGAGCAGCACTATTTTGAACAGTTTGATGTCATTTCTACGTCCCTCAAGGAAACAAAGGGGAAAGTCAGAGGAAAGGGAAAAGGCAGCTTTGATAAGTTATACCAGTCACTGGTCCCTGAGAGCGAAGCATCCTGTTTTTATCATGTGGCTGAAAAACAGAGAGAAAAAAAATTTACTGTGATCAATGGTATCCATTCTTTTGTTATTTCACAGCTACCTGCCACAATTCTCTAAATAATCAAACTAAATGAGGACCTTTTTAGTGACAACTGTGAAACAATGGGTCAGACTGGGTAAAGGTCAGTAGAAAATAACAGTTTGAGGTGGAGAAAGAATAGTGACAAGCCAGAGAAATCTCGTGGTATGAATAACATCCAGAGTCAGGAATGACTGTTGTTACTAGATTTTATGACTGTCCTATCAATGTCATCAGTTAATACTTGCAATTATTGTAAAAGTCAGCAGGCTATACTACACATAAAAAGTAATAGAAAATGTAATGCTCATAAAAGTGAAGAAGTCTTTCTAAACAAAAAATGTCTTTTAAATTAACTTTTTGTGGTTCCTAGGACTGCCATATCCATTAATCATTCAATCATTTAAAAGGACTTCCAGCACAATGACCTCAGGGATTGCTACCATTTGGAATTCATATCCATTCACTCGTCTTATCTCTGGGTGTCCAGGTGCCTTCCTATAGCATTTATCAACGTAGCATCTATAGGATGTCACCTCAGCACAAGTACATGTGCAGCAATTATAGAAGAAACACCTCTTCACCCTTCTTTATATCAGACTGTCTTTCTAGTACAGCCTCCATGCTGGGGCAGAAAGAGACCTGTGGCAAAAATATTTGGGGAAATAGCTTAACTTCTTTTTGTAACAAATATAATGCTGTAGTTAATATAAGATTACTCAATATGAAACTACCTCGTCACTAACATGCTTGCATTCCTAGTATCTTCGTTAGGACTTGGAAAAAATATTAAAACAAAAATTCAGCCAATCACCTGGGTGTTTGTTTTACTTGCTGCCAAACATCTGGATATTTACACATATCATGATGATACTATCCTTCAGTGATTTTTACATGAATTGTGTAGATACAGCCTTAGATTGGGGGCAAGATCAGTTGAAATGATTTGACAGAGCTATTTATACAATTAAGCCTTTACCAAAAGGAATGTGATATAAGCTTCTGCCATTTAGAACGTTATTATGATTTATACGGAATTGGCTTAATATTTTATAATTTCTGCATATTTTTTTCCTCCATAATAGCTTGAAGCCTCCTAGTGAATTAAAAATATTCAAGCACTTAGAGTCCCAGTGGATTGCCCCTGGGAGTGAACAGAAGGTTTATCTCCCTCCCCCTCCTTTTCCTGTTTTCAAGTTGCAGGGCCAGATATATGGTTGTGAGACAACACAGAAGCAGTGTCAAGAAAACCATTTTGCTCAAGGGACCTGGCAGCTGAACTCTCCCCAAATGCTTTTAGAAAGAAAAATATATATATATATATTAAATGCCAATTTAAAACAAATCCAAAGATTTGTGGAGCCCTTGTTCACCTTATGATGTTGCTGTAGATATGAATGTACACCAAATGAGGTAACAGATTATGAAAAGTCAATGCTTAAAGTCTCTGGAGTTTTCTAACAAGAGATCTGGGCAGTGTAAAAGCATATCAGGTTTCTCAGAGATTATTAACTCTGGACTGCATTTCAAAGTATATCAAGTGCTGTCTGCTTTATACCAAACGGAAGGGAATGCACTACCAGACTTAGCAGACCAAATTAATAAGAGCTGTAATAAATCAAATTAAGAAATATTTATTGAACAGCTCTGTGTTTCCAGCATTAAACTGTTAGGTATGGGATGTATATGAAATATAAATGAAAAGATCTGTGCTCTCAGAAAAGCTTAAATGAGTTTGAGGAGATAAGACAACTGCATAGAAAAGAAATAATAATGCAGAATTCAAACAGCAATTCAGAAGGAATATCTCAAGAAATACCATAAATGATAAAAAAAATAGCTCTACAAGAAACATAAAAGACCACATCACTTAAAATTTTAAGTTAAAAAGATAGCTTCATGAAAATTTTGCTGTAGAGAATAATGTTGGACCTCAAAATATAGATATATTTATACTTCTCCAGAGACAGCAGGCTTTGATTGAGTCCTGTATTTGTTCCCAATTAAATGCCATGTTTATAAAGAGTAAACCAAAATGCTCACAGCTAATGATGTGCATGAAATGAAGTTATAAGGAAATGATTAAATAAAAATATATAATAGTGAAATCATTGAATCATGATGTAGGATAAAATGGCCCCTTGCCCTTAAAAACATCATGTGACACAGTAACTAAAGGTTGTTTATTATTGTTGTTATTATTGTTATATTTTTTGTAGAGACAAGGTCTCACTATGTTGCCCAGGCTGGTCTTGAACTCCTGGGCTCAAATGATCCTCCCTTCTAAGCCTCTCACAGTGTTGGGATTACAGGTATGAGCCACTGAGCCTGGTCTAAAGGTTCTATTTAAGTTGCTGGACTTACCCCAATTATCTACTAAATCTGGTCACCCCATAATAAGTCTCATATCCAAAAGGTTTCCTTGCATAGCACTTTCCTCTCATTTCCTTCTTTTTGCACTGCTAACTATGCTCTTTAAGAAAATCAAAATCCAAATTTGTTTTTTGATCTAAGATAAATTATGTATGTCCCCATTCTCTTTGACCTGAAGGTGCCTAAACAAGCCCTGATGTAAATGACCTAGCTATGCGATGCATTCAGATGCTGCTGCTACATCATCATGATGTAACAAGAGTTGCGACATGATGCAACAAAGAGTTTAAAGAAGGAACAATAATCAATAACCATGACACTCAATATAAATGGGCAAATGAAATATTTTGATATCATAGTGTTTTAAATATTAACCACCTATTTTAAATGAAGAATCTCAGATTAAATTAGCTAAAACAGAGAAAGAGAGAGATAAGAAAAAGGCCAAATCCCTTATCTGAAAGAAAAGGGGATATATAATTATTTTGTTACAGGTTTTGGTACTTCGATATAATTCTTTAAGAATGGTGGGAAATCTTTAAGTGCTAATCTCAAGTAGAACTAAAAAGAGCACGTCTCTGCTGAAAAAAAAAAAAAAAACTGAAAGAGATCCAAAAGCAAAATAGAAAAAATGTAAAAAGTGAAGAAATCAAAATGAAAGCATATAACCAGATGACAAAATTAAAATCAAACAGTATATTTATAAGGGACTGGCAAGAGACAGGTGAAATTGGGTAATTCAACAAAAGCGCTACTTAAAATGTATGTGCAGTTTTATTGTCATCACTAAGGTACATTCAGTTTCCTGAAGCTAGGATTAGAAAACTTTCTTAGCCATAAACCTGAAGGGCAAAAGGAGGAAACAGTTATCAGGACGGGGAAAGTGTGCCTGGAGATACAGCCTTTGGCCTGGCTGTGGCATTTGGGAAAGAGACAGGGCAATCACAGAGACCCAGCAGGAAGGAATGAGGATAATAACCCCTTGGCCTCATTCTCTTCCTTTTCTGCCATCTCCTGCCAGAGCCTACCATTGATGAACTAAACAGAAGGCAAGGGAGCCACTGATGCAGTCCCTATAATTCAGCCTCCTGGAGCACAGAATGGTAGAAATGGAGAGGGGATTTCTAGAAGAGCAAGAAAGAAGACATCCAATACACACAACGATGACATAAACAGTCATAATTGAGTATAATGTTCTTTTAAAAAACGTGATCTCCAATTGAGTTTTTTAAAATAGCTCGATTGAGATGTAATTCACATACCCATAAAATTCACACTGTTAAAGCATACAATTCCATGCTCCACAGTACATTCAGTTTTACAATCGCCACTGTCTAATGTTAAACATTTTCATCACCCCAACACGGAATCCTGTGCCTGTTAACAGTCACTGCCCACTTCCTCCTTCCCCCAGTCTGGCAAACACTAATCTACTTTCTTCCTCTATGTATTTGCCTGCCTGTTCTGGGCATATTGTACACATGACATCATACAATATGTGGTACTTTTGTGTCTGGCTTTTTCACTTGGCATAATATTTTCAAGGTCCATCCCTGGTTTACTTCCTTCATTCCTTTTTATGGCTGAATAACATCATTTCATTGAAGAGTATAACACATTTTGTTTTCCTGTTCTTCAGTTGATGGAAATTTAGCTGTTTCTCCTTTTTTGGCTATTATGAATAATGCTGCTATGGACATTCATGTACAGGTTTTCTGTGTGGATGTATGTATTCAATGCTCTTTTATAAATAACCTGGAGTGGAGCTGCTGGCTCACGTAGCATCATAATATTTAATATTTTCAGGAACAACCAGTTTTCCAAGGAGCTACACGGTTTTACAATCCCACTAGCAATGCACAAGCGTTCCAATTTCTCCATATCCTTGCCAACACTTATTTAATATTTTTATCTGTCTTTTTTTAACTTTAGTCTTCTTAGTAAGTTTGAAGAGATTATCTTGTGTGGTCTTGATGTGTATTTTTCTAATGAATGTAACTGTTGTGTATCTTTTCATGTGTTTATTGACTATATGTGTATATTTGTACATACATACTTGGATCATGTCTATTCAAATTCTTTGCTCTTTTATTAATTAGGTTATTTTTATTGTGTTGTAAGAGCTTTTTTATACACACACACACACACACACACACACACACTGGATATAAGTTTCTTATAAGATACGTGATTTTTAAATATTTCCTCCCATTCTTGCTTTCTTAATGGTGTCCTTTGTTGTATAAAAGTTTTTAATCTGGATAAACTTTAATTTATCTAACTCTTTCTTTTGTAGCATGTGCTTTAGATGGCCTATTTAAGTCTAGCAATGCCTATTCAATAATGTATTCCTATATTTTCTTCTAAGAATTGCATATTTTTATGTCTTTAATTTTGGTATATGATCCAATTTGAGTTAATTTATATATACAATGTGGAGCATGAGTCCAATTTCTTTTCTTTTCTTTTCTTTTTTTTTTTTTTTTTTTTTTGAGACAGGGTCTCATTTTGTCACCCAGGCTGGTGTGCAGTGGCACAACCATAGCTCACTGCAGACTCTACTTCCTGAAGTTAGGTGATTTTCCTACCTCAGCCTCCCGAGTAGCTGGGACTACAGGTGTGTGCCACCATGCCTGGCTAATTTTTGTATTTTTCTGTATAGACAGAGTTTCCCCATGTTACCCAGGCTGGTCTCAAACTCCTGGACTCAAGCAATCCCCTAGGCTCAGCCTCCCAAAGTGCTAGGGGTACAGGTGTGAGCCACCACACCCAGCCCCAATTTCTGTGTTTTTACATGTGGATATCCAGGTATTTCAGCATCATTTGTTCAGAAGACTATTCTTTCTCCCTTGGATTCTTCTGTCATTCTTGTAACAAATGAATTATTTCTGACCTTTCAATTTTATTCCATTGTTCTGTATATCTAACCATATGTCAGTACTACATTGTATTGATTACTGTAGCTATGTAGTAAGTTTTGAAATCAAGAAGTGTGAATCTTCCAACTTTTTTTTAAAAAAGGATAGTTTAGCTATTTTGAGGTTTCTTGTCTTTCCATGTACATTTTAGCATCAGTTTGCCAGTTTATTTTATTTTTTTGAAAAGCCCAGCTGGGATTTTGGTAGAGATTGCATTGAACCTGTAGATAAGTTTGAGGAGTCCGTCATTTTAGAAATAATAACTCTGCCAGTCTATGAGCATGCGATGTGTTTCCATTTCTTTCTTTTTTAAAAATTATTTTAATGATATTTACTGGCTGTCATTATATAAGCCTTACACTTCTTTAGTAAATTTTATTTCTTAACTATTTCACTATTTGTTGTGCTCTTGTAAACACAATTATTTTTAAAATTTTATTTTTGGATTGTTCATTGTTATCTGTAGAAATGCAATTAATTTTTGTATGTACTCATATCCTGAACATTTGCTGAATTCATTTATTAGTTCAACAGTTTGTTTTAGTAAATCCCTAAGGATTTCTACATACAATATCATGCCATCTGCAAATTAGGATAATTTTACTTATTTTTTTTTTCAATCTGAATGGTTTTTATTCTTTTTCTTTCTTGTCAAATTTTTCTGGCAATTTGCTATGGCAGCAATGCAAACTTATAGAGTTGTTTGATACGTCATGTTTTCACTTTCATTTGTTTCAAATATTTTCTTTTTCTTTCTTTCTTTTTTTTTTTTTTTTTTGAGATGGAGTCTCGCTGTGTTGCCCAGGCTGGAGTGCAGTGGCGTGATCTCGGCTCACTGCAACCTCCACCACCTGGGTTCAAGCAATTCTCCCACCTCAGCCTCCCGAGTACCTGGGATTACAGGCACCCGCCATCACGCCCGGCTAATTTTTTTTTTGTATTTTTAGTAGAGACGGGGTTTCACTGTGTTAGCCAGGATGGTCTCGATCTCCTGACCTCGTGATCCGCCCGCCTCTGCCTCCCAAAGTGCTGGGATTACAGGCATGAGCCACCGCACCCGGCTGTTTCAAATATTTTCTAATGTCTTGTGATATCTTCTTAGTTCCTTGATTTTTTCGGAATGTGTTAATTTCCACAAATATTTGAAACCACCAAATATTCCTCCAGTTTATTTTCTTCTATTTATTTGTAATTTTATTTCATTGTGGTTAGAGAACATACTTTATGTGATGTCAAAGCTTTTACATTTATTAAGCCTTGTTTTATGGCCAAACGTGGGACATCTTAGAAAATACTCCATGTGTATTTAGAAGAATGTGTATTGTAGGCCGGGCGCGGTGGCTCAAGCCTGTAATCCCAGCACTTTGGGAGGCCGAGACGGGCGGATCACGAGGTCAGGAGATCCCGACCATCCTGGCAAACAAGGTGAAACCCCGTCTCTACTAAAAAATACAAAAAACTAGCCGGGCGAGGTGGCGTGCGCCTGTAGTCCCAG
The DNA here is from genome assembly GCF_043159975.1 of Macaca nemestrina. NCBI lineage: Eukaryota > Metazoa > Chordata > Mammalia > Primates > Cercopithecidae > Macaca > Macaca nemestrina. The sequence continues at coordinate 161,153,941 of NC_092129.1, read as the reverse complement.
CTACTCGGGAGGCTGAGGCAGGAGAATGGCATAAACCCGGGAGGCGGAGCTTGCAGTGAGCTCAGATCCGGCCACTGCACTCCAGCCCGGGCGACAGAGCGAGACTCTGTCTCCAAAAAAAAAAAAAAAAAAAAAAAAAGAAGAATGTGTATTGTAGTGTTGGGTGGAGTGTTCTATACATACCTAGTTGGTTTACAGTTTTGTTTAGGTCTTTTATTTTCTTGTTCATCTTGTGCCTGTTTGTTCTATTCATGATTGAAAGCTGGGTATTAAAATCTCCAAGTATTTCAATAACTCAAATTATTGTCATTGACTTGCATGTTTTGCATTTCAATTCTTCATCTATAAAGTTTTTGCTTTATATATTTTGCAGCTCTATTGTTAGATGAATATATATATATATGTCTTTCTGATGGATTCATATTTGTATTATTTTAGACATCTATTTGTCACTAGTAGCAACTTTTTCTTAAATTCTATTTTTTTGTGATATTAGTAGAATCACTTGAGTTATCTTTTTGGTACATATATGACATATCTTTTTTCTTCTTTTTACTTTCAGCCAACTTACTTGTGTGTTTGAATCTAAAGTATGTTTTGTGGATGCCATATGATTTCTAACTTTTAATTGTAGTGTTTGATCTATCTGTATTTAATGCAATTACTGATTTAAAGCTGTCATTTTTCCACTAGTTTCTTACATCTTTTGCTTTTCTATTCCTCCTTTGCTGCCTTCCTTTATGTTAAATAGGTCTTTTCTAGCCTATCATTGTAATTTCCTTATTGTTTCTTTTACTTTTTTAAAAGTTATTTTCTATTCCTTGCTTTGGGGATTAAAACTAAAATTTTAATTTAAATAATGTAGTTCAAATTAATATTAACTTAATTTTAATATAATTCAAAAACTTTATAACAATATAAAACCATTTATTTTTCATTTCTTTGTGATGCTATTGTCATACAAATCCATTTTTATACATTATAAGCCTATCAATACATTTTCATCATTATTTTATTTAGTTGTGTTTTAAAGAAATACATTTATGCATTTTTACAAAATACATAAATACACTTTGTAAACAAAAATATATTTATGTTGCTTTTTATATTTACCTATGCAGCTACCTTTACTGGTCCTCTTTATTTCTTTGTGTAGATTTGAGGTACTCTTCAATGTCATTTCATTTCAACCTGTTGGACTCCCTTTAGTATTTCTTATAGGGCCGTCTGAGAGGGGCAAATTGTCTCCGTTTTTGTTTATCTGGGGATGTCTTAATTCCTCCCTCAGTTTTGAAGACTATTTATTCTGGATATAGCATTTGTTGCTGATGGTGTTTTTCTTTTAGGACTTTGAATATACCACCCCATTGCCTTCTGGCCTCCACGGTTTCTAAGACTCTTATTGAGATTCCTTTATAGTTACTTTGTCTTTTTTCTTTCTACTTCCAATATTTCTCTTTTTTCTTCGGCCTTTAAGAGCTTAGCTATAATGAGTCTAGGTATAGATTTCTTTGAGTTTATCTTGCTTAGATTTTATTTAACTTTTTGAATGTGCAGAGCAATGTTTTTCAAATTTTGTAGTTTTTGGTTTTTATTTCATCAAATATTCTCTGCTCCTTTCTCTCCACTCCTTATGGGAATCCCATTTTGCACATGCCATTGACCCTTGAACGACATGGGTTTGAACTGCACAGGTCTACTTATATATGGATTTTCTTCTGCCTTTGCCTCCCCTGAGACAGCAAGACCAACTTTGCAACAATATAAAATCATTTCCTTTCCATTCTTTCTGGCATTATTGTCATACAAATTATATTTTTATACATTACTACCTTCCTTCTGCTAAATAGATATTTTCTAACTTACCACTGTAATTCCCTTACTGTTTGTATTACTATTTTTAAAAGTTATTTTCTATTTTCCCTTCCTTCTTTTCCTCAGCCTATCCAATGTAAAGATGATGAGGATGAAGACCTTTATGATGATCTACTTCCATATAATGAACAATAAATATATTTCCCTTCCTTATAATTCTCAATAGCATTTTCTTTTCTTTAGCTTACTTAATTGTAAGAATATAGTATATAATATACATAACAAACAAAATATGTGTTAATTGGCTGTTTACGTTTATTGGTAAGGCTTCCAGTCAACAGTAAGCTATTACAAGTCAAATTTTGTGGGAGTTAAAAATTATGCACAGATTTTTTACTGTGTTGGAAGGATCAGTGCCCCAACTCCCATGTTGTTCAAGGGTCAATTTTATTGGTACACTTGATGGTATCACATGCGTCTCTGAGGTTCTGTTTATTTTTCTTCATTATTTTGTTTTTCTGCTCCTCAGACTGAAAAATCCCAGTTGATTTACCTTCATTAAAAATAAATTATTTAATATTCTGCCAGTTCAAATCTGCTGTTGAACCCTGAAGTGAATTTTTTATTTCAGAATTTTTATTGTTTTAAAATATATATCTCTTTACTGATATCCTTTATTTGGTAAGAGGTTTCTCTTATGATTACTTTTAAATGTTTCTTTCTTTTTTTCTTTCTTTCTTTCTTTTTCTTTCTTTCTTTCTCTCTCTTTCGTTTGTTCATTCTGTGAACTTACAATAGCTGATTTAAAAGCTCTGCCTAGTAAGTTTTATCTCTTAGTTTTCCTTAGAAAGTTTCTATTGACAGCTTTGTTTTTTCCCTATGTAGTATCCACACTTTCCTGTTTTTTCATGTGTTTCATAATTTTTTTATTGCATCTTGAGTATTTTGACTAAAATACAATGTAGTAAACGTGGAAATCAATGTTCCCCTCATTAAGTTTATAAACAATTTTAATTGAAACACAAAATAAACTAAAAATAAACTATGAGTGAAGAACTATCAGTTATAACTAACCTTAAGGAAAGCAGAAATGACAACATTATTGTTTGACACAGGAAAGACTAAGGTGACTCAAGATAAAATTAATAAATGGGACAAAAGTATATTTCACATTTGTAAAATGTACTCTATCATCAATACTTAATACTTATCATGCATTGTGTAATAAATAATGTATTATCAGTTTTCTGTTGCATAAAGAGACAAGGAAAGCCCAACAACACTAGGTGACAATGACAGCAATTTAGAAAGAAAGGAATGAGGAAGATTTGAAAACATAATTTAAATTGTTGAGTTATTACAAAGGTTTTAAGATTTATAACCTAAAAATAGAGAATTATATCTCCTTTTCAAGTAACCACTGAACATTTACAGCATTGATTGACTGATGCTACAACCTCAATAAATTTCTCATAGCAGGTATTTTTGTGTATCATCTCTGGTTACAATAAGACATACTTATTAATTAACAGAGAATAATTTTAAAACTAATTAACTGTAAGTTAAATATATTATTCCCACTATATAGTTATTAAGGAAGATAGGAAATAAAATACCAGTATTGACCATTTAGAGAAACCAACATTGAAATTACTACATGTTATTATTCGAGGTGCCCATTTTAATAAGCCATAAAGTTGGGTGCACTGAATTGTTATAATATGCCTCATTTGTGCTAAACTCTCTAAATAGAATATTTCCTCTATTTCCCAGATGTAGACTCTGAAGATTGGAAAAATGAGTATCTCTGAAGAGTCAACTGTGTATGGAAAGTAAATTCATTATCTTAAATCCATTCATTATTTAAGAAAAAGTCACGAAAGTGAATAAACAAACCACATAAAAATAACACATATCTAATTCAAAAGGATGGAAAAAGAGGAACAACTTCAAGGCAAGAGGAGAAAGGAAACTAAGGATTTAAAAGTAAATTTTTGGCCGGGCGCGGTGGCTCAAGCCTGTAATCCCAGCACTTTGGGAGGCCGAGACGGGCGGATCACGAGGTCAGGAGATCGAGACCATCCTGGTTAACACGGTGAAACCCCGTCTCTACTAAAAAATACAAAAAACTAGCCGGGCGAGGTGGCGGGCGCCTGTAGTCCCAGCTACTCGGGAGGCTGAGGCAGGAGAATGGCGTGAACCCGGGAGGCGGAGCTTGCAGTGAGCTGAGATCCGGCCACTGCACTCCAGCCTGGGTGACAGAGCGAGACTCCGTCTCAAAAAAAAAAAAAAAAAAAAAAAAAAAAAAATAAAAGTAAATTTTTGATCAGAATAGCATTTTAAATTTATGCTTTCAGACCTTCGCGTAAAAAAACAAACACAAACCACATAAAAATAACACATATCTAACTCAAAAGGTTGGAAAAAGAGGAACAAGCTCAAGGCAAGCAGGAGAAAGGAAACGAAGAATTTTAAAAGCAGATTTTTTTATCAGAATAGCATTTTAAATTTATGCTTTCAGATCCTCGTGTAAAAACAAACAAATGAAAAGCTCAAAAAACTCCAAAAAAGCAAAAATAGAAAAACAATAGAAAACTAAACAAGAAACCAAACCCTTTCTAAAAATATCATAGTAGCAAGTAAAATATAAAAATTAGAAAATATCCAAAGACATGAATGAATGCCAGAACCAATTTAAAAAGAATTTTTCTTTGTAATCTTAAGACTATCATTTTCTTATTACAGTGCATTAGCCAGTACTTCTAAAACAATATTAAATAATAGAGGGCATAGTACAGTTGGCATTATTGTCTCAATCCTGACTTTAAGGCAAACATTTCTAACGTTTCACCATTAAGTGCATTGTTGCAATGCCTTTTTGTTCAATGCCCTTATTGAATTAGACGTATTTGCTTATTTGCATCGCTTCTGCTACTTTGTCTTCTCATTCCTTTGATGCAGCAAACCCCTAACATCTCAGGGTTTTCATATACATATTTCTAGATTGCTTTTGCCCTCACTTTTCAGCAGAATGGTCCTCAAGATTACTTCTTCCCCCTGGAACAGATTTCTCATACGTTCCCATGGTACTCTTATCTTTCCCTCAGCCCTCTCATCACCATTTTAGTCAGGGGAGACCACTTATGTGTTGCCTTTTTTACCCTATAAGCTCCAAGAGTACAGGGCTACATCTGATTGGCTTTAGTTCTGGCTTTAGTTCCAACAATCAGTTAGGATATCCCCGGCTCATGATGCATGCTTGATATCGGCTTGGTGAATAAATGAAATAATATTTACAATAAAATGGTGACTAACTGCTTTTTTGAAATACAATTCATAGTTTCTTCTTCCATGCATAGTTTCTTCTACCTCAGATTTCAAGATTCTAATTTTTTTAAAGTTTACAGGATTTCTCCAATCAACCTATTTATTTATTCATTTATTTATTTTTGAGATGGAGTCTTACTCCGTTGCCCAGGCTGGTGTGCAGTGGCATGATCGTGGCTCACTGCAATTTCCTCCTCCCAGGTTCAAGTGATTCTCCCACTTCAGCCTCCTGAGTAGCTGGGATTACGGGCGTGCGCCACCATACCTGGCGAATTTTTGTATTTTTAGTAGAGATGGGGTTTCACCATGTTGACCAGGCTGGTCTCAAACTCCTGACCTCAGGTGATCTGCCCGCCTCGGCCTCTCAAAGTGCTGGGATTACAGGCATGAGCCACCACGCCCGGCCAATTAACCTATTTAAAATAGCACTTCCTTCACTATCTGATTCTCATCCTTTACTTTGCTTTATTTTCCTTAATAATCGAAACAGAATACATTTATTTTTTATGTTGATTGCCACAACTAGAATGGTCAGCATGTTGAAACCCTGTCTTGACTAAAAATATAAAAATTAGCTGGGCGTGGTGGTTCATGACTGTAATCCCAGCTTCTCGGGAGGCTGAGACAGGAGGATCGCTTAAACCCAGGAGGCGGAGGTTGTGGTGAGCCGAGATCTCGCCATTGCACTCCAGCCTGGGTGACAAGAGTGAAACTCCATCTCAATAAATAAATAAATAAATAAATAAATAAATAAATAAAAAAAAGAAAAGAAAAGAAAAGGAAAAAAACTTGCTGAGAGAGAAAGGAAAATGTATTTACATGGTATTGGTGTTGACCATTAGGTTTCATTATAGTCAACAACTGTGGAGTGTTGTGTTGTGGGTCAGTAAGATGGAGAAACAAGAGAGTGTATCTCAAACAACTGTGTGAGGAGGGAGGCTTTAAGCCAGAGGTGACAGGGTACAACTGTGTTTTCAACAACTTATGTCAGGCCCAGAACATGGTTGCTGAGGCAACAACTTCATTGACTAAATTTATGACACCAATATTCTTTCTTTCCCTGACTGTAGGAAGAAGGAATCTTGGTGGTTGTATCATCCCTAAATTCTCCTTATTTGTAATATTCTAGTTAAAGAAAGGTGAGAAAAAAATTTAAAGCCATAGGGGCCTAGTTGATGTACATTAGAACAGGCTGAACAAGAAGAGAAAAAAAGAAGGAGAAAGAAAGATGGCATATGCAAACTACGGGTGAGAACTTTTTGCATTGGGATTTGATGGTAAATAAATAAAAGAATTTCAGAATTTTAGGGAAACACCTTTTGGGGAGATATTAATGGAGAGAGATGTTGTTCTGTGCATTAGTACGGCTTGTACTCATACTAGAACTGCATTTATCCTGTATTATTTTCTCGAGATCCTAACTAAAGATTTGATGCTTTTATTGTTAACTTTTATTTGCAGGGTGCATTCCTTCAAAAGCAAGCCAACAGTACTCCATGTACCTCCAGTCATATTTGGATAGATAATGAGGTCTACTACTGGGATAGTGAACTTAAAGTTTTCAGTTTTACTTCTAATTCAAATTGTTACACTAGACTTGAGCCAAAAATATTTTTATCAGACTTTCAGATTTTTGACAAAATAAAGAAACAGGAGGAAGTGGAGTCGACAAACTTCATGCACTGTGATAGTACTAAAAAAAAACAAACTAAAAGTACATGATTGCACATACACACACATGTGCATACATTCATACATTTAAAAGAAAGAAAAACAAGATGATATAATGGAGTTTACACTGAGGTCAAAATACTGTACAAGGGAGAATGTGGTGTTTGGGATTGTATGTTCCAGAGAAGGAACAGATACTACGAAGCTGTGTATGTTTTCACCAGACAGAAGAATTCTTAAAATTCTCCTTCCTGCATTTGCTGCCTGAGAGCATTTAACACAATCTCCACGGAGCCTCTGTTTTTTAAGGAGTTACAGTCTCTCCTGGACATGTAGAGAAGATTGATGGTAGCCAATGTTGGGTTAATTCAAAGTTCCTGGTTCTGCAAGTGAAATTGGATCCCTAGGGACTTGGAAATTGCTGTAGGATTTTCAAATAAACAGGGTTTGGAAGCACTGATAAAAGCTAATTGCTAACAGAAACTTCAGAAACTGGCAGAAAGAACCATGCCAATGATTGGTGAAAATATTTGATATAGTAAGATTTTTAATGACAAAGAATGAAAAGCCTCAAGGGTTGGAATGTTTTATTGACTCACTTATTCTGCAGAGAGTGAACTAAGGCTTTATCAGTCATCTTTATGGTTCCTTCTGTGCTGGGCTCTCTTAAGCTTTAGAGAAGTATGAGGACCAATCACTTGTTGAATTTAAGATCATTCTTCAATAAAGAAGACAAATATTTTCCATGTTTACATTAGATTACAGGTTCCACTGAAGTGATTTGCCATGGACCAGTGAAGTCGAACTCAAAGATTCTTAGAGAGCTAGGCAACACTCATGAAAGAATGATCTTTGGGCCATATTGACTAAATGTTCTTGAATTTCATAACAGAACCCAAGGGATAACTTGAATATCCACTGTTAGCTGAATTCACAAGGGCTTAGGGGGAAAAAGTGGTCATTTCAACTGCCCCCTGGAAGTTGTATTGAGTAAGGACGTTTCATTGTGATTTGCTGAGGCTGACTTTAGAGTTAGAAGTTAGGTAGGTGACTGCCAGGTGCCACAGTTGGACTCCTGAGTGAGTCAGGTGCTGTTGGACAGAGATTAGGTCAGTTTGTTAATACTGATTAAAATATTCCTTAGAGCAAGCCAGGGACACACCATAGGGATTACGCCACCTAATTTACCTAGTACGAGAGAGTGAATCATAATTACTTTAGGTATATTTAGAAATTAAATGCATCCAAGTTAGTGATGGATTGGTTGTACACAATGAGGAAGACGCTATGTTTTTAATAGTGGTGGGCGGACATGGCAGGGTCGTGTTCCAAAATGGAGACAAAAGGAGGAGGAAAGTTTTAGCAAGAAAAGGTCATCAGTTCAATTTCAGATTGACTGTATCTTAGCAATCATTTAACCCAACTTGTTCTTCATTATCAAGAAATAATTGAAGCCTCCAAATCTCAAGTAATCCACGGAATTAGCAGAAAAGTCAATCTTAGAACCCAGACTTACTAAACCTCAAGTCCCAAGATAATACTTTTCAGAAGTGAAATTACTGGGGTCATGACTGGATGATCCAAACAGCAAATTAAGATTCACAAAATAACCGAAGGACTAAAGAAAAGGGTGGCAGGCTGGAGGTTTGTTTGCCTCATTATCAGTGAGTATGAAGAACTAATCAAGAACTTAGTAGAAAGTGGAAAGAGAATTGATACTAGCTGGTGGCATCTGTGGTTAGATATTCTGAACCTCAAATTATAAAATTTTATATCAATTTTCTATAGAAATGACAACGTATAGTTCACAAAACCACTCATACATAATAGTTTTGCTCATCAAACTCTGTGCGATAATATTCTTTGTACGACAATACAAAGTCAAGCAGGGAAAAGTAGCTTTTGATATTGGCCATCAAAATTTGCCCATGATTACAGGAATGCTGAGTGCTAACAGTTACTACCTTCAGCTCCTAGGAAAGCAAACAGTGGTGAATAGAAATACAACATAATATAGAAAAACAGAAGAATGAGGGCCAATAGTGAAGCCAATGTTGCATTACTAATGGAAATTTCTAGTACTGCCTGTATAAACCTGCTTCTCTATTTGAACTCTCTAATTTGTCCCATACTTACTACTCCTTTCCAAAAAGAATTTCTTTACTTTGATTTAAAAACCATGTGCTCAAGGCACTCGTGAAGATCTCTGAGCCAACAGAGTATGGATTTGTTCTTTTTGCTCTTTTAATTATGTGCCATGTAACCAATATAAATGAAGTATACAAACCACACCATATTCATGGACCTGATTGCTTCTGGAAGCCAGTGGCTACATCTTCATAATATATTTGTGATTGTCAGTAGGCAGAGGTTATATTTACTCCAAGGAACATAAGACAGAAATGCAAAGTAAATGAATTCTGACCTCATAAGTTCAGAATGCATAAAATCAGAAATAGATATAAAACCTTTTGTTTCTTGGTTTAATATTTTGGCACTATTTTTCCTTTAACTTTTTATACATCTGCAGCATTTGCTATGATCTAGATTACTTGGAAAAGATGAGTCTAGAAGTGACTGTCTTCTTTTAAAGTCTGCTGAATATGGTCCTATGTGGATAGTAGAAACCATAAAATAAAGTGTTCTCTTAAGGAGGTGGAAGCCTACATATGGAGAGATTTAATAGAAATTAGTCCCAGTACTGAAAAATCAGTAGTGCATTTAATGTCTCATGCTTTTAATACTTATACATTGAACATTTTAGTGTGACTTACAGAAAACTGTTACTCTCAATAAAGTGTAGAAAATGAAGAAAAGATTTCTGTAGTATAAAATAATATGTCAAAAATAAAGCTGCCAATATACCTCAATCCCTCTTCATAGTATGATATTATATAGTACTTGCCCATATATGGGACTCAAAGCACTGTGACTTTACAAGTGAACACTCAAAAGAGACTTTAATGGTGACTAATGCTAATTCTAAATATATATATATATTCTTGATGAATGCAAAATCTATGTAATAAGATGATTTAAAATGTTCAAAAGGAGTCTTATACAAACTTAAAACCTGCTTTCTTTGAAAAATTAAACTTGTTCCCTTTTTAAAAATGACATCATCCAAGATGTGTTTTTAATCAATTATCATTGCTGATAATTCAGAGGGCAACATGTATGGAAAAACAATGGCATGATTAACTAGGCGCTGACCTTGTATCATGGCACTGGTCCAGGGAGAGCTTATTAGTTTTAGCTAGCAGTAAATATAAAGCCAAGGGCATCATAAATCACAACAGTAGGATTAATCTGAATATGAATCAGGCATATGGGTAAAACTGAGACATTCCCAGTTAGTTTAAAAACAAAGACATGAGGCCAGTGAAGAGGAAATAATAATTTTCATACCCAGGTCTATGAACAATCCTTTTCATTTTATCTAGAATTTCAAATTAAAGAAACAGTCCTTCTATTTAATTGAGAATTTTCCTTAATTAAATAGCTCAGAAACATGAGCACCTAAGACTGCTTCTGATTCAGGCCAGGGTGAAAATCTTTGCAGGGGAGATACGTGTATTTTGCTTCTTAAAACGTTTTGTCAAGTCATATCATTGGATGCCTGGGGAGTCAGCATGGCTTAGGGCATAGTTTTAGCCCCACAAACTCATTTGGTTTAGTTTACCTGGCTCACTAGATATTTTCATCATCACAAAAATGCCATGACCCATGCTTTGCTGTGCCAGACAATTCATTGGCTCGACCATATATTAGACAATGATAGAAAATAGATTCCATAAATTTTTGAGCCCCGTTTTGATTAATCTCTAATATACACACTTATTAGCCCATTCTCGCATTGCTATAAAGAACTACCTGAGACTGGATAACTTATAAAGAAAAGAGGTTTCATTGACACAGTTCTGCAAGCTGTACAGGAAGCACTGCTGGAGAAGCCTCCGGAAACTTACAATCATGGCAGAAGTTGAAGGGGAAGCAGGCAGGTCTTACGTGGCTGGAGCAGGAGAAAGAGAAAGGGGTGGGCAGGTGCTGCACACTTTTAAACAAGCAGATCTTGTAAGAACTCTATCATGAGAACAACAAGGGGAAAGTCCACTCCCATAATTCAATCACTTCCCACCAGGCCCCTCTGCTAACACTGAAAATTACAGTTCAACATGAGATTTGAATGGGAATACAGAGCCAAACCATATCAGCACACATGGGCTTAATCAGTATTTTTTAAAGAGCCTTATGTCATGACACTTTTAAACTTTTTTTTCACATGTAGAAGGGGTATTATAAGAGTTCGCTGCATTTGGGGTTGGCAATAGATGCCTTTCCTAACTGTCATGAATATGTTCATCTTAGTTTGCAACATTTGATCACAGGTCAGAATCCACATGTTTGAGTTTGTATACGTTGTGTTTTCCAGACGTCTATCTATGGTAATATGGTCATCAGAGAAGATGGAAGAGGGAAAATGCCATCTACAACCCCAAGTCATTACTTGGTTTTATGGGAACATAGCAAGAATACAATTATTTTAGTAAATATAGTTTTCTTTTTAATTTTAAGAGAAAATTCAACAAACTAACTGAGTATGGAAACACAACCAAACAGTGATATTAGATATTCAGAAACATACATGCGCTTCATACTCCTTTGGGGTTTCTATATAGACATTCTTCTATGCATATATATTTATTTTTCAAGCAGACAGACTGACATATGTAATATATATATTTCCCCACTATCATCTGCTTATAAGCCAGCTGCTATTGTTGCTTTGATATTTTCCATTAAGACTTATTTGTTCTTTCCCAGAGGCACTGATAATATTCACTATGGTGTAAGTTGTACTGATGGCCTGTTTCTGTCAGAAGATGAATTAATGTGAGATGCCTAATTCCAGGAGGCTCCTAGGAATCAGAAAAAGTGGCCTGTATCTGTTTTTTCTCCAGCTTGGTTCATTCTAGAAATTCGTGTACAAAAAATAAAAAATCAAACCAAATGTCTTTTAGGCACTTTGTTTTAGAGATTCACATTCAGAGCAAAGCATGGATAGAACGGCTAGAATAAAATCATTATGCACATGTGATTACTATCCTGGGATGGTGATACACACATCTTTAGCCTATTTGAGAGAGGGTTAAATTAAACTTAGTAAATTAAAAGATTATATCAGAGGAACTTAAAAGAGAAAGAAAAAAATCTATTTTTATGACTGGAGAAAATCTGAAATTATATAGGGTAGGTGAAATTTTTATGTCATTCAATTTTGTTAGGATATAGCAAGCCAATTAGATAAAATTAAATTTCAAGCCTGATTGATTTTTTAAATATTCATTTTAAGCAATGCATTTGCTGTTTATTATATTATACAGGAAATATCAAAGAACGTCTGCTGCACCCAGGAATTAAATGAAACCTATAGTGTCAGTAGCCTAGCAGGGACTTTTGATAAAGTATTATGACATTTCTATATTATGCAGCACCATAAAATGCTAAACATACACAGAACACAGGACTATAAGTTTAAGAAAGTACATACTGGAAGCTGGAGTGTTTTGGCATTTATAGCTGGCTAGCACAGGAAGATAATGAGGAGTTTGATACTTTGGAAATCATAACTATGAAATATATAACAATAGTATCCCATCAAGCTGGATCATATATCACACAATATTGGAGGATAATTCAAGTCTGCAATGCAATCTGCTTTTCATTTCAAGTGGAGGGCCAATGTAAGCCATAATTTACCCAGGTAGTACTCATGTGGGAAATAATGACAAATTTAGGGCAACTCATGACAAAGAAATCCACACAGGAATAACATGAGAGATTTTATATCCTCTTGGATCTCAACGTTTTTTCCTTATTATTCTTACCTTTCTTTATAACTGAAAAACCTTTTGTGTTAAAATGGATTTGTGATAAAATATAAGTATTTACTTAAAAATACATAGACACACATAACGACCAGGCATTGGTAATTTCCCAAACTGTTGATAAAGTGGGATAAATTTACATGACAGTTTATTGTGGGTATCTCAGGTTCCAGGAAAATCTGAATTTAATTCTCTACTAGGAATAATTTTTCATGTTAAGATACACAGTGACTCTTCTACACCAATTATTTCACTATCAGAAAACCTCTTTGGCGTCATATAGAAATGGAGTTGGGGTGGCACAGGACCAGCACTTCTGGATTTTGGAAGGAATTCAATGACTGATAATTTTTTTTGACTCTTCACCTAAGCATTTAATGAGATATTACAAGACAGCTGGGTGACAGAAGGAATTGTCGAAGAAAAATAGAATAGGACTTTGTGATCTGACAAAATAGTGGGAATTTTTTGGCCATAGGCATTTTCTCTATGTAGGCTTTGGCCAGGTGCCTCCATCTTGTGACACTAGATACAAATATAGCAGTTAAAGAGAAGTATAGACGGAGTTCTGTGATATGGACCTGAGTGTTAGATTAATCTCTACCCATATTCACTTTTTCTATCACATAGAGCTACTTCTCCATTCTAAAATCTAAGTTCATCATGAAACGGACTCTAAAGTTCCAAATTGTGTAACATCCCTCCTGTATATAAGGTAGGGTTCTAAGGTCATGAGCTTTAGAGAGAAAAAGAAGGCTGAATCCTGTCTCCAAAGCTATAGGGTTTGGGGTAAGTCACTCCATCTCTGTGGGCCACAGTTTCTTTATATATAGAATGGAGTGCCAAAAATTATGGTTCAATGCCCAGTTTTTTATGCTTTGGTTGGATTCAAAGATACAGTAAAAATATATAAAAGAATGACTTTTTATATTTTAATATAAAAATTACATTAAAATAAAAATATATTTTATATTAATATAAAAATATAATAGGTACTCTACAGTGTTGTTATAGGCATGGAAATGAATATATTATTTAATTTTTTAAATAAGAGAGCAACAAGTGATTTAATGATATTTTTAAAAGACGCTGCCATTTCCACCCATCAAATGCTGTATATATTTCTGAGTGATACTTATAGAGAAGGAGCAATGAGTTAGAGAATAATTTCTAATATTTTTATGACCATTACTTGGTGATAACTAAGCATTCTTGAATAACAGTAATCATTATCAGTACTTCCTTTTGTCTATTCCACTCCTGCACATAACTTGTTCAGTTTCCTGGAGAAAGCTGGACTTCTTAACTGACAAAGTGACACATCATGATCATCACTAAGCTCAATAAAGATTGTTCGAAAAATGTGTCAAACTTTCTTAATCAAATCAAATTAAAACCTTCTTTGTGATCCTTTTTTTCCCCGGAATAAAACAAAGTAAAAATACTTAAACTGGACATAAAAATACCTTCATTTGCTTAATGTAGCAAGTTCAAGTACAAACAACAGAATTTCCTAATATTTTCCTTAAATTTATTTGTAACTCTGTAAGATAAACTATGGAGATGAAAATCAGCAAGAGAAAGAAGAAAGATAAAGTATAGGAAAAAATGTAAGCATTTGATATTTTCTTGGCAGGAAGATTTTATATTTAACCCTTTAAAAGTTGCAATTGTTTGTTACAACTTTATTATTATTATTTTTTAAACAAACCTCTGTGTGGAGGGTTGATTTTCAACAGATCGCACCAAGGGGGCATATGAAACCTGACCCAGAAGCAGGTCATTTAGGAATGGTTTAGCAACATGTTTCCCACAAACATGCTTTGTGAGGGGCAACGGTGACCACATTTCTTTGTGTTTAACTGAGGTGAAACCTACACAACATAACATTAACCATTTTAAAGTGTACAATCTGGTAGCAGTTAGTCCATTCACAATGTTGTGCCACCGCCACCTATCTAGTGGCAAAACATGTTCATCACCCAAAAGGAAACCCCATACCCATTGAGCAGTTAGTCTCCATATAACCCTTTCTGTAATTCCTGGCAACTGTAATCTGCTTTCTCTCTATATAGATTTGCCTATTCTGGATATTTTATATAAATGGAATTGTATAATAATATAGCCTTTGTGTCTGGGTTCTTTCACTTAGAATCATGTTTCTGATAATTATCTACTGTTTAGCAGATATTCCTTCTTTTATATGACTGAATAATACTGTCTTGAATACATGTACCACAATTCGTTTATCCATACATCCATTGATGAATAAGTTAAATCTTTACATAACCCAAATCTCCCCTGATTCTGTAAGCCTGGGGCATTAATAACTCACAGTGTCAATAAAATCTGAACTTTCACTGGTCCATTGTCTTCACCCACATTCTGAAGCGCCACCCTTCAAACTTGCCTCCTCTTGTGTCTGAGAGTACCCAGGAATGCCTCATGTTGGTTCATGACGTCCCCTCTCAAATTCTGCTGTGGATTCCTATGGATGGACACTGCACATGAAATCACTTAGAGAAGTTGCCTCATCTCCATTGAGTATACCATGGCCAAGTCACTACAGGTACCACCTTACCAGCTCCCATACCAGCTCGTCACCTCCCCTCCCTACAAAAAATTTCAACCTTAATGCCAAACTCTCTCTTGCAAATGCGCCCCTGGATTGGTGAGAGTGGGTGAAGCTGCTGGGCACATCAGTTCAATAGATCCACTGACCTGTATTTAAGGTTTAGGCCTTGCTGGGATCCCAAAGATACTGCCAGAACTCAAATCTCAGTGAAAATGAACAAGAAAGAAAATGAACATTTATGCAAAATAATCTTCTTAGTAAAAGAGAAAGAAATATATTTACATTTTTTGGAAATGAATATTTTTCATTAGCTCTGACTAGTGCCCAAAATGAAGTCAAAACATGTTATATATGATTCTAGCATTTTAAAGACATGCATGTGATCCGATTTTCAGTTAGGGAGATGGTGGTGAAGCTCACTGTCTTTAGAATGACATGGGGAACCACTTTTCGTGTCTTTTCCAGCACTATAAACAACGGAGCACATACAGAAATTGGAGCTTCACATTTAATCTTTTTAATTTTTCTTTGTTTTATTTGGGCTAAAGTTTATGTCCCTATCTTAGTCGTCCTTAAAAACCAAAGAAAAATCAGGTTGAACCTGTAGTTAAGAGACAAGCCTATCTTTTTAAATCTGAAAGTTCTTGAGTAAAACTTTACTCACACAGTACCATCCTTCCAATGTTTATGTTCAGTTTTTAACATTTAACCCCTCTTATTTTTACTTAAGCATTGTTTTCTAAAACAATAGAAAACAGCTGCATATATTCTGATAATGGTTGGCATCTTGATTATTATTATTTAATTAACATTACAATCATTTCCTCCATTTAGGTCCAATAACCTCAATTTCTTTTACATTCTTTTATGTCCTCTTTGCCAATTATGTAATCATTTCAGATGTTTTACTTGAATTTCTTCACACCTATTCAAAACCACTCTTTCCATCTTATTCACTCTTTTAAAAATTTTGAACACAAAATTGAAAGTTGCATGATATAAAAATAATACTTAAATTACATATTTTAGAAAACCTATGGTTTAGTCAGTACTTATGAGGAAGGTAACATTGGCTTAAATCTCAATAGCAGGGCTTAACTTAGATTTACTTATTTACTTATAAACACCCTGAGTTCTTTCACAAAGAAATTGTGAGCGCTTACAAAAATAAACATAAAACAGATAAAACAAATAAGTGACAGAAACAGAGTAAAGGGAATAGAAGGGTCATACTATAATAAAACCCTTGATGTACAGAAGTATAAACATACGTTATGTACACACTGTAGTTATTAAGGGTAGGTCACATATTTGGCCTCAAAGCTTTTAGCAGTTAAAGCAAAAGGAAACCAGTATCAGTTACAAGAACCAGGGTTCCTAAGACTTGAAAATGAGAATGAAATAGAAAACTGTAATTCAGGAAAAAAAATATATATACCCCAAACTAAAAATCGGAGAAATTTCTCTCATAGCTTCTCATAAAAAGGTATTGGATAGTGTAATAGAAAGCTCCCTACAGTAGGTACAGTGGTACATTTAATTGGACTGTTTCTTACGGTGCTTCTCAGTACAGACAACTGGCATGAACTGCAATTTAGGGAAAGCCAGTCAAAATGGTGCCAAAAATTATGGTTCAATTCCCAGCTCTTTTATGCTTTGGTTGGAGTCAAAAATACAGTAAAAATATATAAAAGAATGAATTTTTAGCATGCCCATCAATTCTATACCCACAGCTCCTACAACCCACTTTTTGATAAGGATTAAATAGCAAAAACGGGAACATTTTTATCTGCCTGAAAGAACCTGGAGTACAGCTATTTGGTGCTGCCAATTAGGAGTGAAATCATATCCCCCAACACTCCAACAAAAATAGGGTCTTCAACCTCCTTCTTTATCTGAAACTCATGGGAACCTAATCTTAAGAAACAGTGTGGAGAAGAAACAATATGTCAGCTCAGAGGAATAGCTGAAATCACCTGTTCTGTCTAGGAACCATCGGCCTTAACAACATGCAGGTCTGAGGTACTTGTATGGAAATGATATCTATAGGTAGCTACAGATTTCTTTGAGAAAGAGAAACTCAAATTCCAGTAGAATTAGTGCTACTGATGTTTAAAAAGGCAGACGTGGATACTGATATTTATGGAAGATGTGTGTTTCAATAGAAAAATTTGTTTTTGGTTTATTTAGGGTCAAAACACCAATCACACTTGGTAACTATAAAAATCATGTGAAATGCATACAATGAGCTGTAAATTTAGTTTTTATTTGGTTGGCTTTCCACAGAATTAAAAATAAAATGCCATGGCTCATTTGCCAAACACATGAATTATTTGGTCAAATTCATTTTGGGGGAATCTGGAGAAGGTTCCATTGCTTAAAAGAGGAGGCTTGCTGCCCACCATACCCTACTCAATTCCCATGAGATAAATGCTGGAGAAGAGAATTCTCCTGGAAACAATTTCCAGGTATGTATTCTCAAAGCAAAAGAACCTCTTATTTGCTGCTCAGCTCCTTTCCATGACCAATGGCAGTTTTGTTCCATTGTTTTTTTGGTTTTGTTTTTCCTGCTATAACCTCTCATCCTCACAGTACTGAAAGAGTTTAAACAAAAATGACTTTGTTTGGTTCTGCAGAATTAACACGACATTCAGGCTTATTTCTAATTGAATACAGATGTTTCCTAAGCAGAGCAAAGCCTCCGACTTGTGTGCATAGTTCTTACACTGCCCTAATGGAGAGAAGTGAGTCCAAAATTAGCAACTTTAAAAAAAAAAAAAAAAAAAAAAACAAATCTGGCCATGTGCCAGATAGACTTTCTTTCTTTGTTTCTTTTTTTTTTTTTTTTAATTTTCCAAGTAAGTACAGACAGAATTTCTTTACAAATCTATACTTTGAGGGCTACCATTTTTAAAACAGAAATTTAAGGAAGAAATCAAGCCAAACTGGTTAGTTGTCCATGCATCTCTCTCTCCTCTGCTTTCTCAGAAATAGCACTAAAAATCTCACAAAAATGTAGGCCTCCGTATGGCACAGCAGCAAGCTTTGGAGGGAATGCGGTCAACTGAAGGGTTTTGTTTTGACTGTCTTGAGACTGAGTTGCTGACATGGACGAACTTGTGAACACCAGATGAAGAAAGGGACGCTCTGTGTTCTTTCGGCTCCTCGCCTCAACAATTTGCCACTGAAGATTTAACAATTTCATCGTTCCCTCCAGACCGAAGGGTGTGTGTTTATACGTCTAGAACAGCAGGCTTTGGGGCTGATTATGCTGTCTCTCTTAAAAACTCACTTTGATTACTGAGAACCTCATAATTAGGCAGTTTCTGTACAATATCTGTGCTCCAGAGGCCTGACCACAGGGTTGAAAAGAAAAGAAATGCACAGCCGATTGGAACTTTATGATTAGACGAAGGATGTGTGTGTCTTGTTCTCTTCCTTTCCCATTGGTGGAAGAGTTCAGGACAATTAGGCAAACTTTCAAATTGTGTGATTACATCTAATGTGAAAATGAGTAATTCCCTGAAGTTGGACATGCATTGATTGAGAACAAAATAGTGTGGTTAGAAGGGTACTATGTTAGTTCTAATGAATATAAAAAGGTCAGTTCCTGGTTTATAAGTATGATTGGACTTAGATATCCATGTAAAGAAGATTCCTTAATGCATGCTGGGCTTCATACCTCAGTGATGGGTTGATAGGTGCAGCAAACCATCATGGTACACGTTTACCTATGTAACAAACCTGCACTTCCTGCACATGTAGAACTTAACATAAAAATAAAAAATTAAAAAAAGAAGATTCCTGACTTTCACTGGTATCTTCCAATCCCTCACTCAACCCACTGATATGAGAATAATTCTAATCTAGAGCGCCTTTTCTATCCTGACAGCCATTGGGTTTTATTGATTTCAATATGTTGTATTCTGTAAAAATTCACCTGCAGCAATAGCATTGCACTAGGTTTTAGGGATCTAGAAAACACGGGTCTGTTCTGGTTTTGCATTCACAAAATTATTTTCATGGATTTGATTATACGATCGTGTAGATCCTAGTTTAGGTAGATGAAGCATCCTTTTACACAGTGTTGAGAGTAATTTTTAGAGCAAAGCTCTACATTTTGGGGAGAGGGAAATGGAAAAAAAAAATTATCTCAATTTTTTTTTTCAAGTATCATAGATCTTCCAAGGAAGTTTTCATTACAGAGCCAAAGTAGATTACAACTTTGAGCAGCTAGAAGTAGAATCTGATTTCTGGGGGATTAATTCTTCCCTCGTTCAAATAACATATATGAGAATGGAAGGCTGCCTGTGAGAAATATGTTGGAGTGTGTGCTGGGACAGAGTCAACAGGTGAGGCACCTTCAGAAAACCTCTTGGGTGTGAGCATTGTATTTTCTGTTTTAGAATAATGCTTGGCAAGATAATAAAGAGAAAACAGGTATCTAAAAGTTGTACATGTTATGTGACCCTTATTTAACATTAAGCCACTGTCTATTAGGCCAGGTTCATGCCAGGTAAAGTCACAAGAGCGTATCCTCCTGCTTCGTTTTAATCACACTGTGGGAAAGTGTTATTAATGAAATACTTATTATCTCATGAAGCATTAAAAACCCAGGAATCTTTTAAGTTGCCTTAATAATATAATAATATGTCCCTGAGAGCGGGGAAGTTTTAACAGATTCAGCCACTCTCCAGATCTAGGAGATGATTTGGGGTTTTCATAATAAATAATTAGTATGCTATCTAGAATTAAAATTTATAATATGAAAGTCTAGGAAAAATAATTGTTGGAGACACGAGAAACATTGAAACAATTTGGCTCGCCTTATAAATACCATCTGCTTGAGTGTTCTTAAAGATTCAAAGATGTTAAGATTCTCTGAAGTATCATACCTGTCTAACCTATTATTTTACCCAGTAAAGGCGAAGATGAAGCAAATAGAGATACAAATAAATAAATAAATAAATAAAAAGATACCAGAAACACTAGCAAACCAAATCAATACCTGTTTCTTTCAAACCTTGAAGGGGCGGAGGATTATATTTGAAGTGTGTTCATATTCAAATAGTAGTAAAAAAAAATGCTTGAATAATCTGCAATCAAGGAAAACACTTTAATCCAATTTCAACCAAAATGATGAACTGAGAATATCAAATCTAGGGAATAGTTTTGTTTTCCATTCACACAGCATCAAAGAACACATAGAGATGTGGATTGAAATATCCACAGGATAAAAGCCTTCCTACTACACCTTAGAAGTTCAATATTAAGCAGTTCTAAATGTACTTATTTTTCTGTTTCTTTTCCTTTTGGTTTCAGTTTCTGTTTGTAACCTGCTCTGGTTAGTAACCTATAGAGCACAAAGCTAATAACTTTTAGCTGAATAATTTCTGCTTTGAAAGGAAACTCATAGTGTGATGATATTCGCAGGTTATCTTGTAATTGATTGTTTCTAATGGATGAGTTTTTTTGTTTAACTAAGGATTTCTGACCTTTAAGACGGTTAGTATTTTCAGGTGGTATTTACTCTGTTTATATCTTCCTTTCATTGTTTCTCTGTACTCTTTGTGCGTAGTTTCTGTATTTAAGCTAGCAATTTCAAACATTTTGAAACTAAACACTTAATCTCCTTGGTATGTATACTTTCTGGTCTGTGCCTGTGGAAGCACTCTCCTAATGCATTAGAGAGATGTTGAAATCTTGGTTCCAGAAAAACTTTAGAGCTTCTTCTTGTTGAGGGAGAAGGGAGACTCAATGTGGCTTAACAAATTTGGTGTGTTTTCTATCTGATCTTTGGCTTATTATATCTAATTATATCAGACCTTGGCATTTGAAACATTTAATGAGAAAAGAGGAAAAGAAATGAAATCCTTCAAGATCTTTATACCATGGATTATTTTCTACTACTTAGAAATGATATGGGGTAAAATAATGCATATAAAATAATGGCATCTATTCTGCAAGAATAATATCAGGTTATAAATTATCTGCCAGGTGGTTTGAGGCAATTTTCCCAGGTTGGAAAAAGATGAGGTGACATGTCCACATTTTACCAGTAAAATAAAGTCTAAAAAAAAGCCTTAATGATGTTCTAAAGGAGAGAATCAAGCAACCAAGGGGTTTGGGAAATCTGACAGAATTAATGGAACCCTGTTTTTTCTTAATTTGTTTTGTGCTTAAGGACTTGGAATTCTGTAATAAATGTTTAACCCCTAATTTACATTGCCTGGAGTTGCCAAGCTCACTCCTGCTTTCAGCTAGTCCACCTGAATCCTTGCCCAATGGCATGGCCCCTGGAGTGGGAAGGTTGGAATAAGAGTGAAATGATGCCTGTGATTCACTGCACCCTAAAGTGGATGTCACCCCATCTTTGAAAATCGTTCCTGTGTTAGTTAGCCAAGCAATCCTGTTTGTAAGGAACATGGAAACCTCTCAGGACTCTTGTAAGAATAACAGCAATAATAAAAAGTGAGGTACTTAAGCAGTCCCAGCAAGCAAGAAAATGCAACAAATACCATTCCATTTACCAGCTTTCGAAAACTGAAAAAAAGAGATTTAGCACAAAGTGCATTTAAGAAAGAAAAATCAAGACAGTCTAGCAGAAGCTGGGGAAGGAGTGAACACATGGAGTAAAAATTCCCTCTGAGCCCACGGAAAGCAATAAGAGTTCTCATTTAACCTCGGAAAATGACTTGAGAATCACTTGTACTTTGAAACGAATCTAAATTGCAAACTAATTTCCCAGTGGGATATGTTGATGGCCTACTGTACACAGCATAAATAATGAGTTTGCGACCAGGACCCCAAATAAAGCAGTGCACGTCTGTGGAATTTATGAACATGTTTCCCCACCTCCACCATCTGACATTGCAATGTTAATGCTTCCAGTTAGGAGTTTTACTGTGTCAGCAGGTGAATTCCCTGGCAGTAAGTCAAGCTTTAATGGAACATGCTGGTAGGAACGATTACGCTGCTGCAGTGTAAAACTCTGGTGTCAGTATTAGGCTCCTAGAATACATGGGCATGGCCTGCCACCTACCCTGGTTGCAGGTGTTCTTAGCTGTTTGACTTTCAATACTGTACTTTAAATTGACCATGACAAAGTAAAATTTCTGTCTTATATATAAAATTTCTGTCTTATATATAATATCTGGCTGATATAATGAGGTCTAGTCACACCTTCTTTTTTACATAAGAAAGAAATCCAAGGCTGGAGGGCTAAAGTGGCTGGCTAGATGATACACGTTAATATGTGGTTGAACTGGGACTCTAAACTAGGCCTTCCCTACACGTTTAGTGTTCTTATAAAGGATGCTGCCTTTGCAGGAAACAAAAAAGGTGGATTCCATACATTTCATAAATATATTTAGAAAAACTTGGCGAAAATTTGAATCTGAAATATAAAAATAATAGAAAGCAAAGCATGCATCTAGTATAGCTGAACATCCAGACTTTTTGAACTGAGAAACAGGCACACGATAAGATAAGAGTACAAGTGATTGGGATAGTTTTATAATCACTCAAATTTAAAGTTACTACTAGGTTGAATGTCACTGAAGAATAAATGTCATGCCTCTAAACAGCTCATTGGAGATGAGACCTGATGACTTTGCCAAGTGAAGAAATCCCCCTGAGGTAGGAACAATTGGCATTTCCCCCCCAAAAAAAGGCTCGTGTGCCTTATGGGTTAGGAAGTTACATCCTGAGTGTGCCCAGCCATAGCACTTCTGGGATCACTCATGGGAGTTTACACTGTGGAGGAAATCTGATTTCCTCCATGAAAGCAATGCCTAAATTCTTAGCCTCTTATCCCAGGGTGTTTACTCTGCTACCTGATGTGGCTTCTGTTCCTCAAAGCTGTTGCAGCTAAACAACCTTCCTTAAGCATCTCAAGGGTCTCATAGCTTGCAAATAACATTGCTTTATTGCACTTTCTCTATGAGACCCCCAAGTAAACAAATGAGATCTGAGTTCTAGCCTAACCTAAAAATTGGTGTCACCATTATAAAACCATCTTATCTGGATTGGGAATGCCAACCAGTGATCCTTCCTTCATCGGTTCCTTTCCTCCTTAATTACATCACCTATTTCAGACAGTTAACCCTCCTTTCAAAGCCCCTACTTCACTCCTTGTCTGCTCCAAAAGTTGTCCACTTTTCTGACATAGCCTTTTCATTTGAGCCAGCAAATATGTTCAAATCTTCTAAATCTAATAACCAAAAGAAAAACAGAGACAAAAACTAAGAAACTCACTTGGCTACACATCTCCCTTGAACCATTACTCTGCCAAACTTCTATCAAAAGCGACCTTTACTCCCAGTTCCCTGTCTCTGCCTCCACACTTCAGCACCTTTACTAGGAACATATAATTCTGCACATCCCACCCTGACACTTCTTTACCAAAATTATCAATTACTTTCCAGATGCTTCTATCAAATAACATGTTTAATTCTTCAACCCACTCACTTCTCTGCTAACATTGTTTGGAGAACTCCTCTTCCTCCTTGTAACTCCCTCCTCCTTTGGTGTCAGGGACACCATTTTGTTCTGATATTCTTGTAACTGTTCTTGACAGTTCTCAGCAGGTTCCCATCTCTATCTGTTAAGTGTTTGTGTTCCTCATGATTCTATCACCAGTCTTTATTTTTGTACTATTCCATCTACTTTCTTAAGTGAAACTATGTCTCTTATGGCTGCAACTATTTTTATAATTCCCAAATCTGCATTTCTAATCCACACCTCTCTTCTGTGTAACAGATAAATATGTTTTGCTGTCAACTAAACTTCCTTTGCAGGAGTTTACATATAAATCTGTCTAAATAGATGAAAATATGAAGACAGCACCTTCTTCTCTACATCTGTCCAATCCCTCTGTGCCCATCATGATGAATGACATTTCCATCTACCCAGTCAACTAAATCAGGTAACCCAGGAATGTATTCTTTACTTCTCCCTCACCCTTAGCTTTTCACCTCAGTTGGTGTCAATTCTCTCTCTATTTTTTTATGTGAACGTTTCTCAGATTTTCTGCCTCTTCACTTTACCAACTTCATTGTTAGTTCAGACCATCACCTACCTCCAGATTACGTATGAATAGTGTAACAAAGTGCACGGTTTCCCTGCCTTCATCCATGCTTCCTCCATTCCTTTCCCCCAGCATGCAGTGAGATAAAAAACATTCGGCAAATTCTTCCCATTTTTAAGGTAAAAAGCCAAACTACTTAACACGGCATAGAAAGCTCTTTCTCATTTCTTCCTCTGTAGTTTAAAACACATTGTCTGGAAAGTCCCTTCCTCTCTCTTGCCTCTAGAGGCCCCTAAATACAGTACTTTGTACCTAAATGCCTCTCCCACTCTCTTCACTTGGTTATGTCCTATTCACCTTTTAAAATTTAGCCTGACCTCCTTTTACCCACTCAGATTGGGTTATGGACCCATATTCCAAGATCCCACAGCCCTATGCGCTCAGCTCTACCATAGCATGTACACATAGTATTTTTCTCGGTGTTTATCTCTTCCATTTTCCATAAGCTATTTGGTGGAAGGCAGGGACCATATATTTTAATATCTCACAATGCCAGACCCTTAGTAAGGATTCAGTACATAATTCCTAAGTGAATAGATGGCCACCTATCTAAAGTAAGTACATATTATAACTGTGAACATATATTCCCATGTATCTGTTTTTATGTATTTTTAATATTTTGGTTCAATTATATTCATTTACAAACCATCAAATTGAACATGGCATTTCTTTTTCAATTCTCACTTAGCTCCTTATGCTAATAACATATTAATTGAAGACTTGCTATTTTCTCAAGCATATATTGATTACTCTGCAGTTATTCACTTACTTAATGTATAAGTGAATGTGTAGATACATAGGTAGTTTTATTTCACATGTGAGAAAATTGATGCACAGAGAGAAGCAGAATAGAACTGGAGAACCAGATGATATGGGCCGAGATCCCTGTCTTAACTGTGGAATTTCTGCCAAATATCAGTATTTACACTGCCTTGGGGTTGTACAGCATGCTGGGTTTCTCTTTCATCGATTCTTTTTGTGAACACTGCTTAGAATGTTAATTTTTTTTATCATTTTAAGCATCAACAGCAATAAATCATTCAACTTGAAGATTATGCTTCTTCTCATGACTAGCCTGTTCTTGTCTCTAACAGTCTGTAATATGTACACAGGATGGATAATTGTTTCAATATGAAGTGTAAAGAGATGATTAAGAGAAATGGCCATGAATGAGTTCACAAGAGGCAAAAGCTGTCTAGATCTAAAAATGATGGAACATGCCCTTCAGAATCCAGAGGCAGTAAAAAGTTATTTAAAATATATTTAGAGCTTCTATCCAAACAGTTCCACAAAAGATATCCAAAGATAGTAGAGAATTATTTCGCATTTTTTGGGTATTTTTGACAGAATTGTGAGTGAAGATATATCCCAGTCAGTGCTCGTGACATGATGAGCTCTCCACATGTTCTTATACCTTTAGAATCACAGGATCCCCAAACTTCCAATGATTGTCACATCTTCACAAATAAGATTTAATGGTCCTATTCTAATACACATTTCTCCTAGTGCTAAGTGTTTTCTAGATTATTATGACTTGTGTCAAGGTAATGGTGACAGAAGGAATAAATCTGTTCATTTGTTTCTGCCTACCAGTTGAAAATAAAGTGAATATCAGCCAACTTAATTCGGTTGACACTATTCTAAAATATCCTTCTCCCACACAAAGCAAGATTTCACATTTGCAGAAAATATTTGTCCCAAGCTGCAAGCAATGTTATACCAGCTCTTTCAGACTACTAAATCACCATATTTAGTAGTCTGCTTAAGCCAAGTCAGGTATCTTTTCAAACAAAATGAGAAGGAGGAGTGTGGTGGGAAGTATCACATACTCTTAAAAGGACTGCATTTGGTTTCATCAATCTGTGATGGGTATCCATATCCATGGAGATGGTAACACAATGTGTATTGAATGACAACTTTTGGCCAACCAGATAGTCACCGGCATTAGCCCACTGGGTGACATCCAGTGGCCAATGTAGACCCGTGACAGTGTGGTCTGACCAAATTTCTCAAAAGAAGCTGAGAGAAGTGGGGCACTCAGTTACCTAGACTTCACATTCACTTGACTGCCAAGTGAAAACTATAGACATTTCCTTGTCTGGACTCTGATTGTGTCCTGTACTCTAGAATAATATTCAAAGTCAAATGACAATTTTCCTCTTAACTCTCATCCCATCCTGACTGTTTGAATAAAAATAATCCTTTGTCTTTTTCCTTTTAGTTTCTAATGCACTCCATAAGTAAAGCATAAAATAATTAACTAGCAAAACCCAATAAAAACAGGTCTTTTGTAGAATAATGTTTTTAAGTCATTTATTCTTTTTTAAGCATTTATTATTGACAGCTATGATGTAGCTGTCACTGAGGTAGGAAAAAGGAATGCAAATATAAACATATCTTCTCTGTTTTCAAGTAAGTTTCAATTTTTGGGGGAGATGCATAAAAATAAGTGGGATATAATAAGTGATTTTGTGGTAATATGTATAGATTTATGGAAGACAAATATAGAACACATAAATTCTTAGGGTTTAGGTGACAGCTTCAGAGAGAGTAATCTGTGCCTTTATGTGTGAATCAGAGTTCACCCAAAAAGGGGGTTTGCCTTATACAGAAGTACAGAAGCACTGAATGCCAAAAATGTCTGATCTTTCAACTTCTGCTGCTGTGGAGGAGGGTGACAGTGGCATTGGGAAGAGTGAAAAATGAGGAGACTTTTTTATTGGATCAAAGGAAAAACATAGGGAAAATGACCTTGAGCTTCCATCTCAAAAGTCATTTTTATTTCATCTTAATTTGGGGAGGTTTATAAATCTCTACACATCACAGACTTGGAATTAGAGTGTATTTGCAAACATGTCAAGACACTGAAAAGATTTTGCTCCCTTTAATGGTTAGAAGCATTACTTAGATTGAGGCAATAGCAATTATGAATCAGAAGAATTATCAAAATGATATAAGGGAAGAATTGCATTCAAGAGAGATGTACAAGATGGAGTTTGAAGAACTGCAGATGCAGACACCGAGAGTGCTCCACCG
Organism: Macaca nemestrina; assembly: GCF_043159975.1. NCBI lineage: Eukaryota > Metazoa > Chordata > Mammalia > Primates > Cercopithecidae > Macaca > Macaca nemestrina. Next base: position 161,126,541 of record NC_092129.1, on the reverse strand, counting down.
TCATCTTGAAGGATTTCATCTCGTAACACAGTCAGTCTTTTACAGACAAAGAAGCTGGAGCCATAGAATTATAATGATGAAGGAAGATGTGAATGAAAGCTCCAGTCTGGATCCCTTGTCCTGTTGCTACCAGGTAAGATTATAAATACTATGATGAGGAGGCAATTCCATTTAATAGGCTGCAATTATAGCTGCATATTACTTATTATTCATTTCACATATGAGCACAATGGCTAATGGTATAGCATTTAGTTGCACCTTTCTTGGCATGTGGGCAACTCCATATATGTATTTGTACAATGAATGAATTCATTGTAAATTGGTGATTCCAAAAAGTAGTTTTGTTTTCCCCATATTAATCCTTTGTTGATTATTATAAAGTCCAATTTAAAGGAATCTCTTCAGTTCTTGTTAAGTAGGGGTCTTAGAAGCCAAAGGATCTGCCAAATATGTGTAGTGACTGTTGAGTTATCTCTGTCAGCTAGACCATGGTAAATGGTGGAAAAACAAGGGTTGTTTCAATTTAGAAGATCCTCCCTATAGGCTAGCTTCCATTTTACAGTTCCTGCCTTTCTATAAATATAGCTTAAATTGACAAAAATATAACAATCTGTGTTTGGTAGGTTCTTATGGTGGATGTGAGATTAATAATTCTTTTGATGAGAGAAGAGTTTATCTGAGAGCCAAAAAGCTGTTGTGGGCAATATATTTATAATGACTTTTGAAAAAAGTATGCTTCATTTTTGTTAATTACTGCTAGAAATGTTCCTCAGAGCCTGGGCCATGTAAAAGAACAAGAAAGGTATTTTAAGCTATTTTATGGAAAAGGAGAGAATTTGAAAGCTTTTAATGTTCTCCAAATACCATCAGAAGATAACTTAAATTTTCCAGTAGTCATCAAGAGCCCAGATAACCAAGAGCTACATTAATCCAATTCGGATTGGCATATCTACCGTTATTCACACCATTGCATACCATTGATTTAGGGCCAGCAATAACATCTGAGTCACAGAATAAAAACTAAATTGAGAAAAATTGTCTTGTAAGCCTATTTGATAATGTTCTCCTTATTTGAATATTGAAAAATTACATGAATATTATATATTTATCCATACACTCAAAAAAGCACTTCATTTTTAGTATTTGACAGTATGCTAGACAGTAGGGTTACAAATAAGTTGGTTTCTACCCTCAAGAAGCTTAAAATCTATTAAAGCTGGGACTTTTTGCTTGTTTTGTCATGTCACTAAGGCCCATTGACTTTCACATTCATCTATGATGATGGGTTTACAGCTATTTTGCAAAAATAGATAGAGAAAGGGGCACTGGAAAAAAATGGAAGAACAACAAAAAGACATTTACCACATCTTGATAGCAGCACTTTATTCATTTTACAAAAAAGTGTCATTTTTTTCCCCTTAAATGGAAAAACTATTAGGATATTCAGGTCAAAACTCATTAAAAAAATAACCATAGCCACACAATGGTAAAGAAAATTTAAGATTCAAGGCAACTGAAATCATAAATAGCTCATTGCTCAACTTAATTGTTCTTTCTCCTCTTAATACTGCCTGTTAACATTTTGCAATTGGAATGTTTCCCATCTGTGCCTTTACTTGAATTGTGTGAATATAGCTGATGAAAACTATTATCACTCTGTCTTTTAGTCTTCGATCTGCTTTGTGTTGACACGATCATGAGCAGAAAAATGTTAGCGCAGTCATACACTTGATGTTATATGTGCTTTATGTCCCATGTTTAAAATGTCCCATCTGTACTTCAAACTGCTTTAGTCATTCTTATTGGGAGAGAGAATACTTACGTACATACCATGGAAATATTATCCATAGGATTGATAATAATTGTGAAAGTTGTGTTGTGGTCTTTTAAATATCCAGGGTAATATTAAATGTAAAGACTCTTTTGTATCAATAAATGAAAATAAGAGAATGCATTAATTTAGCAAATGCTGGTTCTTGATATTTTTCCAATGCAGTGCTTTATTGAATCTTCTCTTTTACGTATTCTTACGTGTTCTTCTCACACTACATTCTTTCAGCACTACAATAATGGCTAAGTACTGCTCCAGAGGGCACCATTCACCATTCACATACACACACACACACACACACACACACACACACATATATAGGGACATATATATATGGATATATATATAAGGACACATATATAGGGACATATATATGGACATATATAGGGACATATATATATGGACATATATGGACATATATATATGGATTGCATCCCTACGACTGTGTAATCCACAACCTGCCTGGGTTTGAGCAGTGGCCCTGGGGTAGGAATCGCATGATTGTACTGCCATGTTGGTTTCAAACCAGAGTGAGGCCAAGTGAGATCAAATTCATATTGGAAAAGTCAAAGGACATTAGAATTCGTATTTTATGCATAGGCAAATTTATCAATTGTGAGGTTGGAGAAGAAAATGAACCACTGGAGTAAATGAGAAAATCAAATGCTCAGACACAAGAGAATGTGACCCAAAGGTGAACTTGAAATCCGAGAAGTGTAATGGTTGTTCTGCAGGGGGTTTACTTTGTATTTTAAATATGAAAACTGTACAAATTATTTGATTGCTTGTATATTGATATTGTCTACCTTCTTTGTAGTTAACATGATTCGAAAAAATTTGATTAGGAAAAAAATCAACAAATGCTGTTTTACATTTCTGTATCAATAAATATTAGTACACAATTTAGATGAAAGTTTCTCTAGCTTAGATGATACTCAAAAATAAGCCTGCGAAAAGTTTTATTTTTTCAGTTTCTGAGGAAATGCGATAGGATCGTGACTGTTTCCTCCTCTATGACAGATAATGCCACTATCTCTCCCTGAGCCAGTGTGAGAACTAAGTAATGAAGTCTCAAGAAGAAAGCAAGATTTCCTCGAAAATCAGAGTTCTTCATTCGATTTCAAATGGAAACCTTGGAAGCACAGTATACAATGATATACACTGCTATAAAGAACTACCTGAGATTGGGTCACTTATGAAGAAAAAAGGTTTAATTGACTCACAGGCCTGCAGGCTGCTCAGAAAGCACGGCTGGGAAGCCACAGGAAACTTACAATCATGGCAGAAGGGTGAAGGGGAAGCAAGAACCGTCTTCTCATGGCAGCAGGAGAGAGAGAGAATGAAGGGGGAGGTGCCACACACTTTTAAATCATCAGATCTCATGAGAACTCACTGTCATGACAGCAGCATGGGGAAAATCTGCCCCCATGATCCAATCCCCTCCCACTGGGTCTGTCCTTCAATTCAACTTGAGATTTGGGCAGGGACACAAATTCAAATCATATCAATGCTGAAAACATGACACGTTTGAAATCCAGCTTGTCTTTTTTTGAGTAATCACATTAGAAGAAATATGCATTGACTACTTGAGTAAATTAATTGTTATGGGAATTGTACTTGCTACAGAATGAATGTATGCATCCCCTCCCAAATGTATATATTGAAGACCCATCCACTAGTATGGCTGCATTTGAAGTAAGAAAGTAATTAATGGTTAAGTGAGGTCATAGGGGTGGGGCCCTGCTGTGATGGGATTAGTGTCCTTGTTAGACGAGACATGGGAGGACTTGCTGTCTCTCTTGCCCCACAAGCCTGTGCTCACACCAAGGAAAGCCTATGTGAGGATTTAGTGAAAAGACGGATGTCGGCAAGCTAGGAAGACAGCCCCCACCAGAAAGAAATGTCTGACCCTGTCAGACATTGATCTGTGACTTGTAGCCTCCAGAAATGTGAGAAAATAAATTTCTGTTGTGTAAGCCACTTAGTCTATGGTATTTTGTTATGGTACCCAGAGCAGACTAATACAGTGTTTTACAGAACAAGCTAATTATGTTTATGGATGTCCTTTGTTAAAACCTCCCTTTCAAAAATGACTCATGGAGAGCTTTCATATACATTAGTCTTAGGTGTCCTTAATGTGGGTATTGCTCACCTATCCCCTTCATTTTTGTAATTCCCTGCCACAAAAGAAGCTATGTAAGATACCAGAAGTTACAACCAAAAAGACTGTTACATATTTGGTCCTCCCAGAATATAGCTCGGACTCCTGAGTTTCTCTTTTTAATTATTATTTTTATCCAAGGTGAGATAACAAAATGTTTACAGTGGACAGTGTAGATACTTAACTCAAATGATCCAAATATTCTACAGGAACATTTAGTGGTGTCAGTGGAACATTTGTGCCGTTCAGTCAGTGGCAGATGAGCCATTTCTATGCTTGAGTAGATTCGTAGCTGATTAAATTCATGGCACATGATACCTCTTCCTTGGAAATATGCTAATTGCACATAGCTGTTTTATGATGGTGAGGTATAAGCATGTGTATACATGTGTGTATGTGTGCTTTCAACACACCTCTTTCTCCAGGCTTACTCAGGAAAGCATTTTCCAGAGATCCTTCTTCTAGGTTTCACATGCACATCTGCAGTTTTCAAGGTGAAAATGATTCCTCACGGATTGGTTTTAACAACAAGCCGGGTAGTGCAAAGTGAAGGGGATTAAGGCAGACAATGTGACCACACACCAATTTCCTCCCTTACAAACCTTTTATATCACTTATCAGGATTTTAATTCCATCTGCTAAGTCATGCAGGTCCCCGGAGCAGAGGTTATGCATGCAGCAGCCACAGGTTAAAAAATCTTCAGCTGCTTTTTCATTATATTGTGCACTGCAATTTCTGTGGGCTTCTTTGGTGAGGGGCGAGTGCTGTTTGAATTAAATAGTGAATTCCTTAATTAATTAATTAATTTTAATAGGAAAAGAAATCATGGACTCTAAAGAGTATTTACCCACAGCAGTACAGGGATATCCGTATAATACTTAGACCCACATATCCTCAATCTATTGATTGGCATCAAATTTACAACAGTCACTGGTTCTTTCTACGATGCTTTTTTAGAAAGATTTAAGTTCAGGCATTTAAATATAATTCTTTTCTTGGAAGAGAGAAGATCTTTCTTTAGCAAGGCTGGAGTACTCGTTGGCAGGCAGCAGAGACAGGTTGTGTTAATGTCAATTTCTTTACTTTTTATAAATGCCACCTGTGTTACCAGCATTGATTTGAAGGTGATGTAATTTTCTTGCAAATCCATTAGTTTTATAGGTTTTTGGCAAGCCCTACTGCTGTGTTGATTAGATATAGTAACTGTGTCTATTTAAACAGGATTTTAAATGCTTGGCTCAACTCTGTATTGGCTGGATAACAAGACATACAGTAGATGCTTTACCTTCAGGTTGTGCTAAGCAGTGATTTGACACACAGCTTAGTGTTTAGCCATTTGTGATAATAAGCACTTTAATTGTGGAGTTAATTGCAGGTACCTGCCAGACATACCTTTAAGTGATCCTGACAAATAAGATACAGACTCTCCACCCTCTTTATGTGGATCTATTCTAACAGTGTTTCTCAAAGTGCAGTCCTCGGAACAGAAACATCAGCATCATCTAGGATCTCGTTTGACATGCAAATTGTTGGCCCCACCCCAGATCTACTGAGTTAGAGACTCTGAGCATGGGGCTCAGCAATCTGTGCTTTAACAAGCCCTCCTGATGATTCTTCCCCATGATAGTTTGAGAACCATTGGTATAAAAGAATCTCTGACACAGGGGTGCTGCTACGTTTTGGTGCAGAACAATTCGATGTGAAACACTTCTAAATTATGTTTAATGAATTAACCTTCTATATCCAAATTAGTTAATGCTGGAAAATTATTTAATAACAATGAAAAACTGTCAGACATCTCTTAATTTTTAATACGTATTTTCACACGGATAGATTTTGGCTTATTCTGGGTGAATTAGGATTGAGGTTTAGGGTAACGGAAAGCAGCTAATCTTTTTTTCGTATCTCTCCTTGCCTCCCCATTTTCATTATCTAAAGAAGTTAACATCACATGCTCCACTAAACAAGATGCAACTTTTATTATCTTTTATCTCCTCCTGCAGCCTTTCAATAAATACTACTTGACTACTCTTGCATGTTGCAAGAGACATTTAGAATAATCAAAACATCAAGAAAGTGTGAAGCTTGGTTAATCCAGGGTAGTACGGTTTCCTCGGCACCAATAAACAAGTGGACACTGACACAAACACGTTTTATTGGGAGACCTAAAATGTTTTGTAGGAGGGGTAAGGTAAGAGAATGGCTGCTAACAATAAACAAACAAAACAGTGACAAATACATCTTCCAACAAAAAAGTGTTAAATTCTCCTAGGGAAAATACTAACCTTGATAATTTAGAGATCTGAAATTCACTGCAGTTATATCTTAAATGTGATTTAGTTGTTCATGTGTGCATCTATTCATTCATCAAATTTTAATTGAGAAGTTTTCATGTGTTCTACTGTTGACTCATTTTAGCTGGGTGGGAAATACATTTCCAGAATTCCCTTCCCTGCATAGTTTCAGGTTAGTGTAGATCACAAGGCATTTTGTATGAGATCTGAACGGCAGAGTGAAGCACAGACATATTCTCTCCAGGGTGCTCCTGTCACTAATCTTTTGACTCACCATGTTGGAATAGGGCAACAGCCAGACCCACAGTGATTCTAGATGCTGTTAGATCCCCTCCTTTAACTTTCCAGGTTCCTGATCTGTGAGTGAGTTTATTTCTCTTACAAACTATACCAGCTTCTCCTTCCAATCCAACTGTTATCAAAGATAGATTCATAGAGGTTGTTTAAAAACAAATATGAAATCCAGACTATTCTGTGGATTCCAGCTTGTCTTCAGTTTCTGAATCTGTCCTTGCTCAGTCCTCCTCCCTACAATTTCATATCCATCTTTCCTTCAGAACTGGTAGCCCTGCTTAAGGTGGGTCTTCTTATCTCATACTTCAGACACACTCTTTAACCAGTTCTCACTGTTCCATAATGTCAAAGCTCCACAGTAAATCCTATGTTAGTGTCTTAGTCTGTGCTGCTGTTACAAAAATACCACAGGCTGGGTAATTCATAAGTAACAGAACTGTATTTCTGACAGTTCTGGAGGCTGGGAAGTCCAAGGTCAAGGCGCTACACATTTGGTGTCTGGTAAGGGCTGTTCTCTGCTTCCAAGATGGCACCTTCTGGCTGCATCCTCCAAAGGGGAGGAACCACACCGTGTCTTCATCTGATGGAAGGTGAAGGGCAACGAGGGCCTAGCTAGTACCCTCTAGCCTTTTTAGAAGCACTAGACCCATCTATGAGAGCAGAGCTCTCATGGTCTAATCACCTCATAAAGGCCTTTCCTCTTAATATGTTGCATTAAGGATTAAGTTTCAACATGAATTTTGGAGGTGGCACAAACATTCAAACCATAGCAGTTAGACATCACTCCTAATGGTCCTCTTTCCATTAGAGAAACATGATACAATATTTGGCACTTGAAATGGTTCCAGAGGAACTGAACCTTGATGACGGTTTCTCCAAATTGGTTCTTAGTTTTCTGGAATGAATTCTCTGCTTTGTTTATATTGAAAGGCATTGCTGGCTCTGTTTCCAGTGGTAAAGGGGCCAAGGCATATAGTAGCAAAACATTTACTTAAATTATGACTTGTAAATACTTGCAACCAAATGCATTTAGAAGGCAAGTCTTTAGTGACAAATGATGTGGTTTCAAAAGCCCCAAATCTCTGTGACACACAAGCCACAAAGATTTATTTCTGGCTCATAATGCATAGGGGCACCTGCATGGGAGCTGCAGCTCCACTCCACCTGTCTTCCCATCTTGCATTCCATTTAGAAGGAGCAATCTAGAAAACTCCCATTCTCATGGCAGAAGGGACAAGCAACAGTGCTGGTGAGAGCCTATTCCCCTCAAAGTCTAGGCTTGGATGTGCCGTTGGTCACATGCACTGATATTCCGTCAGGCCAATATGTCACATAGCAAAACCTGAATTCCATGAGGCAGGGGTGTATTATCCTCTTACAATAAAGGTGGAGTGAACAGTGGCTGACAACAATGCAACAAATCACAGCAATTTATTAGATGACTCAAAAGGGAGATTGGTTATTATTTATGAGAGGCCCAGAAAATCATCTTAAAGCATGGAGTGAAAAGATCACGCTATAAAAATTATAGTGAATACAGAATGTAAATAAACAATAGCAGTTCCAGATAGGGGGAAAAAGCAATTATGGGAGAGAAGCATGAGTTAAACAAATAATGAAATTTTCTTGAAATAAAAAAGCTCTGATTTTGCTCCAGGTTAAATCAATTAGAAAATGATAAAACTAGGAAAATATTGGTAAAATTTCCAGCACTTAAAACTGATCATAAACAAAACAGTATACTTTCCCAATCAAAAGAATAAAATATCCCCCAAGGGAAAAAACATAAGGCCATTATCAGGCTTTTCATCTTCAATGCTCGAGCTACAAAAGAATGAAGTAACAATATGAATAGCAGTGGAAGTGAAAAGGGCTGTTGTACAAGAATCCTCTACCAGCCAAGACCTTATTCACTGGTGAAAATGAAAGAGAGAGAGAGAGTAGAGCTCATGCAGGAATTCTCAGATCTTGTTTATCACAATAATCACAACTATCCAACAACCACCACAAATAAATAAACTAGAAAAGAAACCTGAAATTTTTAAATAAGTAGAACAAGATGTAATAAAAACTTGATATACAGGTTATAAAGATAGGGATATAGTTTGCTAGCTAGATATAGGTAGATATAGAAATGTGTGTATATATAGGAATATGCAGAACTACATTTAGCCAGTAACTATCTGTCCAACCAGATTTGCAGTTTATGAATAACATCTTTTCTGAAAGTTTAGTGTTTCAGCTGATTAGGCTGGTTTCTACGCCATACAAATTATTACATTTTAAATATCTCCCTTGAAATAGAAATAGTGGCATTTAAATTTCCTGAAAGGTTTTAAGAGAATATTTGAAATGGAAAGGATATACTGGCCTTGGCTTCTCTGCATGATTTTAACTGCAGCTTGGTGGAAAAACAGCAATTACCTTTAGTTTCAATAAATAGACTATATGTAAGTATCTAGTAATCACAATAACTATCTTGACTGGAGAATTTCAGGAGAATCCTCAAATTAACAATGAGAAAACAATGAAACGAATGGAAACTAAAAGATGAGAACAAAATAGAAAAACAACGATGTATAATGAAGCATAAGATAAAATAACAATGAATGAAATCGTTAACTGGTTTTTAAGATAAATACCAGTTAATTACCAGATAATTACCAGATAATTACCATTCAAGAAACCTTGAGTCAACAAGAAAACCAAAAGTGAAATGACAAACTAGAAAATAACAAAAGGAACACTGCATAAGACTATCTATATGTAACACAGCAAAATAATATCCACGTATAATTTCCCTCTTTTCTTGGGTGAAATAAATAGCCTCAACAGCTTTTGATATTAAAGAAAAGAAGGAGGTCGGACGCAGGGGCTCACACCTGTAATCCCAGCACTTTGGGAGGCCAAGGTGGGCAGATCACCTGAGGTCGGGAGTTTGAGACCAGCCTGACCAACATGGAGAAACTCCGTCTCTACTAAAAATACAAAATTAGCCGGGCATGGTGGTACATGCCTGTACAAATCCCAGCTACTTAGGAGGCTGAGGCAGGAGAATCACTTGAATCCAGGAGGTGGAGGTTGTGGTGAACCGAGATTGCGTCATTGCACTCCAGTTTGGGCAACAAGAGCGAAACACCATCTCAAAAAAAAAAAAAAAAGAAAAGAAGGAATTTCAATATCTATTTTAAGAAAATAGACTATAAAAATGCAAGAAGTAGAAATTAGTACAGATACATTTAAATTGAAATAAAAAATAAAATATCAAAACTTTCAAAGGATAAACAGGTCAATTATCTAGGAAAAATGGTAAAATATATAAACCCCTTGGAAGTCTGAATATATAATAAAAGAGAAACTATGAGAAAGGAGAAATAACCACAAGAAAATACTGAAAGACTAGAAAGAGCCTGCTACTTGAATAATACAAGTCACAAGATATGGCAGAGTAGAAAAACTGATTAAGGTCAACTACCAGAGAAGAGTTTGGAAAGGTGAGGCACCTACAATGAAAAAAATGTCAAAACAACGGCTTGCAGCCAAACATTCTATAATTTTTAAAAAACAGATAAGTAAGTTCAATATTATTTAAATTATGCAAGCCTATACAAAATAATGGAATTTTATAATTGCTTTCGTGAAATTGGCATTATTTTGATATCAACACCTGATAAAGATTCTATATAAAAGAAAACTGTGGACAAATCTTAATGGTGAGGCAAAATTCTAAATAATATCAATAGTATTCAGCTTTGTATCAAGGGATGAATACACTGACTAACCAGGGTTTATTTTAAGAATTGAAGGATCATTTATATCAGGATATTTTACCAAAGATTATTATAACCTGATAAAGGGAGAAAAGTTTGATTGTTATCAATAAATGCTAAAAAATATTTGGTAAAATTCTGCAATTGGTTCTAGTTAGAATTAAAAATAAATTGAAGACAAAAGAAAAATACTGAAACATCACAAAGGCTACTTACCAATATTAATAAGCAAATCTTGTTATAAATTATAAAAATAAAAAACACTTCATTAAAGATAAGGGACTAGGTAAGGCTGTCCACTAACACTATTTTTAACAGGTATTTTTTCAAGATTTAAACTGAAGTACTAAGATTGAAAAATAAAATAAAAAAACATAAACCTTTGGTAATAAAGCTGTTTTTGCTAAAGATATAATTGGAGGTGGGGAAATCCCAAGGGATTCTTGTTTAAATTTTTAAATAGTTAATATGATTATCTGAACCCTTTAATCTATGGCTGTTTTTTCTAATCTAGAAGCACCGAGTAGAGATGGAAAGGCCATGAATTATTGGATATACAACAGCATCAAAAACAAAAGAATGCTGAGAAAAGAAATTTAACAAGAATGCTATGTTAGCTAAATGAAGAAAATAATAAATATCATTACATGACTTCATACATGTTGAACATCTCTAATCTGAAAATACGAAATCCAAAATGCTCAAAAATTCAAAACTTTTTCAGTGCTGACATGACACTGCAAGTCAAAAATTCCACAACTGACCTCATGTGATGGGTCACTGTCAACAAGCAGCATTGCCAAGAGAAAAAACAAAAACCCTTCCCTTTTCACTTCAGTTGCACTATATCTGTTCTATGCCCGCCCAGATTCCCCTGTGCAAGCACTCCCATGAAGGGTAATAAAATGGCACGTGTGCAGGCAAGATGCACCAATGGCAGGTTCCCCATGATGCCCTGCATGGAGCCAAGACCTATGTGCATTACACACTGAGGTTTTTGTTTTGGCTTATTCTCTGCTTGTGGTGTAAAGATATCATTGAAAGTGTCAAAAAGGCCTGCAGATACTCCTACAGGTAACTCTGGTAAGAAAAAGAAGCAGCATTTATGTTTATCTATAGTACAGAAAGTTAAGCTGTTGGAGAAACTGGAATGTGAAAGGTCTTACAGAAGGTTGGAATGACTACCATATATGACCAGAAGAAAGAAAAGGATAAACTGTTCAAATTCTACATGGCAAGTGATGAACAGAAGTTAATGAAAAACATAAAAATGCTGCATAAAACTAAAAATAAAGATCTCTGTTGTGTATTCAAAGAGTGGATCCATCAGTGTGGCAGTGAGTACAAGCCACTTGATGGTATGCTGATCATGAAATGAGCAAAGATTTATTACAATGAACTGAAAAGGGAACTATGGATATTCAACAGGCTGAAGTTTTGTTTTTTTTTTTTTAAATAAAGGCACAGTATTAAGTTTTTAAGAATTTGTAGTGATAAAGCATCTACTGATCAAAAAGCAGCAGATATATTCATTGATGAGTATGTCACGGTCAACACTGCTAAAAATCTGATGTCAGAACAAATCTACATTGAATAAACATTACCGTTTTACCACTATTAACCTAGAAAGACACCAACTACAGTTGATGAGACAGCTCATGCAGGAATTAAAGATGCCAAAGCCAGAATAACTGTGCTTGGATGAGCTAATGCAACAAGCACACCTTCGTGTAAACTTGCTGTGATAGGCAAAAGCTGGTGTCCTCAGTGTTTTCAAGGATTTGATTTCTGACCAGTCTGTTAGTATGCTAACAAAAAGGCATAAATCACCAAGGCCATCTTTTCTGATTGGTTTCACAAACAGTTTGTGTTTGTACCAGTGGTTTGTGCTCACTGCAGGCAAGCTGGACTGGATGTTAATTGTAAGATTTTGTGATTCCTTGACAACTGTTCTGCTCATTCTGCAGCTGAAATTCTCATCCAAAATAATGTGTATGCCATGTACTTTTTCCCAAATGTGATTTCGTTAGTTCAGCCTGTGACTACATATCCTTAGATCAATGAAAATAGATATAAAAACACTTTTTTGAACAGTATGCTACCGGCAATGAACACAGGTGTAGGCGTGGAAGATTCTCAAATGGAGTTTTGCTTTTGCTAACTCTAGAACACAGAGACTAAAGACACGGTGGTGTTGCGTGACCTGTAGGTATATTTAATGATGATGATGAACAAGGTGGTGTTTTTGTTTTGTTTTTTAAGACAAAGTCTACCTCTGTCACCCAAGGTGGAGTGCAGTGGCACAATCTTGGCTCACTGCAACCTCTGCCTCCCAGGCTCCAGTGATTCTCATGCCTCAACCTCCTGAGTAGCTGGGACTCCAGGCATGTACCACTGAACCTGGCTAATTTTTTGTATTTTTAGTAGAAATGGGGTTTTGTCATGTTGACCACACTGGTCTTGAACTCCTGGCCTCAAGTGATCCTCCTGCCTTGGCCTCCCAAAATGCTGGAAGGTGGTGGATCTTTGAAAGACTGTATATGACAAGTCAGGAAAAAAAAAAAAAAAAAAAAAAAAAAAACTTGACAGCTGATCCCCTTACATGTGCAAAAAGAAACGTGTAGTCCACCAGTAAGTTGAAAGCAATGGCTATTAAAGAAGTTTTTAGCATCAATAATGAGGCCTCAGTTGTTGATTCATTGATCTATGATGAAATAGACAAAATCTCTCTGAATCAAGATGATCATGATAATAGCAATGAAGATGATGTTTTTAACGTTGCAGAAAAAATTGTCTACAGGCCTACAGAGGACATGATGAAAATGTGTGATGGGCTTATTGAAGGACTACAGCACTGTGCATCTGTAACTGAACAAGAAATCATGTCAGTGTGTACCATCAGACAGACTTCTAAGACAAAAGCAGGTTGATAATGAGGCAGGTGACTCTGGAGGAAACGCTGAGAAAAGCCATACAGCAGAACGCCACATCCTCTGTAGTACACCCACTTCCAGGTTCCTTAATTCCATCTGATGTTTCTTCTCACTGCCGTCCCCCACCCCCAAGTACAGTGGACAATAACTTTTTAATAAAAAACAGCATCATAAAAAAGAAAAAAAATACACCCAGCATCATAGGTGGAGATTGAAAGCCTGCTCTTGTTTGTTGTAGCTGTTGCTTAACAGCTGATTCAGGTATTTTGGTGATGATACTGTGCTGCTCAGTTACCCTGAACACATTATGTTTTCACTGTATTAGTGGTATGTCATTTTTACTGTGAAATGCTTCTGTGTGAATAAGTGCAAGAAAATGATTCCGTATTGGTAGCATATAAATTCAGTCAGGAATGATGATGATGATGCCAAACAATGACAGATTGCCTGCCTGGGTGGCTAAGATAGTGACACCTTTGCTTTCTGATTGCTCAATGTACACAAATTTTGTTTCATGTACCAAATGATTAAAAATATTATATAAGATTACCTTCAGGCTACAAGTATAAGGTGTGTATTAAACATAAATGAATTCTGGGTTTAGACTTGGGTCCCATATCCAAGATATCTCATTATATATATGTGAATATTCCAAATTTTGAAAAAATTTGAAATCCTAAATACTTCAAGCATTTCAGATAAGGGATATTTAATCAGTATTTGAACATATCCCATTTTCCTGGATAGGAAAATTTAATGTTGTAAAAAATTAAAATAAATGTATACATAGTTACATGCATATATTCCAATTATAATCTCTAACTTACAGGGTGAGTTTGGTGTTGGCTTATTAAAAAGAAAATGGGTAAAGGATACTAGCCTTATCGCATATCGGGCATACCTTAATATCAAATAATGCATATTGTATTGGTGTAGGAATAGGCAAATAGATTACTCAAAAAGAAATAGCATGAACATCTCAGTTTGCAGATCTACAACACAGGACAAGGCAGTAGTGAATATAATGTGAAAAGATTTTTTTTTTAAACAAATGGCACAGGTACCACCTACCAGCCATCTGAGGGGTAATAAAAATGGAACATGATCTAATATCATATTTAAAAATATATTCCAGATGGACTAAATAAAGCCTTAAGTGAAAAACAAGTGAACAAATGAACAATAAACTATGGACATTTTATTAAGAAGTTAGGAGGTTATACGTCCTTATAAATCAGTGGTTGGGTGACTATCATAGTAAGTTCTGAAAATCTGGAAGATATTACATATTACAAAAAAATGTAGTTTATTGCATATAAATCAAAACTTTTATGGAAAATACTTTATGAAATTAATAAACAATGATTCATTTACAACATGATTTCTAATCTGATGACATACATTAACTACCTGCCAATATTTACAAAGAATGAGTTCTTACATATAGAAAAATGAACAGTTTAATAGAAGTTTGGTAAAAACATGACTAAATAATTCACACAAAACTAAAACTTTAGAGGAGATAAACACATGAAAAGATGCCAGAATTTTCTAGTAATCTGAGAAATGCAAATATACAAATTAAAGTGACAAAAGAGTACATGCATTACACTAGAAACAATTAGAAGGTAAACAGCTATATATCAAAGTTGTAGGCAAAAGAGTACTCCTGGCCATAGACTGGAGAAATGTTAGACATTAGAGTGTTCCTAAGAAGCAATTTAACAGCATTGATTAAAATAAAAATACAAATGTCCCTTCAATCAAACAATCTCTCAATGCTATGGAAATGCAGCATATAAGCGACTAAGTACTAGGGTGTCAAGGGTGGCATTACTTACAGTGATCAAAACTTAAGACATTGTAAATGCCCATCAGTAAGGGAAAGAAGCCTCTGAAAGTTAGTTTTCTGTTACATCTTTAAATAATTTTTTTTAGTGTTCTTATATGCTGGGATACTTTTTATCCAGCAAAGAAATATATAGCACTCTTTTTATGCACACATGGGATACTTAAAAAAGTGAGTACATGTTAGGCTACAAAGTTGATCTCCAAATTGAAAGGGGTCAGAGAGATATTCCAGAAACAGTAAAACTCAGCAATCAGAAGATAGCCAGACAGAACGACAACAAGCACAATGATGGCAACAATAACAATAAATTATAAATAATTCTTGGATTTAAGATATAATGATAATTAAAATTAAAAATACCTATAATTTAAAAAATGATGAAAATGGTTAACCCCGTTGCCTTCTGATTTTTTGTAGCATTATTCATATTGCAATAATTTGGCAATAACAACATTCCTATTGTAATATTATGATATAAATTGTGTTCATATTGCAGTAAGATGTTATTCATGTGGCAACAAAATTAAAAATCAACAAACAAAAGATAGCCAACAACAAAACTGCCTAAATAATTCATGGGTTAATGGCAAAAATAATAAAAATTATAAAATATTTATATGTAAAAAAAGAAAGTCTTTAACCTTTTTTCACCTCTGCACCTCCTCATTTTTATGAGACATTCTTACACATGATATTAACGCATCAAGGTTTACAGTATTTTATCACATTTGCATTCTCTTATGAACCAAGCTCCTCGGTTAATTGTCCTTAGTTGTGTACTTAAATGAACTTGATGCTTGCCACTAGTTATTTTATCACAGCTTCTCTATGAATCTGTTGGTTGGTTAAATTGCAACCCCAACGAGTTTCCTCTGAACTTCCTTCCAGGCTTATGGCTACAATCTACTCTGAGATTTCATATATTTGAAAATATTTTTCTCTTACCTTCATATAGCAACAGCCAGTTGACTGTGTAGGGAAACATCTTGCTTCTCACATTCTTTCTCCAAGGACTTTGTATCTATTGATTGTTTCACTCTCTTTTATCATTTAATATTCCTATGGAGAAGGCTGAGGCCAACCTTATTGATTCTCCTTGCTGATACCTTGTTTTTTATGGCTGGATCACCAAGGAAATATTTATTTGCCTTAAAGTCTAGTTACTTTAAGGACATGACTTAGTATTAATTGCTATGTGCTAGGAAAATACATACTATTTTCCTAGCACATAGCATAATATTCTTATGTACAGATTCAGGTATTACTTATTTTTGAAAAGTTTACTGCTTCTATAATGGTGGACGATATAATTCAACTCCATTTTTTTCAGAAGAATAGTTTTATTCTGACAGAAGAATAGTATGTGTGCTAGATAACTTTTATAGTTATCATTTTCTACTTAATAATTAATTTTGCTCATTTTATCATTTATACTATTGATAATGTTTTCTGTCATGTCTTTTAAATTTTTGCTTTCAATATGCCTTTCATTTTTCTCTCTGTAGTTTTTCTATTACTTTCAAGGAAAATAGTACATTAGAAACACTATATTTTTCTGAAATAGTTAACCAGAAGTACCAATTTATGATATTAAAATCCTTTGATCGTCTACACAGACAATCAAATTAATTAGGGCACATGGAAACAAAATGTCTAGCAGGCACCTATTGTATGATTTGCAGGAGAGGTGATTGGTGCTTAGAATGCAAACATCAGCTGTAATGGAGAGA
The DNA here is from genome assembly GCF_043159975.1 of Macaca nemestrina. Lineage (NCBI taxonomy): Eukaryota > Metazoa > Chordata > Mammalia > Primates > Cercopithecidae > Macaca > Macaca nemestrina. The sequence goes on along the minus strand of NC_092129.1, from coordinate 161,109,675 downwards.
AGTAGATATGATTTGGAGTAGAATACATGGGAATTGAAGATGAGTTAGATATAATAGGTGACATTTGGGAGGTGATTCTTAACTGTAATAGATTCATCCATATCATGCCTGATGACATCATTAAGATCACATTGAAATCTTCCACTCTTTACATATTTGCTCAAGATTATATAATCAACAAGAAAATCAATCAATAGCAAAAATCAGCAACACATTTTCCTAATCCAGTCATCAGTACCAGAAAAAAAATATAATCCTAATATTACACAAGCCTTCCAGAATATTGAACTACGGGGAACCTTTCCTAACTAATTTTATCAAGCTTATATAATCTTGACTATAAAACCTGACAAGAACTATAGGTGAAAAGAAATTCCCAAGCTATTCTCACTTATAAACAGAGGTTCCAAAATCTTAAACAAAACTATCTGTCTGAATATATAATTACATAAACATGTACAAGATGATCAGCAAGGTGAATTTAATTCCATGATCTAAAGTTGAATTTGTGTTTCAAAATATCCTTAACTATTTTAAAAGATAAAAGAAAACATGTAATCGTCTTATTCAATGCATATACAATGCTTAATAAAATCCTTCTCTATTCATGTAAAAATTTTGTAAATTGGCAATAGAAGAAAATTTACTTAACCTGGTGTATGATATATATCAAATGAGTACAGCAAATATCCTACATCATGGGAAAACACTGATCCTGGAAAAAGACAGGGAGTATCCCTCTCACCACATTATTTGATTTTGGGAAAAAGATCTTAGAAAGGAGCATGCAGGAAAAATAAATGACTGAGATTGGAAGAAAAAAAAACTTGTTTATGGGTTATTTGATTGTTTATGAAGAAAATACAAAAGAACTTCCAAACTAATTTTGAAAATTATTAAATGACAAACATTGCTATGTTCAATATTAACATATAAAAGCAACTGCATTTCAGTAAGTAACCAACAGAGGCAGAAAATAAGACTAAAATTTACAAAAGCAACAAAAGTTTAAAGCTATGAGGAAGAAATCTTTAAAAGATGTACAAGTCCTTTAGAGAGACTATGAACAATGTTTCCTTTACAGTAAGGAGACTTAAATAAAAGGAGAGATAGATCATGTTTATACATGGGAATATTCAATATAGTTAATACAATTATCCTCAAATTCACCTTAAGATTTGTTTAAAACCCAAATCAAAATTCTAAGTTCTTCATAGAGTTTGAGAATCTAGCTATAAAATTTATCTGAAATTGCTAATGAGTCAAACATAGGCACAAAATACTCAGAAAATAAGAACACAGGGGGCGGGTCCAAGATGGCAGACTAGAAGTTGTGGAATCAAAGGCTCCCTCCAAAAGAACCAAAATAGCATGTGAATCCTGCACCAGCAACCAAGGTATCCACGTTCTCTCTTCAGAACTGACTAGGCGGCTGGCATGATCCACAGAGAGGAAGGAAGAGCAATGTGGTGTGGTGGCCCACTTCAGAGCCACACAGGGCAGGGGAGCCCCCACTCCCTAGCCAAGGGAGGTGGTGAGTGAGTGTACTACCCAGTTGGGAAAACCATGCTTTTTCCACGGAAGCGTGCAACCCACAGATCGGAAGATCCCCCTCACAAACTCACATCACCAGTACCTATGGTCCCTATCCCAGAGCCACACAGATAATCAACAGCCTCTCCGCTAGAATCTCCTTAAACCTACCGAGTTTCTGTGGGGAGGCGCAACCAGCACCACAGCTGCAGCTGCCTGCTGCTGTCTAAGCCAGTAGAGCTCCTTGGGAGAGGGGCAGCAGCCAACACTGGGGCTCATAACTGCCTAACATGCTAAGCTCCCTGGGTGGGAGAAGGGCAGCATCCATCTCTATAGCTCCAGGCCACACATTTCTCCTGCTGGAACCAGGGAGTCTGGAAGACTTGCTCCCAAGAGGTATCCCCACAGCCCAACACACCGGCAGTGTCAGACTGTGGCCAGAGCACCTCTTCAGGCCTGACCCCGACTCATCCTTCGTCACTGGGTGGGGCCTCCCTGCAGGAACTACAACTCCAGCCAGAGGCTCAGGGACTGAACCCTGATCTCCCTAGACCTGAGCCCGTAGGGGAAGGGGTGGCCACAATCTCTGCGGACCAGCGGACTTAGCCTTTCCTCCTAGTAGTTCTGAGGAATCCAGGCAGCCCAGACAAGTGGGTTTCCCTGCAATGAAGCACACTCTCTTTACAAGGAATAGTCAAAGTGCTTTGTTAAATGGGTCCTGTTTCCCGTGCCACCCAACTGTTTGAGACCCTCCAACAGGGGTTGTCAGACACCCTATACAGGAGCGACCCTACTGCCATCAGGTTGGTGCCCCTCAAGGCCAGAGATCCCAGAAGGAGCAGGCACCCATCATTGCTGTTCTCCAGACTCCTTGAGTGACATCTCCAGGCACAGGAGTGAACAAGATGAATCAGGCTTGAATTGAACCCCCAGGAAACCACAGCAGTCCTACAGAAGAGGGATCTGAACATTGAAAGAAAAACAAACAAACATAAAGCAACAATAGCATCAACAACAAAAAAAGTCCCACAAAAACCTCATTCAAGGGTCAGCAAATCGAAACTAGGCAAACTCATGAAGCTGAGAAAGAATCAACAACAACAAAAAACACTGAAAACCCAAAAGGCCCAAGTGCCTCTCCTGCTCCAAATGATCACAATGCCAATGACTCTCCAGCAAGGGTGCAGAACTGGACGGAGAATGAGATAGACAAATTGACAGAATTAGGCTTCAGAAGATGGGAAATAAAAACTCCCACTGAGCTAAAGGAGCATGTTCTAACCCAAATGCAAAGAAGCTGAGAACCTTGATAAAAGGTTAGAGGAGCTGCTAACTAGAAAAACCAGTTTAAAGAGGACTATTAATGACCTGATGGAGCTGAAAAACACTGTACGAGAACTTCATGAAGCATACACTAGTATCAATAACTGAACTGACCAAGTGCAAGAAAGAATATCAGAGTTTGAAGACCACCTTGCTGAAGTAAGGCATGCAGACAAAATTAGAGAAAAAAGAATGAATAGAAATGAACAAAGCCTCCAAGAAATATGGGACTACATAAAAAGATTGAACCTATGACTGACTGGAGTATCTGGAGTCTGGGAGAATGGAAACAATCTGGAAAACACACTTCAGGATATTATCCAGGAGAACTTCCCCAACCTAGCAAGACAGGCTGACATGCAAGTTCAGGAAATACAGAGAACACCACTAAAATACTCCATGAGAAGATCAACCCCAGGACACATAATCATCAGATTCTCCACGATCGAAATGATGGAAAAAATGTTAGGAGCAGCCAGAAAGAAAGGCCAGGTCACCTACAAAGGGAAATCCATCAGACTAACAGTGGACCTTTCAGCAGAAATCCTACAAGCCAGAAGAGATTGGGGGCCAATATTCTTAAATAAAAGAATTTTCAACACAGAATATCATATCCAGCCAAATTAAGCTTCATAAGTGAAGGAGAAATAAAATCCTTTCCAGACAAACAAATGCTGAGGGATTTCGTCACCACCAGACCTGCCTTGCAAGAGCTCCTAAAGGAAGCACTAAATATGGAAAGGAAAAACCAATAACAGCCACTGCAAAAACACACCAAAATATAAAGACCAATGACACTATGAAGAAACTGCGTCAACTAGTTTGCAAAATTACCAGATAGCCTCATGATGACAGAATCAAATTAACACATCAGAACACTAACCTTAAATGTAAATGGGCTAAATGCCCCAATTTAAAAGAAACAGACTGGCAAATTGAATAAAGAGCCAAGATTCATCAGTGTGCTGTATTCAGGAGACCCATCTTATTTGCAGTGACACACATGGGCTCAAAATAAAGGGATGGAGAAAAATTTACCAAGCAAATGGAAAGCAAAAATGAAGCAGAGGTTGCAATCCTAGTCTCTGACAAAACAGACTTTAAACCAACAAAGATCAAAAAAGACAAAGAAGGGCACTACACAATAGTGAAGGGATCAATTCAAAAAGAAGAGCTAAGTATTTTAAATATATATGCACCCAATACAGAAGCACCTAGATTCATAAAGTAAGTTCTTAGAGACCTACAAAGACACCTAGACTCCCACACAATAATAGTGGGAGACTTTAACACCATACTGTCAATATTAAATCAATGAGACAGAAAATTAAGAAGGATACTCAGGACTTGAACTCAGCTCTGGTTCAAGTGGACGTAATAGACATCTACAGAACTCTCCACCCCAAATCAACAGAATATACATTCTTCTTAGTGCCACATTGCACTTATTCTAAAATCAACCACATAATTGGAAGTAAAACACACCTCAGCAAATGCAAAAGAACTGAAATCATAACAGTCTCTCAGACCACAATGCAATCAAATCAGAACTTAGGATTGAGAAACTCACTCAAAACCACACAACTACATGGAAACTGAACAACCTGCTCCTGAATGAATATTGGGTAAATAATGAAATTAAGGCAGAAATCAAGAAGTTCTTCAAAACCAATGAGAACAAAGGGATAATGTACCAGAATCTCTGGGACACAGCTAAAGCAGTGATAAGAGGGAAATTTATAGCACTAATTGCCCACATCAGAGGGCTGGAAAGATCTTAAATTGATACCCTAACATTACAATGAAAAGAGCTAGAGAAGCAAGAGCAAACTAATTCAAAAGCTGGCAGAAAACAAGAAATAACTAAGATCAGAGCAGAATTAAAGGAGATAGAGACAGAAAAATCCCTCCAAAAAAAAAAAAAAAAAGAATCCAGGAACTGGTTTTTTGAAAAAATAACAACATTGATAGACCACTATCTAGACTAATAAAGAAGAAAAGAGAGAAGAATCAAATAGACACAACAAAAACTGATAAAGGGGATATCATCATTGACTCCTCAGAAATACAAACTACCATCAGAGAATACTATAAACACCTCTATGCAAATAAACTAGAAAATCTTGAAGAAATGGATAAATTCCTGGACACATACAATATGCAATACCCTTGAAGAGGTCCTCCACATCCCTTCTTAGTTGTATTCCTAGGTATTCCAGCTTTTGCTCATTCAATATGATATTGGCTATGAGTGTCATAAATAGCTGTTATTATTTTGAGATATGTTTCAATACCTAGTTTATTGAGAGTTTTTAACATGAAAGAATGTTGAATTTTATCAAAGGCCTTTTCTGCATCGATTGAGATAATCATGTGGTTTTTGTCCCTGGTTCTGTTTATGTAATAGACTACATTTATTGATTGCATATGTTGAACCAACCTTGCATCCCAGGGATGAAACTGACTTGATCGTGGTGGATAAGTTTATTGATGTGCTGCTGGATTTGGTTTGCCAGTATTTTATTGAGGATTTTTGCATCGATGTTCATCAGGGATATTGGCCTGAAATTTTCTTTTTTTGTTGTGTCTATGCCTGGTTTTGGTATCAGGATGATGCCGGCTTCATAAAATGAGTTAGGAAGGAGTCCTTCCTTTTTCATTGTTTGGAATAGTTTCAGAAGAAATGGTACCAGCAGATGCAGTCATAAAAAGGAATGAGATCATGTCTTTGCAGGGAAATGGATGAAGCTTGAAGCCATTATCCTCAGCAAAGTAATATAGGAACAGAAAACTAAACAATGCATGTTCTCACTCAAAAGTGGGAGTTTAACAATGAGAACACATGGACACAGGGAGGGGAACAACACACACCAGGGCCTGTTGCAGGATTGGGGGTGAGGGGGGGGAACTGAGAGGACAGGTCAGTGGGTACAACAAACCACCATGGCACACATACACCTATGTAACAAACCTGCATGTTTTACACATGTGTCCCAGAACTTAAACTAAACTAAAATTAAAAAAACACACATACGAGGCTTGCCTTATAGATACTGAGATTTATTATGAATTAGAGTGTTTAAGGCAGCTCAGTACTGGCACAGTAATAGACAACCCCTAGAACTGAAAAGAGAGTCTCCAGACCCAGAGTTGTACACGTATGCACCTTTGGTATGTGATGGAGCCGCACTGCCGATCAGTAAGAGAATGCTGAGCCCTGAATGAAGAATCATCATAGGACAATTCAGAATTTTATTGAAGTAAATATTTAACTGTAGTCTCACTGCATTTAATATATAGAAATCAATTTCAGATGGATTAAATACTTACTAAATGTTAAAAGCAATACTTAAAACACTTAAACGAAAATTTGGAGAATACTTTTATGACCTTAGAGCACAAAGAGATTTCTTTAAGACTCAAAAGGAACAAACCATAAGAGATAATACAAATATTAAATAAGACAAAATTACAGACCTTTTTCATTCACAGTTACCATGAAGAAAAAAGACAGAGAAAATATTTTCAGCACAAAAAATAAACATATTAGTACTCAGAATATATAAAGCAATCTTTAAAATGAATACAGAAATGATAATCAAGAAAATTTGGCTGGGTGTGGTGGCTCACACCTGTAATCCCTGCACTTTGGGAGGCCAAAGTGGGTGGGTAACCTGAAGCCAGGAGTTCAAGTCCAGCATGGCCAAGACAGTGAAACCCCTTCTCTATTAAAAATATAAAGAAGAAAAATTAGCCAGGCATGGTGGTGCACACCTGTAATCGTAGCTACTCAGGAGGCAGAGGGAGGAGAATTGTTTAAACCCAGGAAGCAGAGGCTGTAGTGAGTCAAGATCGCACTACTGCACTTCATGCTGGGTGACAGGGTGAGACTCCATCTCAAATAAATAATAACAATAAAAAAATTAAAGTGAATATCATCTTTAAACAGATGCTTCAAAGAAGAGGAAACTTGAATGACCAATTAGCCTCACTTTATCATGGTATGTAGCTCTGTTTACATTCATGGGTTTGGTGTGCAAATATTTTGTTGAGTATTTTTGCATTTAAATTAATGATAGATGTTTGTGGGATTTTTTGTTTTATTGTGGTCTTTGTTTTGTTTTGTTGAGCTGTCATTTTCTGGTTTTAGTATTTAGGGCAATAATAGACTTATAACATGAGTTGAGAAATGTTCCCTTCTTTTCTATTTTCTGGAAAAGATTTGTAAAATTGGTATTAATTCTTCTTTACATTTTGTTAGATTTCTCCAGTGAAACCATCTAGGTCTGAAGATTTTTTGGGGGAGGGGGGTGTTGGGGGGTCGCTTTTAAATTACAATTTCAATTTCTTTGTTAATATGAGATGGTTTATACTGCCTACTTCCTCTTAGAGGTTTGTAATTTTTGAGGAATTACTCCATTCCTTTTATGTTTTTGAACTTAGGAGTATATTATATATTATGTTTTAACAGTACTAGGATCTGTAGTGATGTGTCCTACTTTATTCCTGATTTGACTATTTCTATTTTCTCTCTATTTTTGTCAGTCTTGCTGTAAGTTTTTCAATTGTATTATTTATTTTAAAAACCATATTTGTGTTTCATTGATTTTTTTACTACTTTTTTTTTCTATTTTCGTATCATTGATTTCTGCTCTTATCTATTATCTCCTTCCTTTTACTCACAGTAATTTGTTCTATTTTTCCATGATTTTTTGAGATTGAAAAATAAGTTTTTAATTTGAGATCTTTTTTGTTTCTAATGTAAGCATTTAATCCTATAAATTTACCTCTTAACATTGCTTTAGACACCTCATTCATGTTTTAATCTGTTGTGTTTTTGTTTTCATTTAGTTATTTTAAAAAATTTCCCTGAGACTTAGATATGCCTTGTTTAAATCCCACATTTTTAGAGATTTCTTGTTTTTTTCTTTTATTGATTTCTAATTTGATTCCATTATGGTGTAAGAAAACACTCTGTAAAATTTCAGTTTTACATTTGTTGAAGTTTATTTTATGGCTCCAAGTATAGCCTATATTGGTAAATATCCTTTAAGCACTTGGAGAAATAGGTGTATTCTGCTATTGTTGGGTGGAATGTTCTACATATGTCCATTAGATTCTGCGGATTGTGTTCTTTAGATCTTCCATATGTAAAGATTTTTTTTTGAGAGAGGTCCCTACTATTATTATATTGCCCAAGCTGGTTTTGAACTAAACTCCTGGGCTCATACTATCCTCCTGAATAATTCAGACTACAGGTGCCTGCCACTGTACCCAGCTGCATCCAGCTAGATCTTCTGTATGCTTGATGGTAATGTCTAGTTCCAGAGGAAGAGATCATCATTGAGGTTCTCATATTTAATTGTGGCTTTTTCTATTTTTACTGAGGTTCTGTCGTTTGATGCATACACATTAAAGATTTTTATATAGAAGTTTAATTCTTTAATCATTAACTAATGCCATTTTTGTCCATACACACACACACACACACACACACACACACACACACACACACACATATATTGCTCTTCAGTCTGCCTCACTAGATATTAACAGAGGCACTCCTGCTTTGCTTTTTTAAACATGTTTTCATGGTATCTTTTTCATCCCTTTACTGCCAATCTATCTATATTATGGAGATGAATTCTTGTAAACAGTATTTAGCTGTGTAGTTTTTAGAAATCCACACTGCCATTCTCTACTTTTTGATTGGTATACTTACACCATTTGCATTTGAATTAATTATTGCTATGTAAGAACGTAAGTCTGCCAATTCTTCTTTCTTATTTGTTTCACCTGTTTCTCCCCTCACTGTTAAACTTGTCTTGCCTTCCTGTAGGTTACTTGAATATCTTTAAAGGTTCTATCTGGATTTATTTATAGTGTGTTTGAATATTTATCTCTCTGTATCTAGAGGAATGGGTATTAGAGTAAATACATATAACTTATTTTATTATTATTATACTTTAAGTTCTGGGATACATGTGTAGAACGTGCAGGTTTGTTACATAGGTATACATGTGTCATGGTGGTTTGCTGCACTCATCAACCCATCATCTACATTAGGTATTTCTCCTAATGCTATCCCTCCCCTGCCCCCCACCCCCTGACAGGCCCCCATGTGTGATGTTCCCCTCCCTGTGTCCATGTGTTCTCACTGTTCAGTTCCCATCTTTGAGTGAGAACATGGAGTGTTTAGTTTTCTGTTCCTGAGTTAGTTTGCTGAGAATGATGGTTTCCAGCTTCATCCATGTCCTTGCAACGGACAATAACCCATTCTTTTTTATGGCTGCATAGTACTCTATGATATATATATATCATATATTCTGTATCCAGTCTAACATTGATGGGCATTTGGATTAGTTTCAAGTCTTTGCTATTGTGAATAGTGCAGCAATAAACACACATGTGCATGTGTCTTTATAGTAGAATGATTTATAACGCTTTGGGTATATACCCACTAATAGGATTGCTGGGTCAAATGGTATTTCTAATTCTAGATCCTTGAGGAATCGCCACACTGTCTTCCACAATGGTTGAACTAATTTACACTCCCACCAACAGAGTAAAAGTGTTCCTATTTCTCCACATCATCTCCAACATCTGTTGTTCCTGATTTTTTTTTTTTTTTTCCTGAGATGGAGTCTCACTCTGTCACCCAGGCTGGAGTGCAATGGCACAATCTCGGCTCACTGTAAGCTCCGCCTCCCAGGTTCACGCCATTCTCCTGCCTCAGCCTCCCAAGTAGCTGGGATTACAGGCGCTCGCCACTGCACCTGGATAACTTTTTGTATTTTTAGTAGAGACGGGGTTTCACCGTGGTCTCGATCTCCTGACCTCGTGATCTGCCCGCATTGGCCTCCCAAAGTGCTGGGATTACAGGCATGAGCCACCATGCCTGGCCTGTTTCCTAATTTTTTGATGATTACCATTCTAACTGGTGTGAGATGATATCTCATTGTGGTTTTGATTTGCATTTCTCTAACGACCAGTGATGATGACCCTTTTTTCATGTTTTTTGGCCACATAAATGTCTTATTTTGAAAAGTGTCTATTCATATCCTTCACCCACATTTTGATGTTTTTTTTTTTTTTTTCTTATAAATTTGTTTTAAGTTCTTTGTAGATTCTGGATATTAGCCCTTTGTCACATGGATAGATTGCAAAATTTTTCTCCCATTCTGTAGGTTGCCTATTTACTTTGATGATAGTTTCTTTTGCTGTGCAGAAGCTCTTTAGCTTAATTACATCCCATTTGTCAATTTTGGCTTTTATTGCCATTGCTTTTGGTGCTTTAGTCATGAAGTCTTTGCCCATGCCTATGTCCTGAATGGTATTACCTAGGTTTTCTTCTAGGGTTTTTATGGTTTTAGGTCTTACATTAAAATCTTTAATTCATCTTGAATTAATTTTTGTATAACATGTAAGGAAGGGGTCCAGTTTCAGTTTTCTGCATATGGCTAGCCAGTTTTCTCAGCACCATTGATTAAGTAGGGAATCCTTTCCCCATTGCTTATTTTTGTCAGGTTTGTCAAAGATCAGTTGGTTGTAGATGTGTGTTGTTATTTCTGAGGCCTCTGTTCTGTTCCATTGGTCTATATATCTGTTTTGGTACCAGTACCATGCTGGTTTGGTTACTGTAGCCTTGTAGTATAGTTTGAAGTCAGGTAGCATAATGCCTTCAGCTTTGTTGTTTTTGCTTAGGATTCTCTTGGCTATATGGGCTCTTTCTTGGTTCTATATGAAATTTAAAGTAGTTTTTCTAAATCTGTGAAGAAAGTCACTTGTAGCTTAATGGGAGTAGCATTGAATCTAAAAATTACTTTGGGCAATATGGCCATCTTCATGATATTGATTCTTCCTATCCATGAACGTGGAATGTTTTTCCATTTGTTTGTGTTTCTCTTATTTCCTTGAGCAGTGGTTTGTAGTTCTCCTAGAAGAGGTCCTTTGCATCCCTTGTAAGTTGTATTTCTAGGTATTTTATTCTCTTTGTTGCAATTGTGAATGAAAGTTCATTCATGATTTGGCTATTATTGGTGTATAGCAATGCTTGTGATTTTTGCACATTGATTTTGTATCCTGAGACTTTGCTGAAGTTGCTTATCAGCTTAAGGAGATTTGGGGCTGAGATAAGGGGGTTTTCTAAATATATACAACCATGTCATCTGCAAACAGAGATAATTTGACTTCCTCTCTTTCTATTTGAATATTCTTTATTGCTTTCTCTTGCCTGATTGCCCTGACCAGAACTTTCAATACTATGTTGAATAGGAGTGGAGAGAGAGGACATCCTTGTCTTGTGCCAGTTTTCAAAGGGAATGCTTCCAGCTTTTGCCTATTCAGTAAAATATTGGCTGTGGGTTTGTCATAAATAGCTCTTATTATTTTGAGATATGTTCCATCAATACCTAATTTATTGAGAGTTTTTAGCATGAAGGGGTGTTGAATTTTATTGAAGGCCTTTTCTGCATCTATTGAGATCATCATGTGGTTTTTGTCATTGCTTTGGTTTATGTTATGGATTCTGTTGATTGATTTGTGTATGTTGAACCAGTCTTGCATCCCAGGGATGAAGCTGACTTTGATCGTGGTGGATAGGCTGTTTAATGTGCTGCTAGATTCAGTTTGCCAGTATTTTCTTGAGGATTTTCACATCAATGTTCATCAGGGATATTGACCTGAAATTTTCTTTCTTTGTTTTTTTTTTTTTTTTTTTTTTTGTGTGTGTGTGTGTGTGTGTGTGTGCGCGTGTGTGTGTGTGTGTGTGTCTGCCAGGTTTTGGTGTCAGGATGATGCTGGCCTCATAAAATGAGTTAGGTAGGGAGAAGTCCCTCTTGCTCTATTGTTTGGAATAGTTTCAGACGGAATGGTACCAGTTCTTCTTTGTACCTCTGGTAGAATTTGGCTGTGAATCCGTCTGGTCCCGGGCAATTTTTGGTTGGTAGGCTATTAACTACCGCCTCAATTTTAGAACTTGTTTTTGGTCTATTCAGGGATTCAACTTCTTCCTGGTTTAGTCTTGGGAGGCTGTATGTGTCCAGGAATTTATCCATTTCTTCTAGATTTTCTAGCTTATTTGTTTAGAGGTGTTTATATTATTCTTGATAGTAGTTTGGATTTCTGTGGGATCAGTGGTGATCTCCCCTTTTTCATTTTTTTATTGTGTCTATTTGATTCTTCTCTCTTTTCTCCTTTATTGATCTGGCGAGTGGTCTATATATCTTGTTAATCTTTTCAAAAAGCAACTCCTGGATTCATTCATTTTTTGAAGGTTTCTATCTCCTTCAGTTCTGCTCTGATATTAGTTATTTCTCCTGTTAGCTTTTGAATTTGTTTGCTCTTACTTCTCAGTTCCTTTAATTGTGATGTTAGGGTGTCGATTTTAGATTTTTCCCACTTTCTCCTGTAGGCATTTATTGCTATAAGTTTCTCTTTAAACACTCTTTAGCTGTGTCCCAGAGATTCGGATATGTTGTGTCTTTGTCCTCATTGGTTTCAAAGAAATTATTTATTTCTGCCTTAATTTCATTATTTACCCAGTATTTATTCAGGAGCAGGTTGTTCAGTTTCCATGTAGTTGTGTGGTTTTGAGTGAGTTTCTCAATCCTGAGTTCTAATTTGATTGCGCTTTGGTCTGAGAGACTGTTTATTATGATTTCCATTCTTTTGCATTTGCTGAGGAGTGTTTTACGTCCAATTATGTGGTTGATTTTAGAATAAGTGTCCTGTGGTGCTGAGAAGAATGTATATTCTGTGATTTGTGGGTGTAGAGTTCTTTAGATGTCTATTAGGTCCACTTGATCCAGAGCTGAGTTCAAGCCCTGAATATCCTTGTTAATTTTCTGTCTTGTTGATCTAATACTGACAGTGGGGTATTAAAGTCTCCCACTATTATTGTGTGGGAGTCTAGGTGTCTTTGTAGATCTCTGAGAACTTCCTTTCTGAATATGGGTGTTCCTGTATTGAGTGCATACATATTTAAGATAGTTCTTCTTGTTGCATCGATCCCTTTACTATTATGTAATGCCCTTCTTTGTATTTTTTTATCTTTGTTGGTTTAAAGTCTGTTTTATCAGAGACTAGGATTACAACCCCTGCTTCTTTTTTGCTTTCCGTTTGCTTGGTAAATCTTCTTTCATCCCTTTGTTTTGAGTCTATATGTGTCTTTGCACATGAAATGGGTCTCCTGAATATAGCATACCAATGGGTCTTGACTCTTTATCCAATTTGCCACTCCGTGCCTTTTAATTGGCAATTTAGCCTGTTTACATTTAAGGTTAATACTGTTATGTGTGAATTTGATCCTGTCATTATGATGTTAGCTGGTTATTTTGCCCATTACTTGATGCAGTTTCTTCATAGTGTTGATAGTCTTTACATTGTGGTTTGTTTTTGCAGTGGCTGGTACCACTTTTTCCTTTGCCTATTTAATGCTTCCTTCAGGAGTTCTTGTAAGGCAGGCTGGTATAGATATAACTTATTACAGCCTACTTGTATCAACGTCTAACCATTTCTAGTGAACACTGGAAACTTCATATCAATTTAGGTTTCTTTACCCACCTCAGTTTCCTATATCATCAGCTTGAGCATCACATGGTATTATAATTTTTGTTTCAGTCATCAAATGTTATTTATACAATGCAGGAGAGCAAAAGTAGTATATTTTATGTGGCCATACTTCCTTACTGCTTTTCCATTATTGCATCTTCCTAATGTTCCAAAATTTCTTCTTTTATCATTTCCTTTTGGTTTGAAGAATTTCCTTTAGCCAGTCTATAAAGCTAGATTTGCGAGTAACAATTTGTTTTAGATTTCCTTTGTCTGAGAGTGTTGTTTTACCACCTCATTTTTAAAGAATAGTTTAATCCGATATAAAATTCACAATTTACAGTTACTTCACAGCACTATAGAATCTTTTCCTTCAGCACTAGATTCTGCTTAGAAAAATGTTGTACCATTTCCTTCTGGTTTTGTTGTTGTTGTTGTTGTTGTTTCAGATTTTTTAAAAATCTGTTATTGGAATTGGTGTTCCTCTATAAGTGCTGTATCTTGTCTTGGGGCTTTCAATATTTATCTTTATTTTTCTAAAGATTACTTACCAGATTTCTTGGTATGGATTTCTTTAGGTTTTTCCCAGTTGGGATTCCCTTAGCTCTTTGGATGTGTAGGCTTGTGTCTTTCACCAAATTTGGGAAGTTTTCAGCAATTATTTGTACAAATAGTCTTTCAGGCCTCCTCTCTTTTTCTCCATTTCTGTGACTCTGATGAGTGTTGACCTTTTATTATCCTATAGGACCCTGGACTTTTGTTCAGTCTATATTTTCTGTTTTTCAGATTACATAAATTCTAGTGTTCTGTCTTCAGGTTTACTGATGCTATCCTCTCTTCACTTCCACTCTACGGTTGAGTCCATTCAGTGAGTTTTAAAATTTCCATTATTGTGTTTCTCAGTTCTGTAATTTCAGTTCAGTTCTCTTTTATAACTTCTATTTCTTTGTTAAGTTTGTATATTTGTTTCATTTGTATTAAGATAATTTATAATTAATCAAAGTGTGTTTATGATGGTGCTTTAAAATTCTTTTCAGAGAATTCTAACATCTTGAGAAAAATCAGATGTTGCATCAACTGATTGTCTTTTGTTTTTCAAATTGTCCTTTTTTGGTTCTTGGTATGACAGGTGATTTTCCACTGTACACTTGGCCTTTTGCCTATTATGTTAGGGGACTCTGGATCCTATTTAAATCTTGCATTTTAGCAGGTATTGATCTAAGTTTATAATGTTCTTCCCCTATTTTTGCAGACTATGGTTTCAGTGGCAGTTTATAAAGAGGTCTTATAGTGTTATTTTCATCTGCTCAATTTATCTAGTGCCGAGTCTCTCATTGTTCTTCACTGGACCTCTTTAATATTCTTGGGGTGGGTGGAGAAATATTTCACAGGCCAGGATACTGAGTATTTCTTAATGGTGGAGAAATGTTATAGGCTCCTCTCCTGAACCTGGCTGTTCAGTGTTTCTGGGGAGGGAAAAATCATCTCTTAGTTCATGGGGACAAAAACATTCTCATGACCAGGCAACTTGGTTTGGTGGCATCCCTTTGTTGGTTCTACACACCTGAACTGGTATCTGTGGGTGAAGAAAGAGTGCCTTGGGTCCATAAGTACAAAGAGGCTTTCCTGTACCAAGCTGCTTTCAGTAGCTGGGTCTCTTTGCCGGGGCAGCTGCAACTCCTTGGTATCTCTTGGTGAGATTCCAAGAGACAGGTGAGTCTCAGGCCCAGTGGAGGAGAGTGCTTCCCCAGCTGCTGACACTCAGTGGGAGCTTAGAATATATTGCTCTTGTTTATGTTGTTGGGCTCTCTTGATGATATCAGAAGGATGCTCATTCAATCTGGAGGGAGAATGAACTTACCTGAATTGTCTTCTTTTGCGAAGTCAGGGGTTGAAAATGTTAGTGGGTGGGCTTTCTCTGTTGAGTAGTTTTCCAAACCAGCTCCCTTCTTCTTAGCACCTTTCATGGTTCGTGTGATTTCCAGGGTTTATAGTAATGTTTAATGGGAAGAAGCAAGGAAATGAATTCTTGTCATCTTGTCCAAACTGGAAGTATCTTTATTCTTTTTTAACCTGTACATATACTGTTTAAGTACCCTCCTATTGTTTAGGTAATTTAATAATAAATTTTAATTTTAATTATCTTAGTAGGCTTAATATTTTCAGTCAGTTTGGTGCTACCTTATAACTTAATCTTGCTGGGTGTGGTAGTTCATGCCTATGATCCCAGCACTTTGGGAGGTGGAGGCAAAAAGCAGGAGATTGAAACCAGCCTGGGCATCATAGTGAGACCCCATCTCCACAACAAATATTTGTAGAAAACTAAAAATAAAAATAGTACTTTTGGATAACCATCTATAGGAAATACAAAAAGTGTCTATACATAAGTACATTTTTTTCTTACTGTAAAATGAGGTCCAATAAGCACTGTCAGCAAGCTGTGGTCATTCATCAAAACCACTACTTTATGCACAGTTTATGTGCAGTGTGTATCCTACTTATTGCATTACTTTTATTGTATTCTGAATCTTATAATTTGGTTAAAAACATAGACTGATGCTATTTGAGAACCATACTATAAACTGTAATATAATTAGTAGGGTCTTTTTGTTGAGCACTTAATATTTATTTGTTGTTTAAAATAGATCATTCAAGTTTCTCATCATAACAGACCTGCACTGCAATCATAGTATTATTATCCACATTATACGAATGAGAAAACTGTTAATTTTTCCCATAACTTGTCTCTGATCACATAGTTATAAAGTGACATGACTGAAATATGAGAACATATCTTCTTCCTAAATTTATGTTCTTTGCATATTACTTCCCTTGCGCAAAGTGACAATATCAAGTCAATGATATTTAGAAAGAAAAATGTGTTAATAGGCTGACCTGATTATCTCATCCTTTTTTTTTTTTTACAAATTCCATAATAGAATTTATAGTTTCATTTTATATTTAATTTTTAAAATTTTTGTTTCAAATTTGCACATAATTGTACATATTTATGAGGTACACTGTGATGTTTGGATACATATATACATTGTGTACTAATCAAATTAGAGTCCTTATCATATCCTTGCCTCATAAGTTTATTATTTCTTTATGGTAAGAACATTCAAAATCTGCTTTTTTGAGCTATTTTTAAGTATAAAATACAATATTGCTAATCATAGTCACAGTCACCCTACTGTGCAACAGAACTAGAAATCAGAATTTAGTCTTCCTATGTAACTGTAACTTCATATTTTTTCACCAACCTTTACCTGCCCCCTCCAATCCTTTCCCCTTCCCAGCTCCTGGTAATTATCATTTTACTAGAATTTATATATTCTTATTGAAAAGTATAAATGGCGAATAAAATGCTCCAGAACATTTTTTTAAATGGAAAATATAAATTCCTGCAGAAACCAAGATTCAAAACATGTTTTTCTCTTGTCCTTGCTTTATTTTAATTTTAAGATTCTACTAGAATCAGAAATACTTACTGAAAATTGAAAACAGATATCTGATTGAGGAAAGTATATATCCCATTACATTTAAAGGATCTTTTCCCATCAAGCTTAATAGATGTAAGTGGACAGTAGAAATGGATTTTCTTCATTCCAATTGGGTTCTGTTACTCAGCTTGCTGTAAGTATTTTAGGGAAAATAAGATTAATTGAATACTTGGAACTATTTATGATAGTAACTGTTTTGTCAGTATATCATAGAATTGATTTGTGGTTTATTATCGTAAAATGTTTTTTCTTAGTGTAAAAAATTTTTAAGTGCCTTATGTGAAGCAGTTTCATTCTGAGATGAGGCATTGAAGGCAATTTACTTTTTTATATTCTTTCAAGTCACAAATGATGCTGTCCCTGAGTAAAAAGAGAGTGAATCCTATTTTGTCATCTCACAAACTGCCTTTCATTTAGTGTCTGAGCTTTGACTTCTTAAAGAGTTTCCACACACATTTTACTGAAACGTACAAACATTTAAACAAAACTGGGTGCACATTTCACTTGGAGAACAAAGCTTATAAACCAACAGACATACTTTAGCTTTTATATCTATAAATGTCATCATTTCAGCCCAAGAAATAACTTCTTGTGAAAAACGTTAATAAAAGTACACCTGATATATTTTTATCATTTTCTTTCTTTAAAAATTGGAATAACTCCTCCCAGCATAGTATACCCAATGAAATAAACCTTGGCCAGATGTTTCTATCTCTTTGGGTTATAAGTATCCAGCCAAATCTCATTTAGAACTCAACTTGTGAAAATGCTTGCATGATAATTCTTCCCTACAAAATTATTTCTAACCTTTTTAAGGTTTATGATTTTTATTTTTCTTTCCTTCATAAATTAACATTAATCCTTGGGCTCTAGAGCTAATGCCTTTGCATCCCGGCCTTTTGGCTATTTCTGTTCCTAGGATTTACTGCCGCACTCTGCCATAGGATTAATTTGCACAAGTACTTACCGCTTGGGTATAAACACCATTCAAGGAGAGGGCACAATCATTTACTGAATTCTGAGTTGTAATCTGAAGTCAAATATCATCATTGATTTGAGTATAAAATTAAAAGCCAAGACACTGACTTGCCTCTTGAGGCTGGCACCTACAACCTCTTGTAAAGCAATTTACAAAAAAGAAAAGGAGAAAGAGAGGAAAAAAAAAGACTGACTGATTTTCACTCTTTTTGTTGATGCTCACTGAGCGTTTCCACGAACAATCCTTGAACTTAAAACTACTCTGTTTTTTGTCATAATTATATACTCCTGGGCTCTTTCCTGCAGCCAAACAACATGTAAGGAGGTTTGGTGGTACAGGGAGCAACTTTATTAAATAAAAGACATGTAAAGATATTTCAGTTTTCCCTGCTGCATACCATTCACAGATATGGAAATAATGTTATGTTGTGAATCTAGTTTCATGTTTTGTTTTTCTTATATATTGCAATTCAAGATTTTATTCTTCATTGTCATAAATAGCATTCCTATATGTGGCCTATTGCTGTGCATGAATACCAGGTTTTTCTCTGGCTCTTCCTGAAAACAGCTGGGCCTGGTTGACATTTTTGGTGTATAGTAAATCTATCATTCTCTACATATACATTTTCACTTCAATCTAACAGACATTTATTAGGAATCTGATGTGTGCCAGGTCACTGGTGTCAGAGTTCTCTCTGATCCCATCCAGTCTCAACTAAACACATTATAAAAGTCAGAGTGAGAGCTGATAAAAATAAACCCAACTCTATTCCTATTCTCTACACTTTTCCTATTCTCCTCCTCCTGTAGCCCACAAATCACTGAACAGTATATCCATCTAGTACTTCACTTAATTACAACACTGATTATACTTTATTTAATTACAGATGAATGACGTCTCCCCAACCTGTTTTTGTTTTTATTTTGCACACATTTGTTTTAGAAGCAAAAATGCAAAATATAAATATAGTTACAATATAAAATAAATAAAATAATTTTTTGGACCTTTCCTTATTATTATTAGCCATGGCAGCTAAAAACTGAACATTATCTGGCAATAATTATTGTTTGACAACAACTAATACAGGACAACAGATACAAATCTGGTTTTTGTTTTCCACTGGATGATGTGACTATACACATCTGCTCTCCTTGTGAGCTTTATTTTCAATTGTTTTATTTATTGTAGTTAAAAAGATATATAGTAAAGATGCCCACTATAATACTGTAAACTTAATATATTAGGCACATTCCAGCAATTCTCTGCAAAGTTTATCTCATTAAACAAATGCCACTGACATGTTTATGTGTGTTCTAATTAAAAGCCATTATTAATGGGTTATAACTTGCTTTAAAAATATCTCTGGCAACACTAGGACACAGGAAGGGGAACATCACACACTGGGGCCTATAGTGGGGTGGGGGGAGGGGGGAGGGATAGCATTAGGAGACATGTCTAATGTAAATGACGAGTTAATGGGTGCAGCACACCAACATGGCACATGTATACCTATATAACAAACCTGTACGTTGTGCACATGTACCCTAGAACTTAAAGTATAATAATTAAAAAAAAAAAAGGACCCTAGGAGCTAGCCCAATGTGTCTAATACAGGAACATAAAACCTCTGAGCTACCTAAAAATATCATTTCCACCAGCCTGCCAGAATGTCTAGAACTTCTGTAATTGTCATTGCCACGCATTAAGACAGTTTTTGGTCAGGCATGGTGGCTCACGCTGTAATCCCAGAATTTTGGGAGGCCGAGGTGGGCAAATCATTGAGGACAGGAGTTCGAGACCAGCCTGGCAACATGGTGAAATCCCGTCTCTACTAAAAGTACAAAAATTAGTTAGGCATGGTGACGGGGGCCTGTAGTCCCAGCTACTCTGGAGGCTGAGGCACGAGAGTCTCTTGAACCCAGAAGGCAGCGATTGCAGTGAGCCAAAATCATGCCACTGCACTGCAGCCTGTGTGACAGAGGGAGACTCTGTCTCAAAAAAAAAAAAAAAAAAAAAAAAGACAGTTTTTAACAGATGCCCATTAAAATGCTGACACAATACATTTACCCAATAATATCCATTTTCTCTCCAATATGTATTAGCCAAGAGCAAGACATGGTCCAGAGCACATTGTTTGAACCAAAAGAAAGCACAGTCTTGAGTAAACAGTAGGATGTGAAAGAAATTCTGAGAGCCAGGAGGCCCCAAAGACAATGGCTGTGGGAAGGAAGACCCAACCTAGGAGAGGGGGGTTGTACTGAAGACTTTGCCTTCTTTGAAATTGTCCATAACACCTGGTTATGCCTATTAGTAAACTGTTTCTAAATGTTTCCCTACAATTAGCAGCTCTTTAAGGAATTCAGATTTATACTTCCTGGCTTAAACATACAGAGGGGCAGTTTTTATTCTAAAAGATGTGTGTGGGTCATTTCTTCTGATATACTTTTAGAAATGAGACCCACACAGATGTCAGAAAAGATGTACTCCCACTTCCAGCTAAGACGGAGTAATAGGGACCAAATTTATCCTCCTATCAGACACACACACATACACACACACACACACACACACACACACACGAAACACTGATTTTCAAGACATTTAACTTTAGGAAATGAAGGACAGTGATGACTGAAATTGATTTTTAACAGAGTTTATTTTTAGAGCAGTTTTAGGTTCCTAGCGAAATTGAAAGTACAGAGTTCCATATACCCGCTACCTTCCCCCACCTCGCGCCTGACAGACACACACTGTCAACATCCCAAACCAGAGTGGTACATTTATTACAAGCAATGAACCTACACTGACCCATCATTATAAATCAGAGTCCATAGCTCACATTGGAGTTCACTCTTGGTGTTTTATATTCTAAGAGTTTTAACAAATGTATTAATGACATGTATCCACTATAACAGTATCACAGATAATAGTTTCAGTGCCCTAAAAATCATCCCTTTCCCCACTCCCTGGCAACCACTGATCTTTTTACTTGTCTTTATGATTTTGCCTTTTCCAGAATTTTATCTAGTTGGAATCATACAGTCTGTAGCCTTTTCAGATTGACTTCTTTCACTTCATAGTATGTATTTCAGGTTCCTCCATGTCTTTTCATGGCTTGATAACTCATTTCCTCTTAGTGTTGAATAACAGTCCATTGTATAAATATACCACGGTTTATTTATTTATTCACCTACAGAAGGATATACTTCCAAGTTTTGGCAATTATGAATAAAGCTGCTATAAACAACAACAACAAAAAATCTCTAGCGTGTATTTCAGAAGTTTGGTTTTATTTTAATCCAATGGCATGTTTTCCATATTATTTTCCATGTAATTAAAGAGATGCTACTCCCATTTCCTCTCCAGTGCACTGATGTTTTAACTACTGAAATTTTAACTGATATTATTCATGTGTTAGATTGTAACTATTAATTTTATATGGCTGGCAAGGCATTTTCCTAATTAAAGTACCTGGTGTTTAATCTTCACTGAGGTCACACAACTATTTATGGAGATATTAGGAAGTATGAGTTGTTTTCATTTTTTTTTCCTAGGGGCTTAAGTTAGTGCAATGCTCTTAGCACCCTATAAATGATTGTTGGATTAGTGAGTGGTGGTTATAGGGATTAAGACTATCAAACCTTTCCGATCTTTTGGTTCTTCATTCTGCTTTCCATTAGATTACCAGAAATGCTGTGTTTCTTCTCTGCTTGAAAATGCAGCTGTATTAATCCATCTGGTTGCCTTCATACAGATATATCCATAACCTACTCATTCTTTAAATCCATTTTTAATTAATGATTGTGGACATTTAATTTTCAATAAAGCCTCAGCAAAGCTCAAAGCACTTCTTCTTTGCATTTAGAAACTCAAATGGTGGTAAGACTATTACATTCATTCAATTAGATATTAGTGGATTCATTAGAGGTTATTTAAATAAAACAATTGCATTTTGCAATACTAAACAGTGTCAGTGATGGAACTGATGATTTTTTTGTGTGTACAAATTTGTTCTTCTCATGAAATGCTATGGTTCTCAGGGAGGAAGTCACGGGAAGCCATGCCTATGCAGACAGGCCCCATTATCCTTGCAGCAGGAGTTCTCCATCTACGTAACTTTATCTGTTCTGAAGATTGGAAAAGCCAGGATGCAGTGGATTTTCAAAGAGCCCATCTGTGTTGTGTTTCAGCTCTCAGTCGCTGGCCCCTCTGTCCCCAGTGAAAACTAAATCTCCATGATGTGCTAGACAGCACGGGCTGGATTATTTGTATTACAGGTAATTTTCTGGTCACCCACAGGTGGCCAGAGCATGGTCAGCAAGCAGTGGGTTGATTCTGTAAGCATTTTAGTAAGCTGAATATTAGCCGTGACTTAAAGCTGATAGGGTTGTTGGTGGTGGTAGTGGTGTGTTTTTTGTTTTTTTGTTTGCACTTTTATTTTTTATCACAACCCTCTTCCTCTGTTCCATGTGCATGTCTGTAATTTATTGCAAGGGAAATACATGCGATTCTGGTAGAAATCAGATATCCCAGTGAATGTCAGCTTGAATGGAATTAAAGTTTTAAAAATGATTTGATTATCATAACATTTATTTCCTTCCCCCATTTCAGACTCTTAAAAACTTATTAAGAGAAGATATTTTCAGCTTATTCATAGTCTGTTACTATGAAGTCAGGAGGAGTTGGATTTTCAAAATTATGGAATTTCAGATGGAACAAATTTAATTGAAAAAAATATGCATCTGTCTGCAAAGAATGTAAAAGAAAAATGAATGCTCACTATTTTGCTGAAATGTCACAGGAGGTGTCCCATGGAAAGATCTTGCTCTTGCTATATTTGACAACATTTAATTTGTTCGAAGGCAGTTTTTTGAAGTATAAAGTTTAAAAATTCAATAAAATGCATCATCATTTTAGGTATGCAGTTTTATAAATTTTCACAAATACATATTGTCAGGACCATCCAAATAAAAATATAGACCATTTCCTTCATACCAAAAAGTTCCCTCACTGTTCTCTACCTTTTCTTCAGTTTACTCTCTCCACTCACAGACCCTGGCAACCAGTGGTCTGCTTCCTGGCCCTATATTTTTGCTATTATCACAATATCATATAAATGGAATTATATAGCATTCAACATTTTGGGTTTTGCTTTGTGCACTAATCCTGACATATTTGAAATTCATACGTCTTTTTGCAAGAGGATAAGTTTGCCTTATTGCTAAGTAGTATTCCTTTATATGGAGGTAACAATATTTGTTGATCTCTCCAACTTTTGGTTGACATTTGAGTTATTTCCAGCTTTTAGTGATTATGAATAAACTTCCTATAAACATATGGATACAAGTTTTTGTATGGATATATGTTTTCACTTGTTTTAGATAAATCGAATTGCTGAGTTGTATGGTAAGTATATATTTAAATTGATGTGAAACTGCCAAACTGTTTTCCAAAGTGGTTGTACTGTTTTTCATTGCTACCAAGAATTCATGAAGTTTCTGTTGCTCTATAGTTTTAGCAATATTTGAAATTTTTGTCTGTATTTTGCTATACTTATAGGCAAGGTAATATCCAATTGCAGTTTTAATTTGCATTATATTAATCACTAAAGATGTTGAGCATCTTCTAATACCTATGTAGAGTTTTTGGTAAGCATCTGTTCAGACCTTTTGCTTGTTTTTAAAATTGTATACAAAAACAGGCACCTAGACTGATGGAACAGAATAGAGAGCCCAGAAATAAGGTTGCACACCTACTACCATCTGATCTTCAACAAAGCTGACAAAAATCAAGCAATGGGGAAAAGTCTCCCTATTCAGTAAATGGCGTTGGGAGAACTGGCTAGCCATATGCAGAAGACTGACCCTGGACCTCTTCCTTATACCAGATGCAAACGTCAATTCAAGACGAATTAAAGACTTAAATGTAAAACCCAAAACTATAAAAACCTGGAAGACAACCTAAGCAATACTATCCTGGACGTAGGAACGGGCAAAGATTTCATGACAAAGACACCAAAAATGATCACAACAAAAGCAAAATTGACAAGTGGGATCTAAGTAAACTGAAGAGCTTCTGCACAGTGGAAGGAACTATCAACAGAGTAAACAGGCAACCAACAGAATGGGAAAATATTTTTGCAAACTGTGTATCCAACAAAGGTCTAATACCTGGCATCTCTAAGAAATTTAAACAAATTATACAAGAGAAAGACAACCCCATTAAAAAGTGAACAAACAGACTTTTGGACAGATACTTTTCAGCAGCTTTTCTTTTCTTTTCTTTCTTTTTTTTTTTTTTTTTTTGAGACAGAGTTTCACTCTTGTTGCCCAGGCTGGAGTGCAATGGCATGATCTCAGCTCACTGCAACCTCCACCTCCTGGGTTCAAGCGATTCTCCTGCCTTAGCCTTCCTGGTAGCTGGGATTACAGGTGCCCACCACCATACCCAGCTAATATTTTTGTATTTTTAGTAGAGATGGGGTTTCACTGTGTTGGCCAGGTTGGTCTTGAACCCCTGACCTCAGGCAATCCACCCACCTCAGCAGCCTCCCAAAGTGCTGGGATTAGCCAGGCATGAGCCACCATGCCTGGCCTGGACAGATACTTTTCGAAGAAGACATACATGTGGCCAACAAGCATATGAAAAAAAAGTTCACTATCACTGATCATTAGAGAAATGCAAATCAAAACTACAATGAGATAACATCTCACACCAATCAGAATGGCCATTATTGAAAAATCATAAAACAACAGATGCTGACAAAGTTGCAGAGAAAAGAGAACACTTATACATGGTTGTTGTAAGTGTAAATCAACCTAAATGTCCATCAGTGATAGATTGGATAAAGAAAATGTGGTACATATACAACATGGAATACTATGCAGCCATAAAAAGAATGAGATAATGTCTTTTGTGGGAACATGAATGGAGCTGGAGACTATTATCCTTAGCAAACTAATGCAGGAACAGAAAACCAAATACTGAATATTCTCACTTATAAGTGGAAGTTACATGATGAAAACTTACGAAAACTTATGAACTTAAGAAACAACAGACACTGGGGTCTATTGAGGGTGGAGGGTGGGAGATGGGAGAGGAGAGAAGATAAGTATTAGTACTAGGCTTAATACCTGGGTGATGAAATAATTTGTACAACAAACCCACATGACATGAGTTTACCTATGTAACGAACCTTCACATGTACCAATGAACCTAAAACACAAGAAATAAAAATAAAATTTTGGTTGTATATTATTGAAATATTAACTAATTAATTGACTATTAAGAATTCTTTATTCTGGAAGCAAGTTATTTATCATATATTTAGCACATAGGTGTTTTATAAATATTTTCTACTAGTTTATGGTTTTCTTATTTTGTTTATGGTTTCTTTCAAAGGGCAGAACCTTTTAATTTTCGTAAAGTATAATTTGGCAAACTTTTCTTTTATAATTCATGTGTTTTGTCTCCTATCTAAGAGATCTTTCATTTTTTCCTAACCCAAGATCTCAAAGAGCTATGAAAAGTTTATATTCAAAGCCTTGAGGAGAGTTTGCAAGGTACATTGATCATGGATACACAGCAAGCCTGGAGAAAGTGGGCTCTGGAACCTGGCCTATGTCACCTACTAGGCCAAGAGAGACCATGGTGGAACTGACTAGCCTCCAGAGTTTGACTGCCCAAGGAGAAGCAGATAGGTAGACACAGTGTCCAAAAAAGACAGAGCAAGTTCATATGTGATTCAAGTAATGGTCAATATCAAGGAGTCAAAGGACAGAAGGATGGGGATGGGGTGAGCATGGAGTAGTAATGACATTACTCAAAAAATGTGCCCCCTGTGGTCAGGAAACCACATGGCCTGATGAAACACAGCAAATATCCATTCTTCAAAGAGAGAGCTGAGAAATAGTTTCCTAGCATTCACTTTTGGGGAAACAATTCCAAGACCATTGGGATGCAATAGGAGAGCCTCTGATTCACTCTCCTTTACAAGCTCACAGGTCTTAAAGCACCATTTCTCAAAGTGTGATTTCAGGACCATCTGCCTCTCAATTACCTGGGAGGTCAATTGTTATGCAGATTCCTGGGCTGACTTGCACTGGCTTGCTGAATCAGAATTGTTTGGAGGATGGCAAGTAAGTGTCTGGACTTTCTACAAGCTTTTCAGGAGACTGCTAAAAAACTCCAGTAACTGAAGGTATAACAAATATTAAAAACTAAAGGAATGGGACCGAGGAAAGATGTGAAAAGAGGCAGCTGTGTGTTTGTATGTGTTTCTTGGTTTTGAATGAATTGTCACAGGAGCTGAAGCTGTGTCTGATCTAGAAGTAATATAACTTAGTAGTATTTCTGCAAGGCAGAAAATGGGAAGGGGAAACTAATACTTTGAAGTATACATAAGCTAGCAATATATTATGAAATATATATTAGCTAGCTGAATAGATGTAGATATAGATGGGAAAATAAATGAATATAGACAGAATAATTTGCACCAATGGAGGAGTCAGTAACCACTGAAACAATATAAATATAATAGTCAGAACAATATTTTAACTGAAAGACTTTAGGTTTTGTTTTGAAGAAAATGCTTCCTTTCATCATTTGAAGTGGCAGCACCTCTCAAGGTATATTAAAAATTTATTAGGTATTTATGTTATATATAATATTTAATTGCAACAACAAGAAAATAATAAATGTATTTCAGTACCTGACATCTGGCACATTAATTCTTAATCAAAACTCCTAAAGGCTATTTTAAAATGTTTCTCTTTTACTTTGATTATTATACAAGACCTATTTATAACAACTTTGGTTTTAATTTCCTGATTTTACACATATAAAATGAATCACCGTAAAGCAAGTGAGAGTTTATAAACATGAATAACAATATGAGTAGAAATATGCTGTGTGAAATAAAATAGCAAGCTATTTTAAATCTAAGTTATCACCTAAAAATATCAATTATTACAAGTCATTTTTGTTTATATAAAAAGCAAAAATAACCATAGGTGATTTTTCTTTTCAGTGCAAATCCATGAGGACATCAAGGCCCTGATTTCTGGGCTAGTTCCGACTATTTCACAAGTGAAAAAAAAAGGACCTTTGCCCTTGTAGACTGTTTTGTTTCTAAGTCCTACCCCAGTAACTCACCCAAAATGAAAAACAGATTTTGGGGCTGTTTTAGCATTATTTTAAGCCACATTACTGCATACAAATGAATTTTGTTTTGCTTTGGTTTTGCTGTAGCATAAATTAACAAGGTGTCAAGTGAACATCGTGACCCCATTTTTATCTCCAGCAGACTAAATTCAGAACTGAGAACAGGGCCGCCTTCTGCAGCTCAGCGAAACTGTACGTGGAAAATTTCACAAGCTCAGCTGGTTCTTGGGGACAGCAAATCTCCAGTATCCTGATGATCATCTGGTAAGAACATTTCCACACTTTGTGACTCACGCGAGCCTTGATCTCATGGTGCTTTCACTGCCCACTAATCATATTTGAAACCTGTGCTTCCTCTGCCGAGTGTGGAGAATCTACCATAAAGAAAGTGCCCTTTCAGCTGTAGTTTTTCTCCACACAGCACTACCCTGATTTTGGAAAGAGCTCAACTCTTCATCTCCCCTGGGCACATAGAACAGCAGAATGGAAGAGTGGAAACTGCCAAAATGCTAATCATGGAAAAAAAAAAAAATAACAAGATCCAGATGGGACAAAATGGACATATTTCATTTATCCTGGGAAACTACAGTATATCATTTGAGATGCATAATACACCCAGCCTTGGCCCTTTATAAACAAACACTACAGAGGCATATGCCACAAGATTATAAACAGAGTTGGCCATAAATTTCATAGGACCATACATTCAGCGTTGCACACATGGCTGCGGCTTATTCAGCGGGATCCGGAGGCTCAGTCTGTTCCCTTGGCTGCTAATCAATTCTGTAATCTCAGCTCACCCAAAGGGGCAGAATCCCAGAGGACCAATTCACCCTAATGAAACTCCGAGGCATTTCACACCAAAAGAAACTACAGCTCACTTTGACTCGGCCCATGCCTGTGCTAGGAAACCATGTTTATGATGCCAAGGTTTTTGAGGGGCTAGAAAAGCTGTTCTTAACCTTTAGTGGGCAGAAGTGGGTTGCTTAAAAAAGCAGAGATTCCTTGGTTTCCAGTTCTAGCTCTCAACTTCAATCCGTCTCTACTAATTCAGTAGATTTGGGCTCGAGGTTGACATTCACTTTTTGAACAAGTGCTTCAGGTGACTCTGAACTAGTGGTTCTAGAAAATGCACTTGGAGAAACACTGAAATAGATCAATTATTAGGAGACTGCTTTTATGGTTATGGAAGATATTTCTAAGAATCATTCCATTAGCCTTATTCAGGAAGGAAACCGCCCTCCATTTTGAAGGAATAGCACAAATATAAGGTGATAGGCTATGATCGACCGCTTGATCAGAATCCCAACGATGTTTTCCAAATTATTATATGCATTAACTAGCACTATACACAAAGAGGGATTTTTAATAACTAATTTCTGATATTTTATGTTCCCTGCTTCACCCCTACATTGCCTACTCTGTGACTTCCATGTAGTTGAATTCTTTGTATGCTAATTCTCAGAATCACGTTTTCTCTGTCCCTACAGGAAAGAACAGTGGACCATGAGGAATCCCAGCTCAGGGTAAGTTAGCTAAAGATCTCTCTTCATGAAAATTACTTCGTCACTCCCTTCCAGATCAATCATTCTGAAACTCAAGGGCTACGTACATCTGCATGCAATTTGAAGCACAGGGTGGGGAAATACAAGGAATTTGAAGTTCCAACAAGCTTAGAGCTGTGAGTCAGTGACCCTTGGTGGCAATGGACTCAGGAGGGCAGGGGCTAACTGGTGGCAGAAGGTATAGAGGCTACACTACCCACTCCTCCCCAGGAAAACTCAGAATACGTGGGTGAGATGGAAGCAAGGAAATGGTCCTGCATCTTCACATAATTTGTTTTAGTCTTGGCTTTGCCTCTTCATTAACTTATAATTTTACTTTTGTTTTTGTCAAAGATGGATTCATATCCTTTTAATGTGCCTGGCCTGTATTATTTTTGGACTTATAAAGGCATTGCCTACTTAGTTACCTTCTGTTTCCTTGACTCTTGGCTCTTCAATCCTGTGGACTTCCCAAAACAGTGATTATAAGAATGCCAGAATACCATAGGTGCCTATGTCCCATCTGTATGGAACTGTCTAGAAGCCTCAGCAAATAGAGCATAATGATCACATGGAATGATGATACATCCGTGTCAACTTTTCTCTGCCTCAGTTTTTTTTTTTTAAATTTTCTATTATCTGTTATCATGGCTCATTACAGTAAAGTCCTAGATGAATCCTGGCTCATCTTAATAAATCTTAGTATCCTCATCCAGAATAGAGTTCATAATTGAGACAGCAATCTTTTTCACTCATTTTCTAAGTCCTTGAAATCAAACTGCCAAAAGTTCTGTGGTGTAAGAAATAACATATTTTAATTTTTCCATACATTAGCTTAACTTCTACTTTGTGCTCACTTCTTCTTTGGTGGGAAAAGTAAACTATGGTCAACAAATTACTGTATCTACTTCCACTTTCTCGGCATGGCATCTATATTCCAGGGGCTTTCATGGTGCCATGCTTGGGGGTTAGAAGCATCTGATTCTTGGTTATCATCACTGCCAGCTGGTGTCTTTTCAGCTGTATTTCATCTCATCACCTCCCTAGATTACAACCCATGCAGGGACCTGAGGATATATCCCTTGCTTCTGACTGTAGGAGTTCTCCGGTTCCAACTCTCTGACAACTGCTACCATCCATCTATCAGCCATTGGGAATGCTTAGCTGATTTCATTTACTAGACTGGGACCTGGGAAACACCTTGAGCTCTCAGGGCCATCAAGGTTCTTTAACATTTTTTTGCTCTTCTAGGGTACACAGGAAATCTGTCAGATAACAAACAGAACTTGCCAGTTTCTTAGAATGTTCTCTGTGGCTGGTAGACACATTTCGTGTGTGCTTTTATTTCCATACCAATCCAAGAGTTCCAATCCTTGGGGAGAGTGAGCTTGGGGAGAGGGGTAAGGTCCAGGGACTTTTTTATACCTTTTTTTCCGTTTCTCTTTTTCCTCCTACTCTTTCTTTCCTTGTCAGAAAATTTTATCTAGACTCTAGAGATTACAAAACATTATTCTGATTTTGTATTCTTGTATCCTTTCAAATCTATTTTGTTCCTGGGTAATAGGGGCTTTTTTTGTCACTGTTTTTGAAATTTAAAAGCCCGAACTTTTTTGCTGCAACCTTCAGCATGATACCTCTCCTAAGGCAATGCTGGCAGAATGCCTGTGTTCTAGTTGGTTGGGATCAGGGTG
This sequence comes from Macaca nemestrina, assembly GCF_043159975.1. Classification (NCBI taxonomy): domain Eukaryota; kingdom Metazoa; phylum Chordata; class Mammalia; order Primates; family Cercopithecidae; genus Macaca; species Macaca nemestrina. Next base: position 161,079,389 of record NC_092129.1, on the reverse strand, counting down.
AGGCATAGGTGGGGAAAGATGAGAGGTGCAGAAATAGTAGAAAAACCATACTGGCTAATAAGCCTAAATATTTTCTCACTACCCTTATTTGTGATCTCATCTGAACATATTTTTAGGTTTACAGGAAAAGCACAAAGAATGGTAGAGTAGATGGGCTGGGGGTCAATGAGCATGTGACCCAAATTAATGAGTTTGATTTTTTTAAATGTGCTTTGAATTTAGGTTTTCATTCCGTTTCCATAAACAAATTACATTTAATTTCACAGAGGCATAAACTACATGGAATGTTGAACAGACTAGATCATAAGTATAAGAAAAAGTGCTTTGTTTTGGAAATTTTGAAGTTTAAAGGTGTATAAATGACACTTAAATACCAGCCATGACTCTTTGTCATCAGCATTTGTCTTACTTTGTGGTCTCCTAATTGATTTTGATTTGAGGCATCACAGTTTATTTTCTTTAGAAATACTCTCCTCATCTAAGTCCCTAAACTCATGGAAGCCTATGGTTCCATTTCCTCCTCGATGAATCTGCTAGGAGTGAGCATGAGGTTGGCCATGCATTTGGTGTAACAGAAGACTCAACTCCCAGAATGAGAGAGAAAACAAGAGTTGAGATCTGGACTAAGTTTACCCAAAGCTAAGGATAAGAAAATGGAAGCAATTATGTCAAGAAAATAAGTCTCCCATTTCATGTTCCATTTTAGGCACATTAGAATTAGAAAGGGAAATTCCAAGATTTACTATGTAATTTGATTTTTGCTCCTAAAACTTTCAGGTAATGAAAATTATTGACACGTATTGACTAAAGTATTTACCTATCTAGAGAATACATACATAATAGTGTGTGTGTATATATATATAGAGACACTGAATAGCATATATACTAAATAGTATAGTGTACTAAATAGTATACACATGTATATACTTAGTGTTATTTATGCATATATTCTTATACTTATTTAGCATATATACATATATATATACATACACACACTTATTATTACTATCTGCTACATGCCAGTATTTACACTTAGATGAAGCCTACAAATAGATCTTGACAGTACTCTTAAGCAACCCCATTCTTGGAACACATTATTATAGAACATGGGTGTCCAAAATATATACTTTTTTGTTCTTGGAGGTAAAAAGGAAGGAAAAGAGGAAATTAAAATGTGTTGCATACTATAACTACACGAAAGGCATTAACATTCATACTTTCAGTAAATATTGACTTCAGTATGCACCATGTATTTTTGGGAGAGGTTATTCTATTAGTCCATTTTCACACTACTAAAAAGAACTGTCTGAGACTGGATAATTTATACAGGAAAGAGGTTTAATTGACTCACAGTTTCACATGGCTGGGAGGCCTCAGGAAACTTACAATCATGGTGTAAGGTGAAGGGGAAGTGAAGCACCTTCTTCACAAGGTGTCAGGAAGGAGAAGTGTCAAGCAAAGGGGGAAGGGCCCCTTATAAAACCATTAGATCTCATGAGAATTCACTCACTATTATGAGAACAGCATGGGGGGAAATTACCCATGACTCAATTACCCCCATGATTCAATTACCTCAACCTGGTCTCTCCCTTGACACATGGGGATTATGAGGATTATGGGAATAACAATTCAAGATGAGATTTGGATGAAGACACAAAGACTAATATTAAATGTACACTGGTGAACAAATATAGATATAGTCCTTCCTCTCACTGAATTTACAGTCTTGCAGTAGAAAGTTCAATCGAATTGTCTTACAAGTTAAATTAAAATTATACTTGTGGGAAATGTAGGGAAAGAGAAGACATGGGGCTATACATTCTATAACAAGCTTGTCCATGGCCCATGGGTCACATGCAGCCTAGGACGGCTTTGAATGTGGCCTAACGCAAATTCATAAACTTTCTTAAAACATTATGAGATTTGGTTGTAATTTTTTTTTTTAGCTCATCAGCAATTGTTAGTGTTAGTGTACTTAATGCGTGGCCAAAGACACTTCTTCTTCTTCTAATGTGACACAGGGAAGTCAAAAGATTGGACACTCCTGTTCTATAATAAAGAGTGGGGTTGCTTGAGAGTACTGCCAAAATCTATATGTAAACTCCATCTAAGTGTAAATACTGGCATGTAACAGATAGCAAGTAATAATAGTAATAATAATAATAGAATAATTTGGGGGTACTTTCAGCAGCTGTACTGATTCTCTTAAGGCTTAACTGCTGGCTAACCTGTTCTCCCCCCAGGAATATTCTAGATCATCCCAATCTAGAACAGACCATAATCCAATAGTGAATGTCTTGGGTCTCTAGGACACTGATTCAGGGGCTAGCATGCATTCTGGCTGGTTGTTCCCCATGCCATAGTTGCTGAACATCTTTATGTTACCCTGGCCATATAGAAAGTTTATAGAAAAGTTTAAAATACAATTTTCTGAAAGGTCATTATCACTACTAAGCAGAAAAGCTAAAGTTTCTAAAGAGGGAAGCTATAATTAGGCCTTACCTTAGAAAGTAGGAAGAGTACATTGAGGAAATAAATATGCACAGGCCCTCTTGTGTGAAGGATCAGAGCACACAGATCTGCAGAATAATTAGGTCAGTGTGGCTAAGGCACACAGAGGAATATGAAATATGATGCAATATGGCTTGAAAGCAGATGGGAGTCTTATAAGCCCTTAAAAGTCACAAAGCCCTTAAAAGTCACACACATATTTTTGTGTCTTGAGAGAAAGAAAAGACAATAAAAGGATTTGTGTAATGGGTGGTATGATGGTCAATTTTATGTGTTGACTGAGCCATGGGGTGCCTAAATATTTGGTTCAATGTTATTCTAGGTGTGTCTTTAAGGGTGTCTTGGATGAGACTATTATTTGAATTGGCAGACTGAGTAAATCAGATTGCCCTCTCTAATATAGGCAAGCCCTTGTTATAAGTAAGAGGAGACTCCTCTTCTTGATTGCTTTATGCTAAGACATTGGTCTTTTCTTGCCTTCAGACTTCAACTGAAACATGAGATCTTCTGGAGCCTGGAGCCTGCTGGCTTTTGGAATGGAGCTACGTCATCAGCTCTCCTGGATCTCCAGCTTACTGGCTGCAGATATTAGGTCTTCTCAGCCTACATAATCACATACACTTTTCTTAATAATAAACCTCTTTTTATCTCTCTCTCTCTCTCTCTCTCTTTCCCTTTCTTTTTCTCTCTCTCTCATCTTCTATTTGTTCTGTTTGTCTGGAGAACTCAAAGTAACCCAGGTGGCATAATCAAGTTGGATTTGGTAAACAGCTTTGACTAAAGTAGAGAATAAATTAATGGAAATAAGAGGGAAACCAAAGATGGTTAGGACGTTAATGAAGTATGAATACAAATACTTTAGTCTACAGTCATAGTTCTCTACGGGAGTAGCATCCACTCAGACAATATTAGAAATTTATAAGAATGTTTTGTCCTGTTTGTTTTTTTTCAGAGAAGCGGCTACTGCCACTTATTGTTTGGTGAGGTCCAGGCCTTTTAGGCATATTTTGCAATGTGAAAGACATTCAAACTTAAAGGGAGAATTGTCTGTGTCTCACAAGCTTTAGAATGTTTCACTCAAAAGCAGAGACTTAAATAAAAATAAAAAAAATTGCCTAGAACCTAGTTACCTTTACATATAAACACAATATTTTTATGTGATTTATGAACACACTGAATTTTCAAGGAATGTGCATCTACGACGTGAGTGGAGAGATGATTATATCAGGTAGGTGCAGTTTTTGCCATTACTTTTAATAGCAAAAACTGCAATTACTTTTGCACCAACCTAATACTTCAGTTTGGGAAATTACTAATGTTTCTGCCATTTTGGAAAATCATACCACTGAAGGTGATGCCATTCATGGTATCTGAGTCTAATACAATCGACCCGTGTGCCTTTGTAGCTGTCAAATTCACACAGATTATTTATGTAGGTAAAACTCTCTGATGATATTGTTAAGTCTTCCTGTCTAGCCAAGCCTGATATTCTCACATTGCAATACATACTAATTTAATGTAAGTTATTTTCTTTATGTGCATACTTCACATTACAGCTAAATATTTTGATTTTGTTTTGAAATTGTATATGTAAGTTTGCTTACGTCATTTATGCATTTCCTTTTTAATATATTAAAGGATGCATTACAAAACGTCTGCTATAAAAAAAAAAAGGCGCTGGTCTGAAACAGTTGGGATTCACTAGCATTGATTCAACTTTCCATCAGTAGAAACAGAAAAACATGGATAGAGTTCAAGGATATTTAAGAGGTGAAATTAAGAAGAGGTGCTGAGTGTTAGACATGAGGGTGGGATGGGTCGAGAGACAAGGAAGAGTCAGAGGACTCATGGATTATGGCTTGTGCAAATTAGCGCAGAGTCATTTACTGAGTTAAGGAATCCTAGAAGAGGACCCAGGTTAGGAAGACAACATGAATTCAGTTTTGGTGCACATGCCTGTGAAGTCAGATACAACATGTGGGACTAAGATTAGGGAAGAAGTTCAGGCTAGTGATATAAATTTGAGTCATCACATTTGGCAGAAGTTAGTGTGAGAGTAAACATGAAATTCCACATCTAGTCTACGTCTGAGCCTTGGAGACTTCCAGCACTTAATGATACCTTATATTAAATTCTCCCCACAATGTGTTAGAGAGGCATTACTTACTGGTCCTATTTTATGGTTGAAAAAATTAATACTGGTAAAGATTACTCTGGTTAACGTCCCCAAGAAGAAGGTATCAGATTTGGAAATTGTGGATTGATTAAACAAAGTCCAAGATCATTTTTCATGCTTTTTGAGTCTATCACTGAACAAATAAACTCTCTCTCTTAGGAAATGTATACTGTGAGAGGCATGTATGATAAACAGTAAACATTATTGTTGGGAGACTATTCTTCATGGCTCTTTCATGTGCACGCCTTGCTAGCAAGGCACTGACTGCCCTTTTCCTGGTCAATTGTACAAGAGTAATTGCACAGTGAACAGCCTTGGAAGATAGATAGTATCTCCCTCTAGGGGAGAGTAGGAATGTTTATTGCCCACTGCAAAAGAATCAGTTTCCTAAACTCAGAGTTCATCTCCTGTAATACGGCAGTACTGTGAGAGTGCAGGCATCCCTCTGGGCCCATCCACCTTGCCCCCATGCTACTTGAGACAAAGGAAACTGATGCAAACATGGTGATGTCAATTCAGCTTGCTGTGTCATACATAATAAATCTTTTGTCTCTGACCTTGTGTGATGATTAATACTGAGTGTCAACTTGATTGGATTGAGGGATACAAAGTATTAATCGTGGGTGTGTCTGTGAGGGTGTTGCCAAAAGAGATTAACATTTAAGTCAGTGGGCTGGGGAAGGCAGATCCACCCTTAATCTGGTGGGCACAATCTAATCATCTTCCAGTGAATATAAAGCAGGCAGAAAAACGTGAAAAAGAGAGATGGGCCTAGCCTCCCAGCCTACACCTTTCTCCCTGCTGGATTCTTCCTGCCGTCGAACGTCGGACTCCAAGTTCTTCAGTTTTGGGACTCAAACTGGCTCTCCTTGATCTTCAGTTTGTAGACAGCCTATTGTGGGACTTTGTGATGGTATAACTGAATACTTAATAAACTCCCCTTTAAATATATATATATATATCCTATTAGTTCTGTCCCTCTAAAAGAACACTGACTAATACACCTAGTTTTATATTTTCTGCCAGAATCCATGAAATCGTGATAATTTCATTTGTTGCCTTGCATGCCAAATTCTTACATAGTATGCTAGAAAATGGTAAGAGCTAAAGGAAAAAAAAAAAAAAAAAAGAATAGTGTAAGGACATCTCAAGGTGGAATTGGGTGGTCTAATTTTAAGTAGCCTAACTAGATATTTTCTATTAAGAGGTGACAAAGAGTTAAGGACTTGGAGGGTTTGCTGTGCAAACACAGAGGGGAAGAACCTCCCAAGCAGAGAAGTCAATGTAAGTATCCTAAAGCCATAGAAAGTTCATAAAGGGAAGAAGAATGGGAAGTGAGGTCAGAGAAACAGTGGAGAGACCACCTCAAAAAGCCTCATGTAGGGCATTTGAGAACTTTGTTTTAATTCTGGGTGAAATGTAGAGTCACTGTCCAGTAACAGCATTAGATGATCTGACTAATGTGTTAAAAGAATCACATTTGCTACTCTGCTAAGATTACATAATAGGGAAGAAATAGTAGAAGCAGAGAGCCTATTTAGAAGATACTTTTACTGCCTTGGCCAAAGGTTTTATTGTATTGTTTACCTACAGATATTTAGATCAGGGTAAGGCATTTCTGGTCTTTAAGAAATTATTACTATTATTATTATTACTGGAGTATTTGTTCCCTACTTCTCAACACAGATTGTGTTTAAAATCTCCTTTTCTTAAACTATGCAAAATTCAACATCATGAGTGTCCAAAGCAATGACCATTTCTCTGAATTCTCAAGAGACAGTAAGATCAGAGGTGAAATAGACCAACAGCTTTGACGAGGGTGATGACAGATGCTAAAGAAACCAACCAAACAAAAACAGTATTTGTCAGCCAAGTTAGTAAAGTTAGTATTAACTGTAAGAGGTTATATTATGCCTTTATTAAAATACTAATTACTTTGGGATGCTAATAGACAACATTAACTCAGCAGATGCAATAGATGATTGTGAACAAGGGAATTATTTTAATACAATCTACTCTTCCATTTTTTGCTTATTTAGAGACAATAGGATTTGAACTCCATTTGTGTGTATTGGCACCTGCAACATTATCTTTTCTAAATACCACAAAATAGATTTCCTACACTACTCCAACCAGGAAACTTCATTAGGATGTCTCTGAGGAGCTTGAGAAGAAATGATGTTTGTCACTGCGTCAGCACTCTAACAACCTCTAAATAGGTGGTTCACTGACTAATTTGAACCAGAATTTCATTGCTGTCTTACAGCAGAGTTTGGGTAAAATGGTAATTGATATTAAATCTGTGCATGTTCTAAATGCAAGTCTGACTTTACCACAGAGGCAGAGCAGGTGGCCACCCTCCAAACGCAAAACATTACTGGGAACAAAACGCAAAATGACCGGTGTGTGAGTCAAAGAATGGGATTTGGAAAGAGTAGGCAATTTACAGTTTGCCTAGGGTAAGCAAAAATTCCACAGTCAACTGCTGACTACATGGATTAGCAAATTCAAACATTTTCAGGTTAGGGAGAGGGAAGAATTTGCAAATGAACTGACAATGGATTTAACAGGTTTTAGCCTGAGGTCGCTTAAAATTTTGAGCACCACTTGCTTAGGAAATGGGGGCAATCTGGAAGCAAGCACTAGTACAGGATCAGCTTTGCTAAAACTTACAGACCCTTGGGTTCACTGACTGTCCAAATGATTCTTGACTATTTCAGCATATTTCTAATTGGGTCACAAAAATCAGCACACTTTCTCAAAGAAAACATTGTATACACACAGCAGGTTCACACAATTCAAATATTCTGTTTTCTGTCTTCAGTTATTTAAAATATTGAAATATGCCATATTCATGACACAATGAAAATATTCAAGCTGCAAGGTGAAACGCATTCAAATATGTCTTAAAATGTCTATTCACTGAAAGTGTATATTTCACCCAGAAATATATCCATTCAAATATTAATAAAACAAACTGGATATTCAGCATTGTGTTTGAGAGGCTTTTTTTGGCAGCCATAAACTATACACTGATCACTTTTGCACTAATATTATGAGTGAACATTCTACTCAAGTGATTCGATGAGGAAAGGCTCCAGTGCAGTTTTGTCTTGACTAAGTTTGGGTCACTCTCCAGAAGAACATGATATGTACTTTTCACCTCTAAAGCCAGGGAACCATGTGCTGGCCCACACATGGCCAGAGCTGCAAGATCTGGTAAAAATAGTCCTCAATACACAATCTCATACAGATTTCCATTTTGATGTATATACCCCATTTTACAATGAAAAGAGTTACAATTGAAAGCTTCCCCACTGTTTCTCTGGCCTCACCTCCTTTTAACTTCAAGCAGAGTAATTATTTTTGGCCAAGGAAGAACAGGTTGCCTTAGGTTTGAGTGGGAAATGGGAGGGACTACAAAATTTACAGAGATCAGCCTTGCAAGGTGAGGGGATACCATCAGGGACTCCTCTCCAGAAGGAAAGTCCTCTGAATCTTTCTCGCATCTACCACGTCACAGGAAGAAGTGGGAGGTGGAGGGAAGGGTTTTGGATAGGATGTAGGCTGCTTCCAATTATAGCAGAGGTTGCTGAGAGTCAAAAAAGCTGATATCTGAGAGTCTTATTTTCTCAGAAAAGTTGGAGGCAAAGAATTTGCCAGCAGTGAAGTAGGCAATGGGAAAGTCTTAGGTTTAAAACAAGAATTGGGAATCTAGCTTATAAAAACAGAGCATGAGATAGCAACCGTAAAAGGGAAATACAGTAAGATTTCGGGGAAGAATTAATGAACTAGATAGGTTTCTTTTGTGTTTTGCAAACAAATTAGATACGCCATTGCAAAAGAAGAGACCTTCAAAAGCATTTTGAGCACAATTTCCGTATTTGAAAGAAATACATTATGTTTTAAGGTAATTATCTTGAGGGACAACCCTCGTTTATATGTATGAGTATTGACACTTTTAACTTAGAGAATTACTACATCATATAAAAATGCATATCGGTGGCTACACAAATCTACATGTGATAAAATGGCATAGAACAGTAGAACGATGATGCGCGTTATCCCAACATCAAATTCCTGGTTTTTGAATTCTACTATATTTCTGTAGGATGTAATGGTTGGATGAAATTGGATGAAGGGATGCATGTATTACCTTGCAACTTCTTGTGAAGTCATATTTATCACAAAATAAAGAGCAAAACAAAACAAAAACACAAGCTTCTTCACAAAGATGAACATATGTTTTGGTGTATTCTGCAAGAGAACATGAGCGATGAGGGGAAACTGTAAATTAACATCTCCATTTCCAAGCTTTCCATCAACTATTATAAAAACAAATACTGAAATTATATTAAAAATGAGAACACTAAGTTACAGGCTAAAAATATGGTACCAGACTTTTGGTGGATGTCCCTACAGAGTTGTTGCCAAACGAAGCACATTGCCTTACTTTTATTAAAAGAGATTTACTTTATATATCACAAGTCATGTAACAAGGGCCTGTATCCACCTTTAATTGATTAGAAAGGAATTGAGAATGTTATTTCAAGTACATAGGGTACAAACGAACATATACATTATTGCCTAAATACCAAAACCAACTATCCATTACTAACTACAGTTTGTTTTGGAACAGGAGAAAAGCCCAGCAAGGTATAACTGAACAGCAAAGAAATCTCAAGTCATCTTGCTATAGCCAGTTCCTTCCAACTCTAAATAAGTGAAGAAAGCTGAAAACAATGATGTCACCAAGACTTTGCTTTAGCATCATCAGCTTTACATAACTTTACACATCAAACCTGGAATAACACTACTGAGGAAGTTATATATGAATACTTTAACATTTAAGTCTCCTAGAATATGGCAGAAAATATTTCTTTTGTTTATGTTGGATGGTTAACTAAATTGAGCTATCATTGTTAGTATTGCTTTAGACATGATCAGTAAAAATACTGTTCTATGTTTATACATTATACATATTTTAAAGTATGTGATGTTTTTTCTAAGTACTAAAATGTTCTCTAGAGTACTAGATGCAAAATGGTTAAGTTGTCTCAAAGAACCCGTGGTTGGAGGGAATGTTTTAATCATCAAAAAATATAATTCATTTAAATTCATTTTTCTAATTAGTTTTAAAACCTTCAAAAATTGAAAATTATAATGGTTTCTTAAGTACTTTCTCACCCGTCAGTTTCATGCACATTTCCTGAGTCAGACATTTAGTGCCTCCAGATGTGCTGAGCTGGCAAGGTTGTCAGTTGTCATTTTATTCTTGGTTTTCTGATTTTGAGAGAGAGGAAGATACTATGAGGAACAGCTGGAATGTCAACAGATGTAATTGCTGATAAATTACCCAACAGTGTGCATATTTCTATGAAGTGGCATGAAAACTGGAAGGATTCCAAAGTGTGATGTTAAAAAGAAAAACCAAACAAAGACTAAACTTATGTTGATCGTAGAATGAAACAGTAAAGGAGTTTTATGGCTTTTAACAGTATTTATCCATAATAAATCCACTGTCTAGAACTTCTTTCCTGAACTTTAGACTCACAAATGCAATACCTCCTCACCCTAGCCACTTGGATTTCTATCCAACTAAACCTTTCTGAAAGAGATCTCCTGATATTCACCCTCAAAATTGCTCTACCTGTCTCAGTTGATGGCAAATCAGTCATTCAGGGTAAAATCTTGGATCATTCTTGCTTCTTTTCTTTCTCTCACATTCAACATCCAGTTCTACTAGGCCATTTTGCTGGTCCTACCTTCAGGTATCTTTAAAATCCTACCATTTCTCAGCATCGCCATCATTCCCACTTTAGTCCCAGCCACCATTTTTTCTTGCTGGATCGCTGCAATAGCCTCTGTCTGCCTGCCCCACTCTGCACATTCTATAATTTTTTCTCAATACCTCAGCCAGATTGATACTTCCACTTCTTCTCAAAGGTTGTAATAGTCACTGTTTTCACTCCTAAGCCAACATTCTCCCTATGTCCTACAGCATCCTACAAAGTTTGACCTCTGTGTTACCTTGCTTTCCCTCAGTGAGTTCTCTCCACCCCAATCATACTGGATTCCTTCTTACATCCCAAGTCTTTGCAGTGGCTGTTCTCATTGCCCGCAAAGCTCTTCCCTGTGATACCCACATGAAAACTCCTTCATCTACTTCAAGTATATCCTCAATTTTTGTTCAGGTGAGTCTTTCCAGATCACCCTATTAAAAGCCTAAGAAAATACCAAGTATTCGTGAGGAATTAGAGCAGTTTTGAAAAATGTAAAATGATTTAACCACATTAAAACACAGTTCTATGTGTGCCAAACATAGTTCTAGGTTGGCAGCTTCTCATAAAGTTACCCAAACACTAACCGTATTTCCCAGAAATTTCACTCATTAGTTATACACACTATGTAAATAAAAAGCACATCCACAAAAAAGGTGAATGTTTTTACATTTATTTATAACAGCCCAAAGCTGGAAATCACTTAAATACCCATCATTAGAGGAATAAACAAATTTAAACATATTCATATAACAGAATAATATTCAGAATGAGAAATGAATTAATCATAAGTACAAATAACACGAATGAATCTCAAAAGAATTGGGTCAAATAATTCATGCTGAAAAAGCAGAGAATAAATAATTTCATTTGCATGATGTTCTAAAAAAACAAGAGTAATCTATAGTGAAAAAATGCAAAATAGCAGTATTGGTACTCTGGGCTTAGGAAATATTGCCTGCAAAGAGGGATGAGAAAAATTTCAGTGATGGAGGACATATTTCTATCTTGATTGTGGTAGTAATTGTAGGAGTATATATAGGTATCATAACTTGTTGATTTTCAAAAGGAAAAATAAGTTAACCTGTGATTTTTTTCATCATGCTCCATGAAACTAAGAACTCCAAAGAATCGATAACACATTGATCACAATATCTAAACTGATGACATTAATATAAAAATTGATACTGAAAAGATAGTTTCTAAAAATCCAATAAAATTAGGAAAGAAAATGTATACATGTTTTTCTTATTAATATTTATTTTACTAATTTACTGTTTAATACTTATTTAATGTACACACTATGAAATAAACTGTGAGCTAAGGCAGTTAACAGTTTAGATATTATAAAATATTTACTCATAGACAACAATAAATACATTATACATTACAAAGCATATGTAATGCCACAAAGATGGTAAAGATAAATGTATAGCTATAAATGTATTTATTTTATAACAAAAATTATTGAAATAAATTTTCAAATTTGTCAACTTGCAATTTGAAAATTTAAAGATAGTAAAAGGAAGAAAATAGTAAACTTAAGAACAGACTGGAATTAGCAAAAACATATAGATAACCAACAAAGTCAAAACTGGCACCTTGAAATACAAATATAATAAACACATCTCCCACAATGTTCATCAGGAAAAGAAAAGAAGGTTCAAATATATTGCAATGGGACAGATATAAAATAAAATAGGAAATTATATTTAATGATTTAGTTTCAATAAGTTTTTAAAACTTCATACAATGAACAAATTGTTTAAAATTACCAGTATTTAATTAAGAATAAGTAGAAAATATATATTATAAAATATTAAAAGGGAAAAAAGAAAAAAATTAAAAATCAAAACTAAAAAGATCAGATATCAAAAATCTCCTCCTACCTCTCCAAAAGAAACAGTTTTACAAATCTATGAAGGATCAAGTAATTTATATATTAAGCAAAAAGTCAAACTGGAAAGGCTTATACATTTATAAATAATTAGATATTCCCACTAAAATTAGATGCAAAAATTAATAAAACCCCAATAAACTGAATCTATTAGAATATTAAAATTATGACTTTTCAAAAAGAATGGAAAATAAGCAATAAAATAATGGTTAATATTATTACAGAAAGTTAACAGATTTTAAAATAGAAAAACATATAATCCCCTAAATAACTATAGATGATAGTCAATGCTTAATCATTACTGAAAAATATCTAGCAAGCTAGAAGTAGAAGCGACTGTCGATAACTTGATAAGAGGAAACTTTCAAAAACCCTCAACAAATACCATATTTTACACTGATATAGTAATGAATTCCCACTTAGGTCCAATCAAAACAAAGATGTTTAGTGCTTCTACCAACATTCAACATTGTACTGGTGGTCCTAGGCAATGACATAAGAGAAGAAAAAGAAAAGAAGCATCAACATCTATTATTAACAAATCCAAGAGTAATCTGCTTAGAGAATATATACAAAAATTATTAGAACAAATAAGAGCTCAGTAAGGTTACTATATAAAAGAGCATTATGCAAATATCAACAGATTTCCAAGGTACCTACAATGAACCATTAGAGAATGTAATATAAAATATACTATTAAAAATAATAACAAAAGTAACAAGTCAATAAAGCTTGTTCCTAAAAGTAATAAAAACTAAAAGTATCTACTTCGAAAATCTAAATGTATGGAAGGAATTGTAAAATATTACTAAAATATATTAAAAAGAATTGTTACTTGGAGAGCTATAGTCTATATATGACTATTTATAAATATTAAGAATCAGTATCAGACACACATAAATTCTTCACAAATAACCTATGCATTATAATTTATCATTAATAATCCACAAATAATGAAAGATGTTTGTATATTTACACACAAAAATATACAACCAAGATTTGAATATGTTCTATCTTTCCTGGAATCTAAAATTCAGAGAAAAAAATTAAAACAATCTGATACCATCTCATATTCACAAGTTGACCATGATTAAAATGATTCACTGTAATCTGTTACAGGAATGTGGCAAGGATATAATTGCTTAAAGCAAATAACAGAGAAAAACATTTTAAAAGCCATTTGGTAAAGATTAAAAATAGGTCTAGACAACAACCTATAATTTTGCTTTTATATAAATGTGTCCAAGAAGTTCCGTATGTAGGAGACATATGTATATAGGAATGTTAACTTCGCCATTGTTATTAATAGCACAAAAACAAAAGAAAAAACATAAAACTTGGAAAAAGCCTATGTGCTCATAAATAAGTTATAATAAAAATAAATAGCAAAAAGACTACTAGAATACTAGAAAGCAGAAAACAGATTATATGAATAAACTAGAGCTATACAAATTAAATAGATTTTTTTAAAAATGCAAAAAAGCAGGTTGTAGAAGGATTGAAATATGCATAAATGTATTAAAACATAAGCTAATGATTTATTTTGTAAATGATTACATATGTGTGTAGACAACATGTAAAAACATAATCTAGAGGAAAACAAAACTTATGACAGCAGTTGCCTCTATTTACAGAGGAAAGGAGCAAAAAAGTTGGACCACATAAGAAACTAAAGAACTATCAACTCCTTCTTTAATATTCTATGTTATAAAATCAGGCTCAGAATAAAAGATGACAATGTAAACACATAACATATTAGGTTGAAGGGTAGATGGGTATGACTTACACTACTCTCTTTGCCTTTTTTGGTAATGTTTTTATACTTTTTTAAAGAATTATTAAATTGATTAAATAGTTTATTACCTAAAGATCTAATAGCATCCATCAACACTTAATCATTTACTGGGATAGGCAATGATACTCTCCCTCAAACTAATAAATGGACATTTAAAATTTTACAGCTAGTGGTAGAACAGCTAAATTGGAGTAAAATGCTTGGCTTCATTAGTCATCAGGGGAATGCAAATTGAAACCTCAATGAGATACTGCTTCACAAACACGAGGATGGCTAGAATAGCCAGATAATAACAAGTGTTAACAAGGATGTGGAAAAATCCACACACTCGTACAGTACCAGTTGGAATATAAAATGGTGCAGCCCCTTAGCAAATCAGTCTGGCTGATCTTCAAATGGTTATACATAAAGTTACCATAAGTCATAACAATTCCATTTCTAGGTATGTACCCAAGAAAAATGAAATCCTATCTCCACACAAATATTTGCAAATGAATGCCTGTAGCAGCATTGTTTATCATAGCCAAATATGGAAACAATTCAGGTGTCCATCAATGGATGAATGAATAGATAAACAAAAAATGGTATATCTCTAAAATGAGAATTTTTTCAGATGTGAAAGGGAATGAAGTATTGATACATGCTACAATATAGATGAACCATGGAAACATTGTGCAAGGGGAAAGAAGCCTGTCACAAAAGACCATATATTATACAATTCCATTTATATGAAATGTCCAGAATAGACAAACATATTGACATAGAAAGGAGATAGGGGCTGTTTATGGCTAGAGGAATTGGAAGAATAGGGGAGTTAACAGCTAAAAAGTACAGTGTTTATTTTTGAAGTTATGTAAATGTTCTAGCATTGACTGTAGTAATGGTCGCACATACTTATGAATACACTGAAAACCATTAAATTATATATATATATATTTAGAGACAGAGTTTCACTCTGTCACCCAGGCTGGAGTACAGTGGCACAATTTTGGCTCACTGCAACCTCCGCCTCCAGGGTTCAAGCGATTCCCCTGCCTCAACCTCCCAAGTAGCTGGGACGACAGGCACCCACCACCATACCTGGCTAATTTTTGAATTTTTAGTAATGAAGGGATTTCACCATGTTGGCCAGGCTGGTCTTGAACTCCTGACCTCAAGTGATCCACCTGCCTCAGCCTCCCAAAGTGCTGCGATTATAGGCATGAGCTACTGCGCCTGGCCAAATTATAACATTTTAAATAAGTGAATTGCACAGTGTGTGAATTATATCTCAATAAAGCTATTACCAAAAAGGCAATAATACTCTAACTATTCGTTCATTAAAAACAATTTGTTTTAAAAACTTAGAAAATACATACGTGAATTGCACCTGAATTGTGCCTGATCACAATGCTAAAGTGCTTCCTGTCATTATATAAAAGACGATGTTTTATACAGCACAACCATCAGCAAGAGATCATTACTACTGCACCTCCCATATGCTGACAGGTCATAACTCCACCTATCTGAGCTGCCAACACAGCGTCTGCTGCTTTATTACACATTACACATTACACTTCAGTTGCAGTTGTTTCTTTTTGCTTTTTCAATTATCACAAGATTGTTTAAAGAAGTTACAAGACCTGTGCAATAAAAACAGCCATTCAGAATTTTCATTCTCAATAAGAAATTAATTTATGCTTAGTCTTTTATTGTTATTTTTTGCTCATATTTGGCTTATAATCTTTTAGACAAATCTATTTCTAGTTCTGTATTGATTATATTATTGACAACCCATTATCTCTTATTGTATTTTCATTTAAATAGAAAATATTGTATTAAGATAGTTAATTGGGCCTCCTTACTCTTTCCTTAATCATATTAAAATAAAAGAAGATAAAAGAAGGCACAATTTAAAAAATCTGTGAATCAATATTAACATATGATTGTTTAGCTTTCAACCAATCAAACAAATGTCTTCCTTCATTATGTGAGGGCTCAAATGCATTGGTCACTTCGGGGCTTGTATACATTAAAGGAAGAAAGGGATGGGTGGATAAACGGATGGTGGGAGAAAAAGAGAGCTCTAGTTAAAGGAAGAATGATAAAGAGGTAAGGCAGGCAGCCACATTTAGAGGTTTGATGAGGCCTCTCAAGTTGCCAAAGAAGCATAGCCTAGTAAAAGTGTGACTGAACACAAAGTCAGAAGCCTTTGACCTTGAGTGATCCATATGAACTTGCTAGGTTCAGATCTCAGCTTCACCTTACAATGAGATGGCTGGTTTTCAACTTTTCAAACTCTGATTCCATCATCAGCACTGGTGTATCAAAAATAAGCTCAGAAAAATCACATTATTTCTATCAGCTCATGTGTACTGTCACCACACACTGGATTGATAGATTTTTGGTTTAAACATTTTCTATTATGAAATTAACCAGGTCAATAAAATTTGATAATTATAAACAGCAATTTTTACATATTCCTCTCTCTATTCTGTTCTAAAATGTTGCCAAGCTCTATTTCTTTATGTATTCATTTTTATTTTTTTTAGAGACAGGGTCTTGCTCTGTCACCCAGTCTGGAGTGCAATGGCATGATCATAGCTCACTGCAGCCTCAAACTCCTGGGCTGGAGTGATCCTTCCAGCCTCTCAAGTAGCTGGGATTACCAGGTGTGAGACACTGCCCAGTTAATTAAAAAAAAAAAAATTTAGAAGTGGATTATTGCTATGTTGCCTAGGCTGTTCTCCAGCTCCTGGTCTCAAGTGATCCTCTTGCTTCAGCCTCCCAAGTAACTGGGGTTACAGGTGTGAGCCACTGTGCCTGGCTCTACTTCTTCTTCTATCAAGATTTTTGTGCTTATCTATATGTGAACATTTTAATTAGTATCCGTTGGTATTTCTATGGTTGATCACTCATCCATTCAACACACTTTTTTTTTTTTGCTAAGCATTTCTGACCCTAGGTAAATGCTTTCTATGTGTCAGGCATTTACCTAGGGTCAGAAATGCTTAGCAAATAATTAACAAAACAAAGAAATCCACTATGTTCTTGGAGCTTACAATTTTACCAGAGAGAGACAAATATTAAGCAAACATATCCATAAGATATACAGCATATTAGATTGTAATAATATCTATGGAGAAAAATAAAACTAAAAATAGGAATGGGAATTGCTAGTTACGCAGGTAGTGATTTTACTGGAGTAGTCAGCAAATCCTAGGAAAGAAGTGACATTTGAGTAGAAACCTGTAGGAGGTGAGGAAATGAAATATGGGTGTGTGTAGATCAAGTATTTTCCAGGTGGAGAGGAGTGCAATAGTGGAGACCTTGAGGCCAGAGCATTCTTAGATAGGAAGAGTTGGAGGAAGATGTCAGAAGATAATATCAGAGAGGCGACGGAGGCATATCATGTAGGGCTTTACAGGGTATTGCTATTTTTTACCCTGAGCAAGGTGGGGAGCCTTCAGAGAGTTTTGAGCAGATAAATTGCATGACTGTACTTAGACCTCTGGAAAGGATCATACACTGCCTAGGTGGACAAGCACTGACATAGGCAATCAGGTGACAGGCTATTATAATAATCCAAGTAAAAGATGATAGTGTCTTGAACCAGGAGTGGAGATAATGAAAAGTCAATTTTTAGATCGTTGTTATTATAGAATTAATAATTTATTTGTTGAATTTGATGTTGGGTATAAATCAAAGAGGAGCCAAAGATGATGCCAAGGTTTTTGGTTAGAGAAAAAAACGATTTTTTTGTCTTAATTAAGACAGAGGAGGTCTTAACAGGAACAGCTTTGGGACTGTAGGTCAGGAGCTGAGTTTCAGAGATGTTAACTCGGAGAACATTACTAGACATTCAATGGAGATATTGGATTGGCTTTGTAAATAGGGTCTCCTACAGATGTCAAGGATAGCCACATTACTTTAGGAGTTATGAGCTTATAAAAGATATCTAAAACTTTGACACAAGAAGCACTTCTAGAAATGGGCCCTAGAACATGTCAACATTTTAAGGGTTTTGGAAATGAGGAGAAGTCAGAAAAGGAGACTGGTCAGTGAGGAAGCAGGAGGATCAGGAGGGTAGCGCTTCAAGAGTCAAGTGAAGAAGTCTTCTGAGGAGGCCAGGACTAGCCATGGTTAAAAGCTGTAGCAGTTACAACAAGAGCTGGGATACAAACTTTGGTTTTTCAGCAACATGACTTTGACACAAGTTGGCTGAATGTAGTAGCAGGAGTGAAAGCTGGTGGGAGTTAGTTGAAGAACTCGAGATTCCTGTGATCCTAGAAGGCATTCCTATGACTCTAATATTAGTTCTGTCTCTTTAGCAACTTTTCTGACACAAAGGATGCTATATATGTGTGTATGTGTGTGTACATATATATGTGTGTGTGTGTGTATATATATACACACACATATAAACCTTAATATAAGATTTATATGGACAAGGATACATACATATAAACCTTAATGTGTGTATATACATAAAAAATAATAATTATTATTATTACTATTTTGAGACAGAGTTTCACTCTTGTTGCCCAGGCTGGAGTGCAACGGCACCATCTCAGCTCACCACACCTCCGCCTCCCAGGTTCAAGCGATTCTCCCACCTCAGCCTCCCAAGTAGCTGGAATTACAGGCATGTGCCACCACGCCCAGCTAATTTTGTATTTTTAGTAGAAACAGGGTTTCTCCATGTTGGTCAGGCTGGTCTCCAACTCCCGACCTCAGGTGATCTGCTTGCCTTGGCCTCCCAAAATGCTAGGGATTACACGTCTGAGTCACCACACCTGGCGAAGGATGCTATATTTACAGAATGTTTTATTTCTGTTAATAAAAGGAAGGATATTAGTGCTGGCAAAATCACATCATTATTAATTTTATTATCTCTTCCCTACTAGACATCAACACTCCATTTCCTTCTTCTTAATTCCTACTCTTGGAAAAAGAGAGGTAACACGAGACAGGAACTTTTGAGAGGGGCGAGGAGAGATTTGGGAACAAACAAATGTAAGTGGCTAATATCAGCCTGGCTGGATGGAAAATGCATAGTGAGAGCAGCATAGTGACTAATCATCACCAAGAGAGCCCTGATCCTCCCTGGAAGAAGCAGAGGAGGGCAAGCAAGGCATTGAGGATGACAAGGATACACACATTCAGTCTGATTATTTTGCTTATGTTTGGCTCTGCTGAGTGCTGTGAATGCAGGTCCTATCCACAGCAAATGATGGCTTTGCCTTTAGCTGCCCTAGATTGGTATAAACACTTGGTTATGCCCTGGTCCAACCAAAAGTTACAATAACACTCACAGAGAGATTCAATTAGCTTAACAAATTATCAATTTGTAGAGTTCCTTGCACATGTAGTAACATGCCCACAAAGCATCTCTTTGTGATCCAGCAGCTGTCCCGTCCTCAATTCACAGCTTCATTAATCATGTGCTCTGCTTGCTATTGTCTAAATTACGGAGCCATTTGAGATGGGAAAAACACTGCAAGGAAACGCTGCCTACGCTTTAAGAAGTGGAAAGGGACACAAAGGAGAGAACATATTTTTGAATCCATGTTAACATATTTCTGTTATTTTTAATTACAATTTAACATAGCTACATGGTTTTATATATATATATAAATGTTATATATTGTTATATATTGCATATTATCTATAAACATATGGAATGTTTATAGATAATATCCATATACAACAATGTGGCTGTGTTAGATTGTACTTATAATAATAATTACATATTTGATTGTTGTAACAATTGTATATATAATATATAAATATAAAAAAGAATTGTATATGCAGTATAAAACATTATGATTTGATTAAATATAATAAATATAACAAGATATAGTTTTCAATTATATAATTATATAATGATATATTTAATATAAATTGTGTATATAATAAAATATGTATTTAATATAACTGGTATATGTAATTGTATAATTATGTATACAATTATAAAATAACAATTATATATGATATATACAATAACACCAGACTGCAAACACTATTTTTTTTACTTTCTTGTGTATTCTTCCATTCATACTTTTTTGCATGTCAAATACCATAAATTAAGTCAAAAAGGAAATGAAAAAGCAACTGTTTTCTCAGAGAGATTTTGTTGTTGCACTTAGAGAAGGAAAACTTGATGTCCCTACTGCAAACTGATCAACCAAATGCATTAAGTTAAAATGCCCTGAGTGTGACCTGTCTTGCCAGTGAGTTATTCTGCTTCTTGGCTTCCTCTTCTTGTAGGAAGAGATGAGGAAATGAGGCTGAGGAATTCAAAGTTTCTCTAGTGCCTATGTCTGACGTTCTTTCAGCCTGTAAACGATGGAAGGTTGCAGTGGCAGATATTGTAAGTTGTTGGATTTGTTTTCAATGGTAAAGGGAGGGGCACATAGAGCAAAACAAGAAGGCAGCCCTAGATGGTTGTGAGCTGTACCACAGAGCCCCAGGAGTGCGAGTTCCCACCTTCTCCTAGTATCAGATTCCTGACTTCTGGGTTATTCTCCAAGTAGTGATGGTGGGCAGGTGATACATGTGGATGTATAAATAGGTGATACTTCCTTCAACGGCGATTCCCAGCAGAGTTAGAAGAAGTAGTAACACTTAAAATCTATAATATTGTCCGGGCGCGGTGGCTCACACCTGTAATCCCAGCACTTTGGGAGGCCGAGGTGGGCGGATCACGAGGTCAAGAGATCAAGACCATCCTGGCGCACGTGGTGAAACCCATCTCTACTAAAAATACAAAAATTAGCTACTCGGGAGGCTGAGGCAGGAGACTTGCTTGAACCCAGGAGGTGGAGGTTGCAGTGAGCCGAGATCGCACCACTGCACTCCAGCCTGGTGACAGAGCAAGACTCCATCTCAAAAGAAAAAAAAAAAAAAAAAAAATCTAGAATGTCTCTCAAGTATACAAGTTCAAGTTAAGCTTTCTGTATATAAAGATTTTTCTCAGTGTTGTGCTGGAGCCATGCATACAGACTTAAGAGAGCCAACTGTACATCAATGAGGACACCTTTTTTTCCTTTTCATTTTTCTCCCCAAGCAAGCCAGTGTGTTACATTCTATTCAATAACATAATCAATTGTCTGTAGCAAAATTTTTCTCAAACTCTCCAAGTATCTCCTAACTTGGTCATAGGTAGACTATGGAATCCACAATTTTTTTTTCATTTGCTATTTCTTCCTCTTATTTTATGGTCATTAGCCAAAAAAAAAAAAAAAAAAAAAAAAAGATCTTATCATTAAGACAAAGAGGAGTGAAATATGTGCAGTGTAGCTTGCTCAGGCACATTCTGTGCTTTTGTCTGTTCTTATTCTTATAGCTTAAAAATGCACAAATTGAAGTTTTATTATAATTTTCTCTTTCAGGTTGGCCTCTCTCTCAATAAAATTTCATTCTTTGTCACAATGACTAACTGACTTGCACGTATTCTTCTGCATTTACTAATATAAATATTCTACTATTTGTCTTTTAATCTATCCTTTCTTCTTACGCAACAGTGTTCTCAATAATAGGGTTGACAGAGATAAAAATTGTAGCAAATCTACTAATTCATCACGGCAGTTCAAGGAGATGCACATGTAAGTATGTTTGTTACCCGTCATTTATTTAGCTACCAATTTTAACTACTGATAAATGTAACTGTGGATATGTTCCTAAGAAGTAATAAAGTACTCATGTCTAATGGTATCACATTTTAATAAAAATGACAAGTTGCTTTTGTTTTGTTTTGCTTGGTTTTTGAGACAAGAGTCTCACTCTGTCACCAGCCTGGAAAGCAGTGGCACGATCTCAGCTCACTGCAACCTCCGCCTCCTGGGTTCAGTTGATTTTTCCTGCCTCAGCCTCCTGAGTAGCTGGGATTACAGGTGTATACCACCACGCCCGGCTGATTTTTGTATTTTTGGTAGAGACAGGGTTTCACTATGTTGGTCAGGCTGGTCTCGAATTCTTGACCTTGTGACCCACCCGCCTTGGCCTCCCAAAGTGCTGGGATTACAGTCGTGAGCCACTGCACCCAGCCGAAAAAGACAAGTTTTTAAAGCCTTATTTTATTTTATAAACCTGTCAAACTTGTCTATGTTAAATGAAGATACACATATAAATGAAGATTTAAAATATGTCTCAGATCTTTAAAATATATCTGTCAGTATGTTCAACATTTTAAATTATCTTCCACATCACACAATGTAAAACAGTATACGTAATCCACTCCTAGGTACCCAAAATAATTGAAAATAGGGACTCAAATTTTTGTATACCAGTGGTCACAGCAGCATAATTCACAATGGAAAAAAGATGGAAACAACCCAATTGTTCACCAACAGGCGAAGAGAAAAACAAGATACATACTTACCATGAAATACTATTCAGCCCTAAAAAAGAATGACATTCAGAAACATGCTACAAACTGAACGGGCCTTGAAAACATCATGCTAAGTAAAATAAACCAGACATGAAAGAATAAACATTGGATTATTCCACTTATAGGAAATATCTGGAAAAGGGCAAATTCATAACGAAAGTTAACAGCTTAGAGGTTATCAGGAACTACAGTGGAGGGCAGGGAGATGGGGCATTATGGCATAAAGGATACAAAGATTTTTTGTTGTTGTTCTCAACTTGTTTAATATGGAAAAGCGTAATCAAAACAGTAGGCAGGGTTGCCATTTTTAATACATTCTTGGAATGTTGGCCATTCAGAGCATTCTTTCAAATAGATGAAGAGTTATTCAACTTTTTTGACTCAAAGATAGTTTGCTTAGATTTTGACAATACCTAATTCCATGGGATTATGGTGGCTAATGTATCATGATAATTAAATATAAAAATGTACAGGCTCTGAGCTGATGACAGAAGTAAAGACTACTGTGATGGGAATAGTCGATGGGCTAAGAGGCAGCCAATCACAAATTTATCATTCCCTTGTAACAAAGGGTTAATACTTTAACATACATTAATTATACATTCATTATGGTGTTTTAAAATAGTCAAGCCTAAATAAATTTTCAATACCATCAAAAAGATATACATACTAAAAACCAGCTTAAGCACAAAGTTTATCGTCTGACAGCTCTTGGCCTGGGCCATATACATTGACAGGGATCTTCTGCTTCTTCAAACTTAACATAATAAGTCTGGCAATCATTTTATATAAAAATAGACTCAAAGGAAATCAGGGAGACACCCCAGAATAGCTAAAACCCATGGTTCTCAAGTGAGCTTTCATCTAGTAACCTGGAGGGCTTGTGAAAACTGCTCACTGTACCCCACCATACCCCAATTTCATTCAGGAGGCCAGGGGGGGCCTGCACCTCTACATTTCTAACAAGTTCCTAGGGGATGCTGCTGCTGGGCCAGGAACCACACTTTGAGAACCACTGGGGCTAAGACAACTGTAAAAACTTAGCACCATCTCCATCACTGTTCAGTGGTAGACAACATCAGCTTTCCGTCATCTGCATTTATTCTGCAGGGGACAGTGTGGAGCTGGCCCTTGTGATACCACTGCTCAGTACTTAATATTGTCAAAAGAGAAGTTCTGGGCTTAGCTAAAAGGGTGCACTTCTCTGTCATTATGCAATATAGTTTACAACTAAAGCCATATACGATATATTTGAAATGTTTCATTTAATGCTGAAAATTTTATGCTAAGAGACAAAAGGATGTAAAAAAAAAGGAAAAGGCACAGTAATTAAGTCAAAAGGATACAAAGTTTTGTGTGAGATGATGAAAAAATTTTAAACTAGATGGTGGTGATGGTTGCACAACATTGTGAATATAATGAAGGCCACTGAATTGTACACTGTAAAGATATTGTTTGCAAGCTGATCTTTCTTAGCCTGAGTCACTTGCACATCACATACACGGTTCATTTGAGAGTGAGATACAAAATATTCTGACCCCTAGAGGCTTCATGATTTTCTAGCCTCTTCTGCTTTGGTTAAAACTTGTTGAATGCATATTTTTCCTATTGAATGTTGGGACCCCTCACGGTGATGAACTCCAACTCTTATTTTTCCTGCTTCTCATCTCAGTTCTTCATCCCCCTAAAACCACAGCAATTACCTCTATGACAAAAATATGCTAATACATATATTTATTTTACCTATGCATTATATAATTGAGATAAGCAAGATACAAAACATAAAAAGGTTCACATGGCTGAAAAAGAACCCTCAGCCCTACACAGGAGTATAATCTAATGACTAACTAATGGGACTCTAATAATTTCTCTATACTCTTTCAAGTGTACATTTTCCCAACTGATCATTTTCTCTATTTCAGCTTTTCTTTGCTGCAGCAGCATTTTTAGAAATGATTTCTCTGTGTGTGAACAGTAGCTTAATTCGTGTTCATAATTGCCTTGCCTCTCAGGCTGAATCTAATAACCGACCTCTACACCACCCTCTACTTATAAGTGAAGTCAATTTGGCCAATATTTATAAAACAATCATGGTGATGACCCTAAGGAGAAATACAAAGATTTACAACTTTGATTTCGGGGAAAGAGACTCGTAGAATGAATGAAGGAGACTAATCCATCAGGTACCCCCAAGACATCCTGACTCATGAGGAGAAGGTGCAGCACAACCAGAACCTCATCATGAACAATGTCATGCTCTTAAAGGGTTTTTACTTCTGGGTGAGAGGAAGAGTCGTTTGGAAGGTCATTAAAAGTGGACTATGAGATTGCCATAACAAACTCAATCCCCATGACTATTAAGAATCAGCGGCTGGGCGCGGTGGCTCACGTCTGTGATCCCAGCACTTTGGGAGGCCAAGGTGGGCAGATCATGAGGTCAGGAGTTCGACACCAGCCTGACCAACATGGTGAAACTCCATCTCTACTAAAAATACAAAAATTAGTTAGGTGTGGTGGTGGGCACCTGGAATCCCAGCTACTCGGGAGGCTGAGGCAGGAGAATTGCTTGAAACCAGGAGGTGGAGGTTGCAGTGAGCTGAGATCGTGCCATTTCACTCCAGCCTGGGCAACAAGAGTGAAACTCTATGTTCAAAAAAAAAAAAAAAAAAAAAAAAATTCAGCATGC
Source organism: Macaca nemestrina (assembly GCF_043159975.1). Taxonomy (NCBI): domain Eukaryota; kingdom Metazoa; phylum Chordata; class Mammalia; order Primates; family Cercopithecidae; genus Macaca; species Macaca nemestrina. Next base: position 161,054,173 of record NC_092129.1, on the reverse strand, counting down.
TGGAGAAACCAGGAAGGCTTGACTGAAGAAAACCATGCAAAAATCGTATGACTGGTAACATTTTCTGCCCTGGTGGGTGACATCAACAGGTAATATTAGCATATAGCTCATATAACAAAGATGATTTCAGTATTTGCAGGCTTTCAGAACAAAAGGAAAAGTAAGGTAGGAGTGGTCCGAACACCACCACGGAGGCTAGAAAGTAAGAGGCAGATGAAAATACTATGATGTTAATACTTTATAGATAACTGCTAGGGAATATGACTTGACTTTATCTTGTTCTTGTGTATTCTTCCAAGATGATATGGGCATGAAATTCTTGATTTTTCACTTGAATCGAAGAATGGTTACCTGGACTAGATTTCATACTTCTTTGTTATTTATAAAACAAATGCACCAAGCAATGTGCTATTCACTGAAAATACTAAAAAAAATCTAATAAAGATCCTGTTTTTCTTTTATTCTTTTTTATTTGAGATGGAGTTTTGCTCCTGTTGCCCAGGCTGGAGTGCAATGGTGCGATCTTGGCTCATTGCAACCTCCACCTCCTGGGTTCAAGCAATTCTCCTGCCTCAGCCTCCCAAGTAGCTGGGATTAAAGGCATGTGCCACCAGACCCGGTTAATTTTGTATTTTTAGTGGAGATAGGGTTTCGCCATGTTGATCAGTCTGGCTGGTCTCGAACTCCTGACCTCAGGTGATCCACTCGCCTTGGCCTCCCAAAGTGCTGGGATTATAGATGTGAGCCACCGCACCTGGCCAAGGTCCTGTTTTTCAAAACAAGTAGGGAATGAGACAATTAAACAAGCAATAGCTTACGGTGTGGTGAGTAATGTGATGGAGGGCGCTCTTAGCATGTGGGTAACTTAGTCTGCTTAACCACTTACGGCGGTTTAGAGAGAAGTCAAAAGAAGTCCTCAGAGAAGTAAGTAAGGTTTACACTGATAAAAGAATATTTTGAATTAGTCAAAGGAAATACAATTAGGTTTGGAAGAGAGGGTATTGGGAGGGTTTCTTGGGCAGAAAAATAACACTATTTTATTTTTATGAAATCAAACCAAAGAGAGCATGATGTAGGGATATAGTTGGGGATTTTTCAAAGCATCGTCTTATTTTCTACAATATTTTACTATATACTGCTAAAGTATACATAATCAAAAAGAGTCTCTAAAAAGAATTCCGTTTTCTGAATTCTGAAATTCAGAGGGAGAGAAAGCCTTGTCGATATTGATTTCTAATGATAATTCCAATGCAAAATAAATTGTTCACCTTCTATATTGGGGTGTGTGTGTGTGTGTCTGTGTGTGTGTCTATGTGTGTGTGCCTACAAAGACAGGAGGGGGTGGGCAACAATGACTACTGATACGATAGAGGAGACGGAAGGCTATGTAATGTTGGCAGGGCATGGAAGGAATCGTTTTTACCTCACAACAGGATATAGAATGGCATTTTGTGAAACTTATCTGGGCCTATCACTTTCAGTATTTGGGAGAGTAGTCCTTGGCAAAGTGTTAAAAGCAACACATAAGTCTTATAGTTTATGAAGCGGTTATGAAGGCTTCTGCAAGGAGAAGAGCCCATGTTCCCATCAAATGGCCTTTTACCATTCCTTGGTGAAGCCTGTCAAGGACACACTGCTGAAGTGTCCATGTGTTGGTTTCTTCAGGCTGGTGAGTGCTTTGCACAGAAATACATCTCTGTTGCAAGCTCTCAGAAGTTTCTTTCCTCTTCGATCTTTGACGGTTGGTAGGTAGCCTCATTGCATTTACATCAAACAAGTTATTAACTTCCTGAAACCGAACTTTTTCAGCAATCATTCTTGGAAGTGGTGTCTCTTTCCATTGGTGGTTTCATAGACTTTCCAAAGCAACATGACTTTTTTTTCTATATGGTCGTTTATTTCACACATTATTTACAAAAGTATATATGTATGTGTTAACTCATTCAGCAGAAAGATAGCCATCATCCATTGTGTGCCAGGTGCTCTGGTAGGTTCTAGGGATATGATTTTAGACAGGAGAGAAAGGAAAATGATCTCTGACATCATGGTATATACTAGCTGGGAGGAAGTATGAACTTCAAATGAGTAATTACAAATTTCAGTTAGAGAGCAGAAGTTTTATATACATATAAAGGGAATTTCTTACAGAGATGCAAATTTACCCAACGGTGGAAGCTGGTTAAGCAGTCTCTATAAGACTGATGTCGGAGCTTCGGGTCTATAGAGTGGGCAGTCGAGAAAGAAAACGGACATAAAGTGGGAGAGAGGAAGAACATTTTCGTTGCCTCTGCTGTTGGTAGTGCAGGTGTCCTGCAGGATCCAAGGCCCTTCCTCACAGAGCTAAACGCACACACCTCACCGGAAGTTAGAGGCACTGAAGGAGCATGCCAGAGAAGTTGATGCAGCTGCCGGACCCGCTGCAGCTCACAGTAGGGAGCGGAACCCACAGATCAGAACCAATGTACCTGAGCAACAAAATGGCTGCCACTTCACTTCCTGCATTTCCCATCTCCCACAAGAACCTCTTCTGTGTCTCACCCTAACTGAAAACTTATTACAGAATGGAGAATTCTGGGAAATGCAGTACAGTGGCACTTAATTGAAAACACATTAAGAAGCCATGGCCGTAGTGTTAGAAAGCAGGATGGTGGTAATGGCAGGCAATGGGAGGAGACCAAGGAGGTTTCTGAGATGTTGGTCACATCCTGTTTTGGGATCTGGATGCTGTTACACAAGTGTGTTCACTTTGTGAATATTTTTTGAGTGATGTATTTTCTGTGTGTAGGTTGTACTTCAATAAAAATAATTAAAAGTCAATTAAAAACCCAATAATCACAAACATAGTAAGCATTATAAAATGGGGGAAATAAAGATACTACGAGAGCTAATAAATAAATAGAGGTAACCTACCTAGGAGTTTAAGAAAGAGCTCTATGTAGTTAACGTTGCAGGTGAGATTGAGGCATGAGAAGTAGCTATTCAGATGCAGGAGGTAGAGAGAGTTATTCAGATGAAGGATGAGTGCCCATTTGTGAGCATGGCTGAATTAAGGAGAACCGTGGGAAGGGATGGAGCAATGAGGCTTGAAGAAGATGCAGAAGTTAAATAATGGAAAGCTCTGTATGCTGTGCAAAATCTTTTACTCTGGCTTAAGTCCAAAAATAATGCACCGAAGTCTTTTATGTGTGGGAGTGATCTCTTCTGAGGCTTTGGAAGTGTACTCTGTTTGCAGACTGGAGGGGTAAAATAAAGGCAAGGAGATCCATTCAGAGGAAGTTGCAATGCTTCAGAACAGAGGGAGGAAATAGTTGCTAAGATTAAATGTATTAGATAGTGTTTCAAAGTGGCTAAGAATAGCACAGAAAAACTTGGTTATGAATCCAGGCTCCGTCACTTACCAGCTGATGGTTTGGGGCAATTCCTTGCCTTATGTGGGTATCAACTTGCTCACCTGTAAAATTGAGATAATAATAGGATGTACCCCATAAGATGTCACAGATCAGGCGCCTTGGGAAACAGAAGCCCAGAAAAAGAGTGTGCAGGAGGAGTGTTGTTCTTAGGGAATAAAAGCAGCAGGACTGGGCAGGGGAATGGGACCACTGGAGTGGGATGGTCCCCCTCACGAGAATCCTTTCAAATTCGGAAGGGGAGGGGGTTTGCATTCGAACTTACACACTGACCAGGAATTCAAAGGGACTGCAACATGGGGCAGGGCCCTTCAGCCAGTCCCAGAGTGGGTCTCAACTGAGAAGCTAACACTAGGAGCAGCTGGAGCACAACAAATGCTTCACTCCTGGAGGGAGAATCCATGTGGTACTCCTCTATAGAGACCCCACAGAGGACTACTGGGAGAAGTAAGTGAGCTAATGTCTAAATGCTGCTTACCAGATTTCTGCGTATCAAGTTAGTAATCAACGTTACCAAAAGGATGATGAGGCCTACGAAATGATGAAGCTTCCAGGATATATTTTGAATTAGTTAAAAACAAGGGGTAAAAAACAGTATATTTGATGTAAGATACTTTCTTTGTGTGTGGAAGAAAAAGGAAAAATGGATTTGGTAAATTTGCAAAAAAAAAGAAACTAAAGAAGATTTACAAAAAAAAAAAAAAACCTGATGAAAGTAGCTATTTGTAGGAAATGTGTGTGCTTGGGGGGAAGTATAAGTGTAGTATCTCACTCACACAGGGAGTTATATTTGAAAGCATAGGCACAATGTGGGAAAGCTTCATGAAGGGAAGTTAGACATCTGAAACATTTTTAAGTTGTTTCAAAATTTAAATAAAAATACAAGATCTTTTAAAAATTACTCAAAACTCTAAAAACACCTAAAATTGAATACAAAATACTCAAAACATATAATAAGATGGTAAGACAAATGCACAGAAAAAAACTCATATTAAATGCTTTCACAATAAATTTATTTCATTTAAACTGAGGGAAAAAACATTAGAATAGAAAACAACTTTGTCTATACACATTTAGAAGAATGATGTTTAGAATAAGAAATAACAAAATTAAATTTACTAAGTAATTTTTGTTAAAAGTAGTTTTTTTTTTTAAAAAAAGTAGTATTGCTAAAGAAGTTTTATTTGTTAATATTTTGAAACTAGTTTCTTTTCATCGAGGGACTACATAATTAAGAAATTGTGTTGATGTTAAGAATCAAGATTTTTTGGTTAAGAAAAAAGAAATACAATAAGAAATTAGAGAAATGGAGAAAAATACTAAGATGTTAACACTGAATTGAAAGTACCAACATAAACCAATGGGTTTTGAAAATCCCTACCATCTAGCTTTTTCCAGAAAAAGGGCCTGGAAGCAACACAGTTGAGGGCCCATAGAGACGAGGGTTTGTTTTAAAATATTATTTTCCACCTAAGAAATTAGGCTCTTTTCAGAAATGAGTGATTCCAGTTCTAGGACAAGGAAGGTATAAGGCAAACCTGTAGTTTTGAGAGGTGAAGCCAGCTAGACTTCCTGGGTCAAGTGGGGATTTGGAGAACTTTTCTGTCTAGCTAGGGATTGTAAATCGACCTATCAGCGCTCTGTGTCTAGCCAAAGGATTGTAAATGCACCAATCGGCACTCTGTAAAAACACACCAATCAGCACTCTGTGTCTAGCTAAAAGAGTGCAGAGCACCAATCAGCACTCTGTAAAATGGACCAATCACCGATCTGTTAAATGGACCAATCAGCAGAACGTGGGTGGGGACAAAAAAGGGAATAAAACCTGACCACCCCCTGCCAGCAGCGGCAACCCGCTCAGGTCCCTCTCCATGCTATGGAAGCTTTGTTCTTTTGCTCTTCACAATAAATCTTACTGCTGCTCACTCTTTGGGTCCACACTACCTTTATGAGCTGTTAACACTCACCGTGAGGGTCTGCAGCTTCATTCCTGAAGTCAGCGAGACCACGAACCCACTGGGAGGAACAAGCAACTCTGGACACGCCAACTTTAAGAGCTGTAACACTCACTGCAAAGGTCTGTGGCTTCACTCCTGAAGTCAGTGAGACCACAAACCCACTGGGAAAAACAAACAACTCCAGATGCACCACATTTAAGAGCTGTAACATTCACTGTGAAGGTCTGCAGCTTCACTCCTACAGTCAGTGAGACCACAAACCCACCAGAAGGAAGAAACTCTGGACACATCTGAACATCTGAAGGAACAAACTCCGGAAATAGCATCTTTAAGAGCTGTAGCACTCACTGCAAGGGTCCATGGCTTCATTCTTGAAGTCAGCGAGACCAAGAATGCACCGGAAGGAATACATTCCGGACACATTTTGGTGACCAGATGACCAAGCAGTGAGTACCATCAGACCCCTTTCACTTGTTATTCTGTCCTATTTTTCCTTAGAATTCGGGGGCTAAATACCGGGCAACTGTTGGCCAGTTAAAAGCCACTGGCATGGCCGCCAGACAAAAGACACGGTGTCAGGCTTTCTGGGAAAGGGCTCTCTAACAACCCCCGACTCTTTGGAGTTGGGAGCATTGGTTTGCCTGGAACCAACTTCTGCTTTTCCTGTACTTCTGGGCTGAGCCAAAGGTCAACAGAGAGGAAAGCCATTCAGCTCCAGGGTCCCGACAAGTTAGTTGACCCTAGAGCTATGAGCAGAACTCTCAAAGTCATGTCGCTCAAGCAAGACTCGCCCATCTATCCTATCTATCCTCACCCTTACCTCCTGGGTCCTAATGCCTGTCAGACAAACTTCCTCTTACTTCTCTTCTCCAAGGCTAGTTCCGCTTCTATAAACCGCTCCCTGTCTCTGGTGCTTTTCTAGTTTCTCCTATAAGAATGTTTTCTAGTATAAACCTCAGGACTCTGTTCGCTTCTTTAGGCACCTGGGCTCACCAATCAGAAAGACATAATTTTTGCCCAATCCCTGTCAACGGGGGGACTGTCTGGAATTTTAGGATCCCTCTTCCGATTATCAAGCCTAACAAAAGCTATTCCTGAAGGTAGAATATGGGGAGCTTCAGAAGTGATATCCTCCTATTCAAGTGAGGACAAAAGGCGTCACTCTTCCAACCCTGGAAATCCCTTCCCTCCCTCAGGGTATGGCCCTCCAGTTCATTTTTGGGGCATAACACCTTTATAGGACAGGGGTAAAGTCCCAATACTAACAGGAGAATGTTTAGGACTCTAACAGGGTTTCGAGAATGCGTTGGTAGAGGCCACTAAATCTGATTTTTCTTGGTCCTCTTTGTGGTCTAGAAGGACAGGCAAGGTTGCAAATTTTCGAGAATGTGTCAGTAAGGGGCACTAAATTCGACCTTCCTCAGTCCTCCTTGTGGTCAGGGAGGAAAACTAGTGTTTCTGCTGCTGCGTCAGACAGCACAACTATTCCAATCAGCAAGGTCCAGGGACTGTTGCAGGTTCTTGGGCAAGAGGTGTTTCTGCTGCTGCATCGGTAAGCGCAACTATTGCGATCAGCAGGGTCCAGGGACTGTTGCAGGTTTTTGGACAGTGGGGAGAGAAACAAACCAAAACCACAGGTGGTTTTGTCTTTCAGATGGGAAACACTCAGGCACCAACAGGCTCACCCTTGAAATGCATCCTAAGCCATTGGGAACAATTTGACCTGCAAACTCTGAAAAGGAGGTGGCTCATTTTTTTCTGCACTACAGCCTGGCCCCAGTATTCTCTCTCTGAAGGGGAAAAATGGCCACCTGAGGGAAGTATACATTACAATACTATCCTGCAGCTTGACCTTTTCTGTAAGAGGGAAGGCAAGTGGAGTGAAATACCTTATGTCCAAGCTTTCTTTTCATTGAGGGAGAATACACAACTATGCAAAGCTTCCAATTTACATCCCACAGGAGGACCTTTCGGCTTACCCCCATATCCTAGCCTCACTATAGGTCTCCTTCTTATTAATAATAAGCCTCCTCTAATCTCCCCTGCCCAGAAGGAGACAAGCAAAGAAATCTCCAAGGAACCACAAAAACCCTTGGACTATTGGTTATGTTCCTTTTAAGCTGTAGGGGGAGAGGAATTTGGCCCAACCCGGGTACATGTCCCCTTCTCCCTCTCTGATTTAAAGCAGATCAAGGTAGACCTGGGGAAGTTTTCAGATGATCCTGATAGGTACATAGATGTCCTACAGGGTCTAGGGCAAAATTCTGACCTCACTTGGAGAGATGTCATGCTATGAGATCAACCCCTGGCTTTTAATGAGAAGAATGCGGCTTTAGCTGCAGTATAAGAGTTTGGAGACACCTGGTATCTTAGTTAAGTAAATGACACAATGACAGTGGAAGAAAGGGACAAATTCCCTACTGGTCAGCAAGCCATCCCCAGTATAGATCCCCACTGGAACCTAGACTCAGATCATGGGGACTGGAGTCGTAAACATTTGTTGACCTGTGTTCTAGAAGGACTAAGGAGAATCAGGAAAAAGCCCATGAATTATTCAATGATGTCTACCATAACTCAGGGAAAGGAAGAAAATCCTTCTGCCTTCCTCGAGCGGCTATGGGAGGCCTTAAGAAAATATACTCCTAACCAGGCGCAGTGGCTCACGCCTGTAATCCCAGCACTTCGGGAGGCCAAGGCGGGCGGATCATGAGGTCAGGAGATCGAGACCATCCTGGCTAACACGGTGAAACCCTGTCTCTACTAAAAATACAAAAAATTAGCTGGGCGTGGTGGCGGGTGCCTGTGGACCCAGCTACTCGGGGGGTGGAGGCAGGAAAATGGCATGAAACCGCGAGGCAGAGCTTGCAGTGAGCCTAGATCATGCCACTGCACTCCAGCCTGGGTGACAGAGTGAGACTCCGTCTCAAAAACAATAAAATAAAAATAATAAAATATACTTCCCTGTCATCCGACTCACTCGAAGGTCAACTGATTCTAAAAGGTAAGTTTATTACTCAATCAGCCATAGAAATCAGGAGAAAGCTACAAAAGCAAGTCCTGGGCCCTGAACAAAATCTGGAGGCATTATTAAACCTGGCAACCTTGGTGTTCTATAATAGGGACCAAGAGGAACAGGCCCAGAAGGAAAAGCGAGATCAGAGAAAGGCCACAGCCTTAGTCATGGCTTGGTGACTACCTTGGTGGTTAAGAGAGGACAGAAAATGTAGCAGGCCAATCACCCAGTACGGCTTCTTATCAGTGTGATTTACAAGGACACTTTAAAACAGATTGTTCACGAGAAACAAGCCACCCCCTCGTCCATGTCCACTATGCCAAGGCAATCACTGGAAGGTGCACTGCCCCAGAAGGCAAAGGTTCTCTGGGCCAGAAGCCCCCAACCAGATGATCCAACAACAGTACTGAGGGTGCCCGGGGCGAGCACCAACTCATGTCATCACCCTCACTGAGCCTCGGGTATGTTTAATCATTGAGGGCCAGGAAACTGACTTCCTCCTGGACACTGGCACGGCCTTCTCAGTGTTAATCTCCTGTCCCGGATGACTGCCCTCAAGGTCTGTTACCATCCAAGGAATCCTGGGATAGCCTGCAACCAGGTATTTCTCTCACCTCCTCAGTTGTAATTGGGAGACTTTGCTCTTTTCACACGCCTTTCTTGTTATGCCTGAAAATCCCACACCCTTATTAGGGAGGGATATATTAGTCAAAGCTGGAGCTATTATCTACATGAATATGGGGAACAAGTTACCCATCTGTTGTCCCCTACTTGAGGGAATCAACCCTGAAGTCTGGGCATTGGAAGGACAATTTGGAAGGGAAAAAAATGCCTGCCCAGTCCAAATCAGACTAAAAGACCCTACCACTTTTCCTTATCAAAGGCAATATCCCTTAAGGCCTGAAGCTCATAAACGATTACAGGATGTTGTTAAACATTTAAAAGCTCAAGGCTTAGTAAGGAAATGCAGCAGTCCCTGCAACACCCCAATTCTAGGAGTACAAACACCAAATGGTCAGTGGAGACTAGTGCAAGATCTTAGACTCATCAGTGTAGCAGTAATTCCTCTATATCCAGTTGTACCAAACCCCTATATTCTGCTCTCTGAAATACCAGACGAAGCAGGATGGTTCACTGTTCTGGACCTCAAGGATGACTTCTTCTGTATTCCCCTGCACTCTGACTCCCAGTTTCTCTTTGCCTTTGAGGATCCCACAGACCATACGTCCCAACTTACATGGACGGTCTTGCCCCAAGGGTTTAGGGATAGCCCTCATCTCTTCTGTCAGGCACTGGCCCAATTCTCAAGTCCAGGCACTCTGGTCCTTCAGTATGTGGATGATTTACTTTTGACTACCAGTTCAGAAACCTCATGCCAGGAGGCTACTCTAGATCTCTTGAACTTTCCAGCTAATCAAGGATACAAGGCATCTCGGTCGAAGGACCAGCTTTGCCTACAGCAGGTCAAATATCTAGGCCTAATCTTAGGCAGAGGGACCAGGGCCCTCAGCAAGGAACGAATACAGCCTATACTGGCTTATCCTCACCCTGACATTAAAACAGTTGCGGGGGTTCCTTGGAATCACCGACTTTTGCCGACTGTGGATCCCTGGCTACAGTGAGAGGGCCAGACCACTCTATACTCTAATCAAGGAGACCAAGAGGGCAAATACTCATCTAGTAGAATGGGAACCAGGGGCAGAAACAGCCTTCAAAACCTTAAAGCAGGCCCTAGTATGAGCTCCAGCTTTAAGCCTTCCCACAGAACAAAACTCTTTATACATCACAGAGAGAGCAGGGATAGCTCTTGGAGTCCTTACTCAGACTCGTAGGACAACCCCACAACGAGTGGCATACCTAAGTAAGGAAACTGATGTAGTAGCAAAAGGCTGGCCTCACTGTTTATGGGTAGTTGTGGCAGTGGCCATCTTAGTGTCAGAGGTTATCAAAATAATACAAGGAAAGAATTTCACTGTCTGGACTACTCATGATGTAAATGGCATACTAGGTGCCAAAGGAAGTTTATGGCTATCAGACAACTACCTACTTAGATACCAGGCACTACTCCTTGAGGAACCAGTGCTTCAAATACGTACATGTGCAGCCCTCAAGCCTGCTACTTTTCTCCCAGAGGATGGGGAACTCGTCGTGCATGACTGCCAACAAATTATAGTTCAGACTTATGCCACCTGAGAGGATCTCTTAGAAGTCCCCTTAGCTAATCCTGACCTTAACCTATATACCGATGGAAGTTCATTTGTGGAGAATGGGATACGAAGCGCAGGTTATGCCGTAGTTAGTGATGTAACCGTACTTGAAAGTAAGCCTCTTCCCCAAGAGACCAGCGCCCAGTTATCAGAACTAGTGGCACTTACCCAAGCCTTAGAACTGGGAAAGGGAAAAAGGATAAATGTGTATACGGATAGCAAGTATGCTTATCTAATCCTACATGCCTATGCTGCAATACGGAAAGAAAGGGAGCTTCTAACTTCTGGGGGAAGCCCCATTAAATACTACAAGAAAATCATGGAGTTATTGCACACAGTGCAAAAACCCAAGGAGTTGGCAGTCTTATACTGCTGAAGCCATCAAAAGGGGAAGGAGAGGGGAGAACAGCAGCATAAGCAGCTGGCAGAGGCAGGGAAAGACCAGCAGAAAGGAAAGAGAGAAAGAGACAGAAAGTCAGAGAGACAGAGAGAGAGGAAGAGACAGAGAGACAAAGAGGGAGTCAGAAAGACAGAGAGGAAGAGATAGACAAAGAGAGAGTCAGAAAGACAGAAATAAAGAGACAAGAAGTGGAAGAGAAAGAAAGACAGATGGAAGTAGTAAAGAAAAACAGTGTACCCTATTCATTTAAAAGCCAGGGTGGATTTAAAATCTATAATTGATAATTGAGGGTCTTCTCTGTAACCCTATAACCCTCCAATACCACCTTGTTGTCAGTGCAAACAAGGGTGTAGCCCAAAAGCACTGAGGCCACTGACCACCCATAGCCTTCCTATCAAAAATCCTTAACCCAGCAGGTTTCCTAACAGGGGATCCAAATCTGAACTAATTACCATACAAAGGTCTGACCAGACCTAGAAGGAACTCCCTTCAGGACTCGATGGTAGAGGGTTCCTCCTGGGAGATTAAGGAAAAAGACACAATGGGTATTCAGTAAGTGATAAGGAAACTCTTGTAGAAGCAGTTAGGAAAATTGCCTAATAATTGGCTCAAATGTGAGCTGTTTGCACTCAGCCAAACCTTAAAGCACTTACAGAATCAGGAAGGAGCCATCTATACCAATTCTAAGTTAATATGGACTGAACGAGGTTTTATTAATAGCAAAGAAAAATTTAAATCCCAAACTTACAAGGTTTTCAACAAAAGTAAAGTTTGCTAAAAGTTAACAGTGTAACATGTATTATCCTAACTTTTAATCTTATGGAAATCAGACCCTATCTGTGACCCTCAAAGCTCAAGACTGTCAGCACAGGGCCATACAACTAATACCCCTATTTACAGGGCTAGAAATGGCCACTGTTACAGGAACCAGACTAGCAGGTTTATCTACTTCATTATCCTACTACCACACACTCTCAAGGATTTCTCAGACAGTTTGCAAGAAATAACAAAATCTGTCCAGTAAGGATAATAACTACAATTGCAAATAGACTCTTTGGCAGCAGTGACTCTCCAAAACCCCTGAGGCCTAGACCTCCTCACTAGTGAAAAAGGAGGACTCTGCACCTTCTTAGGGGAAGAGTGTTGTTTTTACACTAACCAGTCAGCGATAGTACAAGATGCTTCCTGACATTTACAGGAAAAGGCTTCTGAAATCAGACGCCTTTCAAACTCATACCAACCTCTGGAGTTGGGCAACATGATTTCTCCCCTTTCTAGGTCTCGTGACAGCCATCTTGTTATTACTCGCCTTCGGGCCCTATATTTAACCTCCTTGTCAAATTTGTTTCCTCTACAATCGAGGCATCAAGCCATAGATGGTCTTATAAATGGAACCGCAAATGAGCTCAACTAACAATTTCTATTGAGGACCCCGGACCAACTCGCTGCCCCTTTGACTGGCCTAAAGACTTCCCCTCTGGAGGACACTACAACTGCCCCTTCTTCACCCCTATCCAGCAGGAAGTAGCTAGAGCAGTCATCACCCAATTCCCAACAGCAGTTGGGGTGTCCTGTTTAGAGGGGGGATTGAGAGGTAAAGACAGCTGGACTTCCTGGGTCAAGTGGGGAGTTGGAGAACTTTTCGTCTAGCTAGAGGGTTGTAAATGCACCAATCAGGCACTCTGTTTCTAGCTAAAGGATTGTAAATGCACCAATCAGCACTCTGTGTCTAGCTAAAGGATTGTAAACGCACCAATCAGCACTCTGTAAAATGGACCAATCACCGATCTGTTAAATGGACCAATCAGCAGGAGTGGGCAGGGACAAATAAGTGAATAGAAGCTGGCCACTCCAGCCAGCAGTGGCAACTTGCTCGGGTCCCCTTCCACGCTGTGGGAAGCTTTGTTCTTTCGCTCTTCACAATAAATCTTGCTGGTGCTCACTCTTTTGGGTTCACACTACCTTTATGAGCTGTAACACTCACCATGAGGGTCTGCAGCTACATTCCTGAAGTCAGTGAGACCATGAACCCAACGGGAGAAACAAACAACCCCAGACGTGCCACCTTTAAGAGCTGTAACACTCACTGCAAAGGTCCGCGGCTTCACTCTTGAAGTCAGTGAGACCACAAACCCAAAGGGAGGAACACACAACTCCGGATACACCACCTTTAAGAGCTGTAACACTCACTGCGAAGGTCTGCAGCTTCACTCCTGAAGTCAGCTAGACCACAAACTCACAGGAAGGAAGAAACTCTGGACACATCTGAACATCTGAAGGAGCAAACTCCGGACACAGCATCTTTAAGAGCTGTAACACTCACTGCAAGGGTCTGTGGCTTCATTCTTGAAGTCAGTGAGACCAAGAATGCACCGGAAGGAATAAATTCCAGACACAGTTTCTTATATCCATTTGTATCCACTCCTTGATATCTACCCACGAGAAATGAAATATATGTCCTCAAAAAATGACTTCTTCATAGATGCTCTATTTATAACAGCAAAAAGAGGACTTCTTAATAGATATTTTATTTATGACAGCTAAACACAAGACAACCAAAATACTCATCCAAAGGTGACTAGGTAAATTGTGTTACATTCATATAATGGAATACTACTTGGTAATAAAAAGTAACAAATGACTGACATGTGCAGCAATACACTTGACATTATATCGAGCAAAAGAACCTAGATGCACAGTATGTGATTCCATTTACATGGCATTCTAACATACTCAAGAGTAATTTAAGGGGAAAAACATCAGAAAAGGGGTTGTGTAGAATTGATTGGAAAGGAACATGAGGGTACTCTCTAGGATTGTTGAACATGTTTGATAATTTGAGAGGTGTAAGGGCTAAGTATCTGCATACATTTCTCAGAACTCATGGAATTATACTCTTAAAAATTTGCATTGCCCTTTATGTAAATTTTACCTTTATAAAGGAACTATAAACACATAGCAATCCCTAATTAGTAGGTTTGCTTTTTTCACAGTAGTATGTATGTATTAGCAATTCTGAAAGACCTATGTTTTTTAGGCTTGAACAAATGAGTAACAAATTGAGATTAAAGAGAGATAGGTTTCTCATTGTTGGAAAAGGAAAGTACAAAATCAAAATCGGGGAAGATTGGTATACACTCTGCCTTGTTGGGCTCTATGTTATATATGTAGAATATATACTATGTATTATTGAATGGAAACTATAAATATCCATATCAATTTATGGTTTTTAATAAAATATAGAGAAAAATCTATCTAGATGAGTGTGTATGTGTCTGTCTGTGTTTATATTATGTGTAATGGTTCTATCCAGTATACTTTCTCCAAGCTGGAATTATGTTTCTCACAATTTTCTTTTATGAACGTTTAGGACAAGGTCAGCCAGAGGAAAAGCTGAGTGGGATTTGAAAAGCAGAAATGGAATAGTAGCCATCTTTATTTCTTGAAGGTAACTTAGGGCAGGGATGTTGTGGCTCACTCACATTGTCATCGACCTCACGTTGTTTGTATGACGGGTACAAATCTAGCCTCTGCCAGATCTCCTCCACCTGTTTCTCCTATTCTTGGGGCAGGGGTCTGTGCTTCTCCATGTTGAAGAGCACCCATTTATTATTCAGGGCACCCAACTGCCAAGGTTGGGGATGGGAAAAGAAAGAGGAGGTATGTTCTTGGTCTGCCCTACTCCATACCTATCTTCCTTCCCCAGTTACTAGCCCTGATGAATACACACCCAACACCAGATGCAGAAGGCACAGATGTACATAAACAGTTTAACCTGCTCCCAAGATTGTTTAAGATCAAATTCCTATATTGATTTCTTTATTGTATATTACTTAAATTAATTCCGCTTATCTGACCTAACACTTACTGATAATCTGGTATTATAAATAGTTCCAGAGGCACAAACTTTAGGAATAAGTTCCTTAGATTGCTTTTGGGTTATCTGAAATTGGAGCTCTGATTGGATTGGATTTAAAGGCTTTGCTGACCATATTTGCAGTGGGAAAGGGGACACTGTTGGTCCCTGACAAGCAATGGCAACACAGTTATTTATTTATTTGTTTACTTATTCATTTAGTTTAAAGACAGGCTCTTGCTCTGTTGCCTAGGCTAGAGTGCAGTGGCATGATCATGGCTCACCGCAGCCTCGACCTCCAGGCTCAAGAGATTCCCTCACCTCAGCTTCATAGGTAGCTGGGACTACAGGCATGTGCCATCACACTTGGCTAATTTTTGATTTTGTGTGGAGATGAGGTCTTACTATGCTGCCCAGGCTAGTCTCAAACTCCTGATTTCAAGCAATTCTCCCACCTTGGCCTCCCAAAGTGCTGTGATTAGAGGAATGAGCCACCACTTGTAGGTAATCGTCAGACAAAGTGCTTATAGAAGGCAAAGTTTTAGGTGATTGTGTGGTTCCTGCCCTACAATGTTTGTGTTAAAATAAGTGGTATAGTGGGTTTGTTTGATTGCTTCTCAGTGCATGGGAGAGCTTGGAGAATAACAATAAGCAGCTCACAGCCTTAAATTCTCAATTCAGTAATGTGAAAAACCCGAAAGCTTCTATGACTTCCCTAATGGAAGCCCTTTTGTCTATAGCCACAGGGCTGAAATATAAAAAACAAACGAACCTGAAGTTTAATCCTTTGGACAGCTAAATTATAATGCTAACCTAATTCTCATATTAGCTGGGTTTCTTTTGTAATATACTGTGAAAAAGTGGAACCCTGAAAATGGAATCAAGATGAAAGAACCAATGCAGATGAACCTGGAGACTTTTGAACACATACATTTTCCTAAGGACACTGAGGTGGTTAGTTTCTCCTTGACTGAAGAATGCTTACTGGTTTCCCCTGCGGTAACATTTCAGGGGATGGCTGATCCTCCTCAGAACATATCGTCCCCCAGCTTTCATTGCTTCCAGGACTACAATTAGATTGGAGTCTTGTCAGGCCCCTGAGGATGAGTTAAATAGCAAGACCAATGAAGAAGTATAATGCATATCAAAAGGCTGACAATATTTTGCCAATGTATACTGACAGAAACCTGGGTGACATGATTGGGAATGTAACCTAAGTGCATTGTTTCAGGGTTGTCAGAAGAAATAACATGTTGAGCTATGACGAATTCATTGATACGGCTTTATGAAGCAGAGATTCTGGATGTAATGTGTTAGTGCTAATGGTTGGTATGACTCTAACAGGATGCTTTATGTGTTGACAGAACCCTGGAAAACAGGTAACCTACACTAAATGAAGATAAAATGCCACTACTTTATTGGTATACTGTAGAAGAAAGAATCTAAAGGCTTACGGACATCAGAACTTTAGAATAAACTTAACATGGAAGATCTGCTCCTCCACTCTCTGTCTCCTGGAGGAAGTTCCAGGTAATATTACCTTCACCAAGGCTATGAAAAATATGCTTGATTTGGGAACCCTGATATCTAAGATCCAAGACATCTTTGGGGTTGTCTAATTTATCATAGTGTCACTAGAACTGCAATAGAAAGACATTCCTATTAAGGTCTTATTTGAATTGCATAAACAAAAAGCTCTAGGTCTGGCATGGTAGACTGACTAATGGACCCTCCCAAAGGTATCCATGTACGAATCCCTAGAACCTGTGAATTTTACCTGCTATGGAAAATAGGGCTTTGCAGGTGTGATCAAGTTTAGGATCTTAAGATGGGGAAATCATCTGGATTATATGAATAGGTGTGATGTGATCACAAGGGTCCTTGCAAGAGGGAAGCAAGAGATCAGACTGGATAATAAGAGATATGACCATGGAAGAGAGGTTGAAATGCTACAAGGAAAGTGCCACAAGGCAAAGAAAGCAGGTGACCTCTAAAAGCTGGAAAAGGCAAGGAAACAGATTATCTCCTAAAACCTGCAGAAGGAATGCAGCCCTGTTGACACCTTGATTTTAGACTTCTGACCTCCAGAACTATAAGAGAAAAAATAAATTTATTGTTTTAAAAACTAAGCTTATGGTTATTTGTTAGAGCAGCAATGGGGAACTAATATATCTGGTGAACAGAAGTCTGACCTGAATCAGCACCACAGAGAATAACTGCCTCAATCATGTCCAAGACTTGAGCCAGTTATAGGCCCAGAGCCCTTTGAATGAAAATGAGGACAGATTCCTATGAGGAAGGACCCTGTTACATAGCCACACATCTATATGATACATCTTTCTTTAAGCCTTTCCAAAGAGACTTTCAGACATTTACCAGGATGAGTATGCATTGGGAGGTGAGAAATACTCAAAGGTTTCAGGGATTACTGAACACTGTATCTGAAGTAATACTAATTTCTAGAATCCAGAGACATTGTGGTCCACCAGTCAGACGCGTAGAAGCTTATGGATATCGAGTTTATGGAGTTTTGTCTTGGGTTCATCTCACAGTGGGCTCAATGGTTTCACAAAACCACCTGCCCGCCCCTCTTCCCTAGTTGAGAAATGAATATTTGAAAACAACTGGCAAAAACTCCAAAGTAGTTATCTGGCTTGAGCAACTGTGGTAGAAAGGATAAACCGGAAGCCATGAGAGAGTTCTGTTTATAGAAAGCAATGCCCCGTTTCTAAAGGGACTGCAGAAATTAGCATCATCATCAAAGACTTGAAAGATTCAGGAGGTAGTGATTCCCACTTCATCCCACTCAGCTCACCTACTTGACTTGCAAACGACAGATGGATCTTGGAAAATGACAGTGATTATTGCAACTTAATCACATGGTAACTCTAATTGCAGTTGTAGGAAATCAACACAATGCAGCTATTGATCTGGAAAATACTTTTTTTCTCTTTACTCTTTAATAAAGACCATCAGACGCAGTGTTTACTGGGTCAACTTAGCTAAATTGGAGCTACATTTCCCCCAATATCCCTCTTTAAATGTCTTAGCTAGGACTGGCCACAGAGAGACTTATGTGTGATCTGAAAGTTCAGTATAGGGCACAGACGATTACAGTTCATACACGTTTTGTTGATTTAATGGCAGAAGCAAGGAGGCACTGAGGGAGGCAGCAGCCAGGCTGGCAGCAGCTACACCTCCTACTGCATCTGCTCTTTAGTTTTTCTCAAGCCTGGGTCAAGAAAATGTGCAGCTCCAAGGTTTGAGCACCAGATTTTTCTGCCTCATCACATTAGAGGCAGTGACAGACAGATATAGTTCCAGATTGTCCAGATTTATTATAGTTTTCTTTGGTCTTCCCCAGTCTTCCTCACTGCATATTCATTTCTCATTACCTGTCTTGCTTGGAGCTGGATCCTAAAGCAACAGATTTATATAAATTCTCTGAGCATCTCCCATGACTATGTAAAATCTAATCTCTATTATACATCCTTGATTCTAGATTATGCATAGTGGGTTTTCTTCCTTGATCAAATCCTGTGTGTGTGTGTGTGTGTGTGTGTGTGTGTGTGTCCCACCTCTGTTCACTGAGTGCCTAGAAGCAATAACACCGAAGAAGCAATGAGCATTTCTAGTAATCAGAAATTGGTTTCTAAATACCATCTTTACTCGTAGGAACTAGGGCCCCTTTGAGAAAAGGACTGGAACATATTCTTGTACTATAAATTAAGGAAGTACTCAAAGAATGATGGCAAATGAATAACAGAGCCAGACTGAAGATGCTCCTATTGGTTAAAGGTGGGAGCCTGAAGATGCTCCTATTGGTTAATGGTGGGATCTGACTGGGAGCAGTGGCTCACGCCTGTAATCCCAGCACTTTGGCAGGCCAAGGCGGGCAGACCACCTGAGGTCAGGAGTTCGAGACCAGCCTGACCAACATGGAGAAACCTCGGCTCTACTAAAAATACAAAATTAGCGGTGGCACATGCCTATAATCCCAGCTACTAGGGAGGCTGAGGCAGGAGAATCGCTTGAACCTGGGAGGCAGAGGTTGCGGTGAGCCGGGATCGTGCCATTGCATTCTAGCCTGGACAAAAAGAGCAAAACTCCATTTCAAAAAAAAAATAAAAATAAAAATAAAAGGTGAGATAATTTGGCCATAAGAATAAGTCATAATAATAATGGATTATATAATCCATTAAATAGAATTAAAATCCATGAATCCATGGTAATATAAATAAATTTTAAAAAGCAAAGGGAAATCTTTTCCTTCTAGTAGAATGACAACTAACAAATAAAGGAAGAAGAATGGGATTAGAAAATTTAGTGCACGGCACAATGAGTGGGTAAAGATTGGATGAGAACCAGGATATTTGCATAGCCTCAGATTGCCTGTCCCCAAATTATGTACTAAATACAAATGGAAAAAAATATTAACATTACAATAGAGAAACCTGGCAGTAACCATTTTGAACAGTGATCAAAGTCAGTTTCACCACCAACAGGCAAACTAACAACATGTCTCTTATAATATGCCGCATTTACAAGAACACAAACTTACTTCAGTGATTGTTTATGCCAAATAAGTCCATTTAATTATGATGAAATATCAGATACACCCAGATTGGAGGACAGTTATTTGGACAAAATAACTGGTCCATACTCTTCACATATATCAAAGTCTAAAAAGCCAAGAGAAAGTTGAAAAATAGTTTGAGATTCAGAAAGAGTAAACTACATGAAAACTCAGTGCAGTGAATGATCCTGGATTAGATTCTAGGCTCAGAAAACAACAGCTATAAGAACATTATTGGGACAATTGGCAGCCTGAATATTGACTGTGGGTAAGATAATTATATTGCATTAATATTAATTTCCTGGTTTTGATAATTAAACTGTCATGTTAGTGAATATATTTTTATTAGAAAACACATAATGGGCCGGGCACGGTGGCTCAAGCCTGTAATCCCAGCACTTTGGGAGGCCGAGACGGGTGGATCACGAGGTCAAGAGATCGAGACTATCCTGGCTAACACAGTGAAACCCCGTCTCTACTAAAAAATACAAAAAACTAGCCGGGCGAGGTGGCAGGCGCTTGTAGTCCCAGCTACTTGGGAGGCTGAGGCAGGAGAATGGCGTGAACCCGGGAGGCGGAGCTTGCAGTGAGCTGAGATCCGGCCACTGCACTCCAGCCTGGGCGACAGAGCAAGACTCCGTCTCAAAAAAAAAAAAAAAAAAAAAAAAGAAAACACATAATGAATTACTTAGCTGTAAAGGGGCATGATGACTCCAACTTACTATCAAATGGTTCAGAAAAACATATTTCAGGGGAACTGGTAAAGCAAATCAGACAAAATGTAAACAATTGTGGAATCTCAATAAAGAATATATGAGAGTTGTGTGCCTTTTTATATTAAGTTCTCTGTAAACTTGAAATAATATTTAAAAATTATGTTAAAAAACATTCTAGCTGTTTCTGCAAAACAATCACAAAAATGGATTACTTAAAACAAGAACATTGAGTTTGCTTATGAATCTTCAATCTGGATAGGGCGCAGTGGGGACATCTTCTTACTGCTTCCTTCAGAATCAGCTGGGTCATCTGAAAGGCTGGAGGCTGAAATAACTGGTGGCTCCTTCACTCATGTCTGACTGTCAGCTGTGATTTCACCTGGGGCTGTGGCCAGAAACCTACAGATGTGGCTGTTCAACATTTACTTTTTTTCCCCATAGGCTTATGGGCCACATCTCAAGGGCAAACATCCCTTGAGGACCAGGCAGCAGCTAAGTTGTCTTTTCTAACTTAGCTATATTGTCACTTCTGCTGTAGTCATAGGCCCAGCCAGATTTAAGCGGGAGGGAATGCAGAACACACCTCTTGTTGAAAAAATGCCAATGTCACACTGAAGAAAGAGCATCTGTGCGTGGGATAAACTTTTGTGACCATTTTCAGGAAACACAATTTGCCACACACACACACACTCACACACCAAGCAACTACAGGAAGAAAGGGAAGGGAAGGGAAGGGAGGGGAGCGGAGGGGAGGGGAGGGGAGGGGAGGGAGAGAGAAGAGGGGAGGGGAGGGGAGAAGAGGGGAGGGGAGAAGAGGGGAGGGGAGAAGAGGGGAGGGGAGAAGAGGGGAGGGGAGAAGAGGGGAGGGGAGAAGAGGGGAGGGGAGGGAGGGAGGGAGGGGAGGGGAGGGGAGGGAGGGAGGGAGGGGAGGGGAGGGGGAGGGGAGGGGGAGGGGAGGGGGAGGGGGAGGGTCCCATTTAAAAAGACAAAGGAATTTAGAGCGGGGGGAAAACAATTTTAGGGTTTTGAAGTACATG